>NW_024499796.1:10717533-11147742 GCF_017590055.1 Onychostruthus taczanowskii
ATTTCTCCTGCCCAAATAGCCAGCAGGGATCCACAGCCTTGGACCTAAGCAAGGCAGTTTGAAATTTGCTCCCCCATTTTGTCAGATGATCATGGGTTTAAGGAAAATTTTTCTTTCACATAAATGGAAGGTTTCTGGCTGATCATGGGAGTCTGGTCACTGAGGGAATTGTACCTCTGCACATTTTGGGGTGCAGGGAAAGCCCCGCTCCTCTGTGCACTGCTGCCCCAGCTTGTGGGACTGCAAACTGGCTGGAAACTGCAGGTGCTCTTCAAGAAGCAGGTTCAGAAACTGGCAGGGAGCAGCATGGTCCTGCAGGAGCCTTTCCTCCCACCCATCCTCCTCTCCCGGGACAGGGGCTCTTCTCCCACCATGGAGCAGAATTGAACTCTTGCAAGGCACAGTTCTGCTGCACTGCTGCAGATGCTGTTGTGGCCAGGGCCCTCCGGGATTCTGCATTCTCCAGGAGCAGGAGATGCCTGTCCCTGACACCCTGGATCTGCTGTTCAGGATCAATGCCCGTTTGCTCTTGCACCTTCTGTCATGGGAATGACGCCGCAGCCTCCACTGGCTTCCAGCAGGGCACTCTGAGAGCAGAGTCAATGCTGTGCCAGAGCAGGGAGAGGTTTCTCTTGGAACCAGGAATGTATGCAAGGAGCTGGTGTCTCCCAAAGCCCATTCAACAACACCCTGCTCCCCTCTTTGCCATTGCCTGCGGGTTGAATAAAGCGGCTGTGACTCATGTGCTCGCCGTGCTGACACATGCCAACGCACAGGTTGTAACCTCACTGGAGGTTTTCATACCATCTGTATTTGCAACATGAATGTTTCAGCCAATCTGACGATTTGGAGGCCGGCGTGTTCCAGGTTTGGTGCTGGCAGAGCGTGGGTGAGGAGCGCTGCAGGTCCAGCAGTCAGTCCTGTCAGTAATTCCCCGCTCGGGCGCTGAGCAGCGCGGGCCCTGGGCCGCAGCCTTTGCTGGCTCACTGAGCCCACACGGCTCCGGAGCAACAGAAAAACACTTTTGGATCTCTTGCTGCTGGCCTCTGCCTGAAATCCATAAAGCAAACCCACGGCAGCTTTTCTGCCAGTGTCACTGTAACATGGATGGTGTTTACTGTCACTTAGAGAGCAACACGTGGGGCTGGGTGGGACAAGGTGTCTCTCCTTCAGTGAACTGTCACAGCAATGGCCCCTGTCCTGCTGAGAACAGGCACAGGTCATCACACCTGTGGGACATGCAGTTTCTGGGAAGCTCCAGCCAGAACTGAAGGCAATGCCTGTCCTAATGGCTAAGCCAGCCTCACACAGAGCTGCTCAGCTGGGGCTTCTGCATGAACAGCTGGCCATGGTGGATTTAGGTTTTCCCATGAAGACCCCATTTCTGAGCTCGTACCCCCATCTCTGGCCATAAGAAATTAAGATTTCTCAGCTGCAGGATTATTGGGCTGGTTTCTGCCCTTGCCCAAGGGTGCTGTGATGCCCTTGGATCAGTGCCCTTCTGTTTGGGGACAGCCAGGTGAGAATGGGAGCATCTTGCTGTTCCCAATGACCCTTCATTAAGGATGCTGGGATTGCAGTTTGTCTGGTCTCCCAGTGCTACAGTAATTGTCCAGTTAGACTGACGTTGGCATGGTTATCCACACTGGGTCCTGTCAGATGGATGGGAAGCTTGCTGGGGTGCTAATATGCACAAGCTGCAGTAGCCAAGGAGCCAAACAGGAAATTTCTCAGCTGTGGGATGGATCAGGCTGGTTTCTGCCCTTGCCCAAGGGTGCTGTGATGCCCTTGGATCAGTGCCCTTCTGTTTGGGGACAGCCAGGTGAGAATGGGAGCATCTTGCTGTTCCCAATGACCCTTCATTAAGGATGCTGGGATTGCAGTTTGTCTGGTCTCCCAGTGCTACAGTAATTGTCCAGTTAGACTGACGTTGGCATGGTTATCCACACTGGGTCCTGTCAGATGGATGGGAAGCTTGCTGGGGTGCTAATATGCACAAGCTGCAGTAGCCAAGGAGCCAAACAGCAATGTCTAAAGATGCCAGCTGGCCTGGGAATTGCCGTGGAGGGACTCAACGCGCTCTTGACGGAGGGGATGGGGCCCCTGGCATTCCCTGGTGCTGTCACACAGGGGGACAGCTTGGGGCTAGACAGGGGTGCAAAATCCCTGCCTGCTGCAGTTTAACCAGTGTGTGAATTACTTCTTTCGGTTTAAGAGGAACAAGGGGTGCTGCCTGTGGCCCTGCTTTCAGGAGGGGGAGGGAGGGGGGGTCATGCACAGCTAAATGGAGAAGGGGCTGTACCCAAACAAAGCCCTACAGAGGCAGCTGAGCTGTGACAAACTTCCCAGGACCACTGCCAAGTGGTCACCTATTAACTGACTCCCTGGCATTCCTCTGTGCAAACACCCAGCACTGGAATGCTGTCTGCTGCCAGCCTGCTCCTGGGACAGCAGCTTTGCAGCCCTGACAGCCACGCCGCGGGTTTCCCTGCAGGTACCCACAGGGAAGGCCAAGGACAGGCAGCGAGCAGCGGGTGGCTGTGGGGACAGCACCCACCCCGGGTGGGAAAGCAAAGCAAGCAGTAGCATTTCATCAGAGGAGGCCTGCAAAGAAAACATTATTTCCTCAAATGTGTTCATCATTCAAAATTGTTCAAGCAGAGGTTTCCATCGTGCCGTGGCCATTACTCATAATCTGAGGATCTGGATGCGTGGCTCTCCTTGGTAATTAGCCACACGGCGTTCTCTCTGCCCTCCATTTGGTGGAACAGCAGTCATGTTTAGTCCCAGGGTGTCTGCACAGAACAAACAGGGCTGGTCCTGGCTGTGGGGCCTTGAAACAGAACTACAAGGCCAGATTTCATCCCTGTACCACTGAACAGTGCCAGTGCCTGTGCCCCCTGGCAGGTCACGGGGTGCCGTGGGCCCTGCTCCCGTTGTGGTGGAGGCTGCTGGTGACAGTCTCTCCTCCTGGACCATCCTGCAGGTGAGGGATGCCCTGAACCCCTGTCCTGGCCAAAGGCACCACTGGGTGCTGCATAAATGAGTTATCTCTGGTAGGATTGCTGTACACTGGTGTCCTGTACATCACAACTGAAACACATATGTGACAACTTATCTAGTGCTTAGTAACAACTATGGGACAGGAAAGTTAATAGGAAATAGATCAAGAAACTGCTTTTTCAGAATTGCTTTGTCTGTTTCAGAGTGGGTGTCTGAGTTAAAGGGATTAGGACCTCCTCACTTTTTTTAGAATAATCAAGGTGCAAACTAGAAATATAGAAGGGAAGTTGTGACTGCAAAGAGATATTTTGGTGCACCAAATCAGAGGCAGCAGGTTAATCCTACCTTCAAGAAACCTTAAAACCAGGCAGCAGCTGAGCTGTGACCTGCAGCAACTCCAGCATGAAATGAAACTCTGGGCTGATTTTCCTCCAAAGACAAACATGGAGAACATGGAATGTGCAGCACTATTGCACTGCTGTGCTAAATGTGGCTATGGAGAGATTAATTCCTGCAGCACAAAGAATTTTAAAGGACTTTAGCTTACAGGCAGGATGCAGATGCAGGATCCTTTACAGCTTGTTTCCCCCTGCAAACTGGGATCCTTTCTGATGGTGAGGTCTGACCAGGGCTGGCTGGCAGCTCCTGCTGCCCTTGGGAGAAGCGTGGGCAGCAGCACTGGGCCAGTGCCCTTGGGCTAGCCACAGGACTCTGTATGTTGCCTGTTCTCAGCTGAAGGTGTAGAGCCCTGTGCACTGTTATTTTCTTCAGAGGTGGTATCTGGGCACAGATTTTGCTGTTACAAAATGCTTGAAATCTTTACAAAACGTAAAGATTGAAATAAATGGGCAGGAGATCTTTCTCCTTTTTAATGCCTTTATTAAAGAGATTCAGCTCCGGGGCAGGGTGGCACGGACGGAGCACATCCCAAGAGCTGACAGCCCCAGCTTGCCTGCACGAGTCTTTGGAACAGTGTTCTGCAAGATCTGAGCTCTGGCAGCCATCCACCCAGGGATGAATGTTTGTTCAGCATCAGTATCGGAGCCAAGACTGACCAAAATCCCCCCCATTAGGTGTCCTGAAAAGACGACGCTGGTATGAACTGGACAGCACGCACAGGACTGCAGAACTCGTGAGAAAAGACATGTTCTGAAATAAAGAGGAGTAAATAAATGGATCTTGAAAAAGATGGATGTAAAATATTCATAGGAAAGCATTATACTTGCAAATATTTATGCTTTTGAGTAACTTTACACAGATAGATTAACCAGCTCCAGTGCAGCTGTGATTCATGCACCCAGCACCCAGTATTTGCTGATTCAGAGCCCGTGCAGTGCCCGAGGAAGAGAACAACAGGGCTCTTCCCAGGCACCAAAGCTCCCAGGTTTGAAGGTGCCCGCGGGCAGAGGTGCCAGCTCTGCCTGGGCTGTGCTGCTGTCCAGCTGCAGTCACTCCGGGGGCAGCAGCCAAGCCCTGCTGGAAGTGGCTCTCTCTGCAAAACACGTTATTGCAGATCATGCCACAGACACACTGGGATATATGCTTGCAGTGAATCTTTGAATATTTTGTGGATACTAAGCAGCAATTAGAGTCTTCCTTTGGAATCAATTCATTTCCTACCACCATGGTAGCAGGGAGGATCTTATTGAAACTCTCGGATTTTTAATATTATTACACTAAAGACTCTCTCAGTATCAGCATCTCCATGGGGGAGCATTAGCACACTGTAATGTGTAACAACTTCTCCAGTTCAGGAAATCTTCTTGTATTTGTAATAGGACATTTGGGGTATATATTATGTATGGGACATATATTTCTCATTTCCACCAGGCATCATCTTTTCTCCTCTCTAAATTACTCTCCAAATAAAAAAAAAAAAAGCATTGTATTCCTTATCGCTCAAAATATATATATTTATCTTTTTAAATCTTTGGATGCAGAAGCCACTTAGAGCCATCAGGGCTGTATTCAGTAAGAGCCAGAGAGCCTTGGTCAAACAGGGAGGGAACGCTGTTCAAAACTCCTACAGCATGGTTCAGCACCAGGCTAAAATGCTTTACTGGAGAGAAGCGCCAGCCAGGACAGGAGGAAGGCTTGTCCCAGCCCAGGATTGTGTCCAGGATGGAGCAGGACTCCACTTTCTGTTGTTTGCTTTACGGACAGGAACACAAAACCACTAATGCGTACGTTGCCTTCCAAACAAACCTCTCAAACACTGACTAATCACAGCTCGTGGTGTTTTGCTTGGTAGGAAGTCTGACCACAGCAGGGTGAAGAGCAAGGAGCTGAAACAGCCCCGAGGATCAAACCCAAGAGCTGCCCTGGTCCTCAGCCCCGCAGGCACATCAGCACCGACTGCCAGTCGCGGCTGGGCCAGGGGAAACGCTGCTCAGCGAGCTCCTGTCCACCTCAGAGAGAGCCAGAGAGGTGCAAAACCAGCTGCAGACACCCAGGAAAGGAAAGAGAAGGGCTGTGGGCTCAGCCACTCCCGCTCGGCTCGGCTCAGGCTGGCTAAAGCCACGCAGAGACACTCCGAACAGGAGGGAAGGCACAAACCGTTATCTAGGTGAGAAAAGAGCAGGCTGAACAGAACTCCCCAAAAGATAGCCAAATCAAGAAAAAAGACAACGGGGGAGGGAAAGAAAAAGAAAAAAAGGGGAGGGGGAGGGGAGGGGAATTAGTATTTTAGTTAAAGGCAGAATATCAGACAAGGAAACACCCTGTGACCATGGAGACGGACCCTCTGATAAATGCACCACCCTGCCACGGGAGACCCCATTTAATCAAAGGGAGGAAATTTGGGTGTCTGAGTGAGATCCTTCTCTTCTAAGTCACAAAGGCCGTGTTCCCCGCACAAAGAAAACTCTGGCGTCATGGAAAATAGAGTCAACCAGATCTAAAAGGATGGGGGAGACCATCTGCTCCGAGGGAATGACTGAATAATGTCTGATAAGAGCTTTCGGGATGGCTTGCGACTTGACCATTAACAAAAATTCTCCAAGCTGTTGTTAACTCTTTGGTATTGTAGTTTTCACTGTTATCTTCACAGAATCTCTTGCTGCACTTCACACGCATCACTTCTCAGCCTCTCACAAAGGGGAACAGTTCCTGCCCTTCGCTTTAATTCACATACACATTAACGTGTTTCTTTCCCTCCCTTATTTCTTCACCCCAGGGCTTTTTTCTTTTGCTTTAGATTAGCAGCTCCAGCTCTCGGTCTTGCACCGAAGGCTGCTGATGTCAGCCCCACACCCCTCTTGCTGCTCTCCAGACGATGGGGCATATATTATGTTTGGGACATATGATGACCTTGCCTCAGGTAAGGCGCTCAAAAGGCAGTGCAGGACAGCTGCGGGACTGGTTCATGTAATGATGCCATGGGCCCTGCTGCAGTGCCACGATGCGCTGCGATTCACATCCGCCAATTTCAATGAGCGTGGTGTCACTTTCAGCACTGGCACGTGTTGAGGCTGAGCAGAACCAGACCTTTGCAGACCCTCTGCTCTGGGTGTTTGCTGTGCCGTGAGCGGACACGAAGGCTGCTGGTCACTCAGCCAAACCCGGGCAAACCCTGACTCCTTTGGACCATATCTTTGTTTTCCAGGCCATAGTGAGACAGAGCATCAAATATCTTAATGAATTGAAGGTAGGTCCCGAAACCGCTCATCCCTCCCAACCCCAGGGATTCTTGAGAAGATAACCAGCTTGTTTGACACCATTCGCCCTTCCTCAGCCCACAGCAGCGGCTGCCCATCTTCTGGACGCAGCCGGTTTCAGAAGGAAGCAGGTGACATTGTCCAAATCACAACCGTTCGGCCATTTCCACCTGGCACCTCCCGTCTGCTGCGGGCCGGGAGGCGCCGGGGAGCCGGGCCGGGCACTGCCCCGTTCCCGAGGAAGGGAGGTTCTGGCGAGGTGTGGCCCGGGGCCCCGCGGGCCGTGACGGGGCCGAGCCGGGTGCCCGGGGCGGCGGCGGGGGCTGTCGGGCCGGCCGTCGCGGGGACCTCGCGCCTGGGCCGGGGCTGGAGCGCCCCGCTGGCCTCCGTGAGACCCGGCGGCTCCTCCGAGGCTGGGGAGGCTGCAGGAGCGGCCTCGGGTACCAGCCTTGCGTACAGCCCCGGTGACCTTGAACTGCTCCGGCATTTACTGTAAATTCTTCTTGATGACGGGCAGAGGAAATAACAAAATCCTCCTCTGTTTCATGTGGTCTTTTCTTCTGTTTGTAGCATGGGCCTACGTGCCCGATTCTTACCTGTGCTCGGTGCATGGCTGGAGGTGTGGCACTGGCACAGGCTTCTTGCAGCCTGGCTGGAGCGGCCACACAGAGTTGCCTGTGTCTTAAGTACTCGTGCCTTGCATCACGGAGGCTTACACGCTTTCTCTGAGGTTTCTGGAGCGGTTTTCAAAGGTCCACCAATCTTCAGTGTTGTCCGCAGGTTCCCAGAGCTGGGTCATTCTCAGCTTGGTCACAGTAACACTGAAACCAGACAGGCCGGGTATCACCAGGTGTGTAGCTGCTCGGGCTAAAGCTTGGCTTTCTCCATTTTGTATTTTATTTTAACTGAGTGGGAATGTGCTCATCTGTTCTTTAAGGGAGTCTGTGTTGTGCAGCAGGTTGGCAGCATCATCCCTATAATTTTTAGCTGAGATGACCTTCCCTTCTAGACGAAGGCACGGCTTGACTTCTGGAGGTATGAGATAAAACAGACAACATCTCACTCTGGTACCACTCTTGTGCATCTCTGGCAAAGCCAGTCCCAGGCTTAAGGGTGCTGGTAGCCCCAGGGACCTCTTCATACCTCTGCCAACTGAACTGAGTGTCATTTCAGTTTTGCTGCCCTGTGCAAGGTCATGCGTGTGTGGGAACCTGTTCTGGTTCGAAGCAGGACACTTCAGAAATGTCTGTCCATAGTTAGAAGTGCTGTGAAGCAATGCAGGGTCTCGATTTTGCTCACAAGTTCCTGTTTCCATCCCATTCAGTCACAAAGTGTAGATTTTGCAGCTGGTGCAGGGCAGCTGCCTCCCAAGGGAGCCTGTATGCCGGGGTGATTCCAGGCATGCCTTCCATGGTGGTGAAACGTGAAACTGCAGTCCTTCCTGTTTGTGATGGTGGCCTCCAAGGCCGCGTGCTGACTGCCGCTGCGGGTTCCTGTTTTTCTGATGGAGACGATGATGTTCCATGAGCAGAAATAGCAGGCTGGCGTGGGGAGAGCTGCGGCGGCGTGGCTGCGGAGCGCTGTGCCAGCAGTGCCTTCCTGCAGGGATGGAGGACAGGCTTCGAGCCTGCTTGGTTTGTGGCACCATTTCCTGCAGACTGCAGGGATGCAGTGAGGTAGTTGGGTTTTTTTTCCAGTTTTGCCTTAGCTCATACTTTTCTGCCTGTGGGAAGAGCAAGGCAGTGTCAAAGTGCAGGGCTTGTAGTTGGAGGAAGAAACAATAACACCATTCTCCATCTATTTAACTCCGGCTATTTAACTTCAGAGCTTGACCCGCTTTGCTGGCAGCATGATGTTTCTGTAGCAAACACATTGAAAGGCCTGATCTGGTCATGTACCCACCAGCTCTTGAACTTGCTGGACTTGTTGGAAAGGAACACTGAGAGCAGAAAATGGTGTAGAAACTCACAGTAATGCATTCATTTCTGAAAGTGGGTTCTTCTGCTGTATATGTGTCCCAGGCAGAGCCCAGCCATGTGTGTGGTCAGTCACCTCAGCGGAGCCAGCAGAAAAGTATGCCTAGGATAAACTAATAAAGGCGGATGAGCTAACAAGGAAATGGAGAGAACAAGCAAAAAGGCTATAAACAGACCAGCTTGGCAGTGCTGGCAGACAGGGAGGTGTGTGTGACTGTGGGCAGGGGTTGTGGGAAGGAGGCTGTGCCAGAAGCCAGTGGAGTCCCAGAAGGCCTGTGCTGCAGCTGGGCATCAGGATCCCGGGGACACCATGCCTCCTGCCTTGAGGCAGTCTGGTTCGAGGGCTGGGAAGCATTTGGGGTAGAGCCAGCAGCATGGTGGCTGCTTGTCCCAAGAGTGCATCCTGTCCGTCTTGTCCTGCAACCATCCCACCCTGCTCTGCTGCGTGCTGCTTGGGCTGGTGCTGCCAGGATGCACAGGGACTTTCTCGTCAGAGACACATTCTTTCCCCACTGGCTTTGTCTGGGCAGCCCCACAGTGTTCTGGAGCTGCTTCCTGCCCCAGAGCTCACATCCGGCTTCCTTTGGCTGCTGGGTGTGCTGGGGACTGGATGCGGCCCCACAGCTGAGAACAGCCTCCAGGGAGCATGCTGCCAGCTAAAGGGAAAAATGTTCTTCTCATTGTTCTGGCCTGTTCCCGGAATAGCCCTGCAGTGAGTGGGAGGGCACAGGCAGCTTGCTGCAGGATGCTGAGGGCCATATCCTGGGCTGAGTGCTCGGCCACTGTGACGGTAGGTGGGCATGCGGGTCAAACTCACGTTGCTAAAGAGAATTAAAATAACAAGCTGCCTAATAGAGGCGTTTATAGAATCCTGTCCTTAATTTAATCTCCTCTTTGACTGTTTATTTTTTCATTTTTAAGTTAAAAGGCGCAATAGAAGAGAATCCAAACTTTGTTGACGCTCCTTCGGAGAAGTGCAGTGTAACTAATCATCTGCGTGATTGCCCAGCCAGAGACTCCCCTCTGACCTGTGCAGAGTTCACAAAAACATTTATCCCAGTGTGCAGCTGACTTCTGCTGCTCCATATCTGCTGCAGATGCATCCTCAGTGCCTCCTGCACAGCAGGCAGCTGCCCAGGGCGGCTGCCTGGTGTGGCCTGGCCGTGCTGCAGTGGCCACGGCAGGTTGCTTGCCGGGCAGGAGCTCTGCCTGCCATGCCTGTGGGCTGCAGGCACGGGGCAGAGGAGGGTGCTGGGCTCGCTGGGCACGGGCAGTGGGTGCCCTGGCTGCAGCAGGTCTGCTCGGGGCCCCACGCCCGCGCTGCGCCGCATTACCCCGTGGACAGACGGACGGCCCCGCGCCATAGAGGGGCTTTGTGCGCGCCGGCACAAAGTGAGGATTGATGCCGCGTCCCCTCCCCCTGCCCTGCGAGCACATGGCTCCCACAAAGGTGCCCTTCTTCCTTGGCTGAGGACAGGGTGCCAGCAGGAGGGGGAGGCACCACACTGCGGGTTGGAGCGCCCACCCCTCCCGTGCTCGTGCCGGGGACCCCCTCGTCCTCAGCCTTGCCCAGGCTGAGCTGGCAGCTGCTCAGGTTCCTGCTGGGGCAGCTGGGCCTCCCTGCAGCAGGCCCCAGCGTGGAGGGACGGGGCCTGGGCAGTGCTCAGCAGCAGCCGCTTCATCGGGGCGCGTTTGGTGGAGGGAGGCACCGCGTGAGCAGATCTGCTTCCCCGCAGTGCCGCTGCAGCTGGGTGGGAACCTGCCAGGTGGTGTTCTTAACACGCTGGGGAATATCATCACTTACCTGGATTTCGGTTCAGAATGGCCTAAGAGAAGCTTACGTCAGCATTCATTACCTCCCAGCTCCTCCCAATGTGTAGTAAGAACTCACCGCACTGTTGAGTGACTTGAAGAAGTTTCAGAAAACGTTCATGAAGACCAGATTGTAAGCTCTTTGTTAAATTCACATTATGTTTCTTCCATGCTGTATGTTTGAGGTTCTGCATTATTTGCGAGCCCTCTGGATGAGCTGTGGGGTGGCACAAGCATTGGCACAGGGTCTGTCATAGCTGTGCCAGTGCCTCCAGCATTCCTGCTGCAAGGTCCCGTGCTGCTCGCCCACCCTGAGCACGGAGCCTGCTGGGAGAGGAGGGGCAGCCCCTGGGGCTCAGGCTGCGCTTGCCATCATGCTCGAAGGTTTGAGCAGCTTTGGGAGCGAAGCAGGTTTGCTTTGCTCTGTGTGCTGGATGCGTGTCCAGCACACCGGTGCTAAAGCAGAGCTCTCTCCTGTTTGGTTCATCAGCAACGGTGTTTGCACCACTGCTGGTCACTAGCACCTGTTTTGGACTCCTCAAGTAGTCTGGCTGTTCATGTGACATTATTATTGTTTACTTAGGGCCCAGACTTGCTCTTTTTTATTGTCTGCAGCACGATGTTTGTTCAGACTGGGCATTGTGAAGTGTAAACCCAATTCCACTGGCACCAGTACTCACCTCTGCCTTTTCTAGAAGCAGTAAGTAACCAGCCATCTAAATGGCCTAGAAATGCTGGGGTTTGATTGCTCTGAGGAGGGAATTGAATTAGGCAGCTCTGGTTCACGGCTTGTCTGCCTGTGCAGCAGTGATGCTTGTTTACACAAAGCACTGCCCTTTGTCTTGGGGTGCGTGGGGGGCGATTTCCTGGGGCACTCCTGCCTGAAAGCCAGAGAAGACTTGCTTTAGCTGGCTGCCTCTGCAGGAGACCACACGCTGAGGCAGTGGCACCTTTCCCCATCCTTCACCTCGGTTGTTTCAGCCCCTTTCTTGTCCTCTCCTCCTGCTTCCTGCAGCAGCATCCCTTGGAAAGTAGTTGGTCTTACCTGCTTCTGTCCTTTCTGCATATCTCCCTCCCTTGACGTTCTCGGTGATGTGTCTCTTCTGGAAGATGCTCGGGCCTCCTCAAGGCCTCTCTGCTTTGTGCCAGCCCACCCTGTGCTTCCTCTGTGTTCCCTGGTGTTGAGGCTCCCTGCAGCCAGTGCGCTTCCAGCGCCAGAGACATCTGTGCTGCTCCTTGAAATCAGTCTGGCTGACAGGGGTGTGATGGGACTGAGGGCTCATGGGGCAACCCCCAGCATGTCTTAACACCCACAGTTAATGGGGAACCTCCCCCTAAAGCCACTAGGAGCAGATTTCTTGCTGTTTAAAATGACAGAGCTGCTTCAACCAGCCTGACTTGCGGTGAAATTTGTTCTCTTTTTGGAAGAGAAGGGATTGAGCTTTGGTTTTCCTGTCATTGCTAGATGGAGACCAGCCCATGGAAGCAACAAAATGAGTCTCAGAGGCTGCCAGCCCAAATTTCAAACCTATTTGGCATTGCACAAGTATACCCTCTTATCAAAAGCAAATGAAAGTGCAGAAGGTGTGTCTGGCCTAATCCTGTGTTTACCTTGGCCGTCTGTGGTGTGTCAGCACAGGCACTGTGGCATGCATGTGTGCTCTTGGTTCTCTGGCTTCTGCTGGGGTGTGGTGCCCAGCAGCCCTTTAATTGTGCTGCTTTCTTGCAGGATCAGTCCATAATGCCTGAGGTGCGGGACCTCACGGAGGCGCTGCCCGAGCTGCCCATGGATCCCATCACCGGCGTCGGCGTGCTGGCGTCCCGCAGCCGAGCGCCCACGGGATATGATGTTGTAAGTAGAGCTGTCTGAGCTGCTGCAGTCCATGCTGTGCTTCTGCACTCGTGAGGCTTTACTGTGTTGGGAGCAGCCTCTCTTCCAGGGAACGTGCCTTGGAACTGTGCTGTCAGCAGTCATTTGGTAGTCAGCTGCCCACCTTTCAGCCCACAGCTCTTAGTGCTTTCCTTCAGCAGAGGGTTGTGGCTGCAAATGTGCCACTTCATCTTTGCCACTCCACAGGAGCTTCATTTCCTGGAGGAGGGGTTTGCTGAAACAGCTGGCCACTGTGGCAAGCAAATTTAATAATCCTAGTAACATTCATCCTGAAGGAGTTCTAAGTATTGTACAAATTATATCTCTAAGTGAATGGATCCCACATCAGCTGTTTAATCCCACATTATCAGCACTGCACAGTGATGATGAGAAGCTCCAGAAAGGGAATCAAAAGAATTTTGCATCCAGCTGAAATTGCAAGGATGATTTTGACAGGCAGAATGCAAACCTCTGAACTAAGATTTGGCAGGAGACTGGCAGCAGGAAAAGGCAGCAGGATACAGCATAGATGAATGTGTGAACAGATAAAGGGAGGTCGCTGTTCAACAGCTGCTTGTTCCTTGGATTAGTTGCTGTGTAACCAACTGCAGGATGTTCCTACTCATAGATCAGTGTCCCAAACTGTGAAATATAAAATACTGACCTTGCAGAGATCTATAGAGAAAGATTTGGTCTGTAGTTCATCTGTTCCAACTGTGCTACGTCACACCTTGAGTTTCCAGAGCCCACAGCTTGTGTGGTAGGAGTGGAAGCCAGCTGACTTGAGGCTTTGCTCACGCCTCTTCAGCTCTGGATGATTTCATACCTTGTTCTGTGTGGAGAAGCAAAATGGATCAGGCTGAAGTAAGGACACAAGGGGGGCATTGTGAAAAGGCTCCTTAAAGACCTGGGAGGTTTTTACATTTACTGTGTTTTTCCGAGTGCTCATTACCTGTGTGAGCCAGGCTGTGTAATTAGCTGCTTGCCCTGATAAAGAAGCACGGGACAGTGTGAGACTTCTGATAACAGAATTGCATTTTGCCTAAGTGGCTGGGCAGAGAGCACACTCACCCCAGATAGCCTGCCTGTGGCTTAATGGGGAGCTGCAGCGCTAGCGCAGTTTAAACTAAACAAGATAAAAGAGTCTTCCTGTGGCGTAATCCAATTATGGTGGTGGTGTAATGCTGGTGGATGTGGGTCGCTGTCTCCTCAGGGCTCAGCGAGGAGCTGCCTTTGCTCTGGCTCTGCTGCCTCCCTGTCTGCTCACAGGGAGCACTGTCTGCCCTTGGAGCGGGCGTGGGGCAGTGCCTGCTGTCTGCTGTCCTTCCCCAGCACGGCTGCTTTCCCCCCTCACGTCAGCTTTCCACCTCAGCAGTGTGCCTGGTGCTGCCAGCCACCCTTGGTGTGCTGTCCCCTGTGCAGCACCTGCTGACGAGGGGCCATGCCAGGTGCCACACTGATGAGACAGGCCTTTTCACAGCTAAAGCACCAAAGACTTGATTTGGCCAAAATATACATTGTCTGAACTTAGATTCCTGAAAATCCAACCAAACTGGCAAGACTGAGTGTCTGGGTGGGGAGGAGAGGTGGGAGGCAGGAGCCTGGGACAGGAGGGATGTGTGGTTCCTGTGCAGCTGTGTTCTTTGCTGCAGGCTGAGCACCAGCTGCGTGGTGGGGTTTGCTCTGGGGCAGTGCCTGAGCAAGCTGCAGACCCAGCAGGAGCAGCCTTGACTTTGCCAGAGGGGCAGATCACCCTGTGGGGCAGGGGATTAAAGGACCTGCTTCCCAAAGGCCTGAGTGCTGTGCAGCACACCCTGTGTGTGCTGGGGGTCACTCTGTCAGGTCCCTTGTTTGTAGCACACAGTGAGGAGCGTCTCCCCCAGCCTCACGAGGAGAAGCACCATGCCTTGTGCCCATGTGCCCGTGTGTTCAGTGCCAGGTGCCAGATCCTCTGTCTCACACATTCCTTGCCTCTCAGCCAAGGAAAGGCTGGGCAAGCTGGGGCTCCGGAGTGCCTGTCCTGCTGGCCAGGTCTGCTGTGGCCTTTCCCACTTGGCTCCTGTCCTGGGAGCATGCTGATCAGGCACAGCTCTGCTTTGAGATTTGCTGGGGCTTCTCCTTGCTTGCAGGAGCCCAGCAGGTGATGCAAGAAGTTTCCTGTTTATACGGCTCTGTTTTCTTTCCCGTGAGTTTTCTGACAAGTTCATTCATGCTGCCATTCTCCTGGCTTGGAGTTCAAGCTGACCATCCCTACATGCCAGCAGTTTTCCCAAACAGACTGTTTCCTGGATATCTTTGCACCAGGACTGACTTACCCGTCACAGAGGAAGATGCATGTAGATTTTACGTATTCCTAAACTAACAGCTCAGGAAATACTTGAATTCAGAGAAGAAAAAAATTTTGCTGAAATTCTATTCTGAAATGTGGCTGTTGAAAAATCAGGCTTGTTTCTTTGCGGAGCCTGAACACAAAAGCTGTGTGTGCTGTACAATGGCTTGACCTGAGCTGGGGCTTCTGAGCAGCAGTTGCCAAAATTCAGGGAGCAGTCAGTGCACTTGGCTGCTCTGATCAGACTGTCTCTTGTCTATCTGCTGCACTCGGGGTGATTGGAGGCCTTGTCAGCACACAGCTCTTGCTTCCTGTGCCCAGTGCAGTCTCTGCTCAGCTAACATGGGTGCAAAGGTGACAAGTGCCAGCTCTTTGTTACCAGGCTGCTCCGGGGCCAAGGGCTCGCTCGGTGTGATTACCAGAGCTGCCTGGAGCAGTTTGCCCCATGAGAGAGGCATTAGGCAGAAGTTCAGCTTCTGTGGAGCTTCAGACCATGCTGGAGTCTCCTGTTGGAGACGCCAGTTGGGTGTTAGTCTGATGGGGTAGTCTTGTTTCTTCTGTCCTTTATCCTTGTGTTTGCCTCTTGCCTCCTCTCTTACTCGACAACAAACATTTTGGGGCCAGGGCTCTTAGCAGCTTGCTGTGTGTGGTGAGTGCTCAGCTGCTGAGAGTAGAGCCCTTCCCCAGTGCATGGTGCTTCCTCCTGCCCACTCCTGGAATCAGCTGGAAGTGAGATTTTCTCCTGCACATCTTGCTGTCTCTCCTGTGGAGCGTCCAGGGTCTGTTTCCTCACCCAGCACCATCGTGTGCTATCAGTTTGGCTGGATGTGGGGTTGCATTGGAGAGGGATGTTTGTGGGGTGTGTCCTCGCATGCAGCACTGCTGCTAAAATCCACCAGTGACAGGGATTCCCCAACCTGCTTGAAAGCAGCTTTTTGACCTGGGAGCCAGAATTCCTTGATGGCTTTCCATGAAAATAGTCCTGAGATGGGTCAGTTTCTGTGCTCTGTCTCCAGGGAGCCTCACAGCACGCCCGGTGTGCCCTTGTGTGTAGGGTGGTAATGAATGCCTCAATGTGCTGACTTCTCCAAACTATTGTTTGGAGACTGTAACTGAAGTTGCACTTTCCTCATTAGAGTAGCTTTTGTCAGAGCATCTTTAATCAAGGGTCTCCTGAGAGACAGCATTTTTAGAACTTCTTTTTATACCTCCTCTTGAAAGTTCTTTCCACTGCACCTTGTGAAGAAACTAATGAGATGCTGTTAAAGTTTGGGCTGCTGTTAATTAGGAGAGGTCTGAGGAAGAAGTACTGCACATGTATTAACTTTATCTTGGCTCACATGTCTCCTCTCTTCCTCTCTCTCTCCTTTGCAGGTTGCACAAACAGCAGATGGCTTGGATGCTGACCTGTGGAAAGATGGCTTGTTTAAATCCAAGGTCACACGGTACCTGTGCTTCACCAGATCATTTTCGAAAGAAAATGTAAGTCCATTTGTTGAATGTCTGCATGATTTGCATCTGTGCCTGGTATGTGCTTACCCATACGATGATTCATTTTATGGAGCCAATTATAATTCAAGCAGGCGTTTCACTGAGTTCGGGTGAGTAAGGAGGCAAAGTGCAATGGCAGAATATTTGCATTTTGTGTGTGTTTCTCATGGAAAGAAATTGCTGACAAAATCTTCTGCAATAAAAGAAGCACAAAAGGGAATGTTTGCATTTTAGCAGCCTCTCACCCTCATTACCTGCTGCAGCAATGGGTGCTGCACACTCATGGTCCTGATGTCTAACCCAAATTCCTCAAGAAACAATGTAGGTAGTGGTGGTGAAGGAAATGCTGGTTTCTGAATCCAGGGGCGTCACAGATATTTTATTGCAGGATTAGCTTGCTTGCTTTGTTGGTTTTGGTGCTGATTCTTGAAAATGTGCCCACGTTGTGCATATGCTACCACATTCTTGTAATTTGGTCTGACTATTAAGTATGAGTTACTTCGTGATTAGCAGCAGTTGTCTGCCCACACGTTCTGTGGAGGAGAGGAGACGTGTGCAGCAAGAGCTTCATGCATTCTGCTGTGGTTTTGGTTGAGGCTACTGTGAAAACTTTCTTTTTCTGGAGGAACTGTTGACTTCTGCAATGAATGCACTCCATCTAGTGGGTAATCCTGCTTTTGGTCATGCTTTGGGTATTCTCGGCCACTCAGCTGGCAGGGTCTGGAAGTACCATTTTGTGCTTGTGCTTTCACTGTGACGGGAGCTGAAAGGTGGTGGCAGCTCCAGGGGCTGCCCACGGGTCCTGGCAGTAGAGCTGGGCGTTTCCAGTTCCCAGCATTTGACCTTTATTCCATCTGCTTCCCTGCCTGCATCTAGATTAAAGCAAAGCTCCAGAGCTATGGGAAATACCACTTCCTGGGGTGGATGGACAATAATTGTGCTTTTCATCCTGAAGTATGTGCAGTTGCAGGAATAGCAGCCCTGGAATAGGCAGGAAGGCTATTAAATAGGTTTGTGCTGATTTGAGTATTAGGTTTATCTGTGGCTACCTGAAGTGTAAAGTTGTCAGAAATAATTACAGGACAGGAGCAGCTGCTGGCTGCAGAGATGGTGTAAACACCCTCAGGAGGTGCCTGTTGGACTTTTGGCAGGAGCCCTGGGGTCACCATGATTTGGAAGTACCTTCTTCATATTGATGAGACATAAATTAAAGCAAAAGTTTCCCCTTCCCTCAGTCCTCTTGGCCACATGGGATGTATGATGTGCTTCCCTGTCGGGGGCATCTGGGGGCTATGGGGCCTCAGTTCCCTCAGCTGGGAGGAAGGGAGGTGAGAGGCTCCTCTCTCTCCCCTGGACACTGATGTGTTGCTGCTCTTTGGGTTGGAAGTTTTGCCATTCGGGGTTTCCTTTTGTGTTCATGAAAATGCTGGGAACTCTTTTCTCCTGAAGAACAGTGTTATAGTTAGTAGAGTTAATGCACTTCAGGTATCTGGGTTAGAGCAGAGTCGGTCTGCAGAGCCTGTTCAGCAGAATCATCCTTCTCAGCAGTTTACAGCATCTGACACTGCTGTATCTGAGAGTGGGGAGGCCCTGGATGGTGGGGCCATAGCTGGGGGGCTTTGTCCCCTCTTCTGCTGTGCACAGAGCTGACTCCCAGGGTTCCAGCAGCTAACCAGCTCATTGGAGACACCTCTCCTGCCTGTCTGCTGCTGATTGAGGAGTGGTTGGTGGCTCATCAGAAAGTTGCCACTGATGTAACGCACAGACAGCTTAAATAAATAAAACATGAAAGATGAATCAGCAGCAACTACTTTGTCTGCTGTTTGCTGTGCCAGGAGCATGTTAAGTGACACATTCAGGCTCGGCAGCATCCAGCATTGCTTGCTCCAAGATGCCCTGGACACGGACAGGCAGGGGCATGTGGCTTTGGCCTCTTCACAGAGCAGAGGATGTGTGCCACACTTGTGTCTGGTGGGACAGGGCTGCAGGGCTGCTGGCCCTTTGGTGGGGAGCTGACCAGAAAAGGCAGGACCTCCCAAAAATAAACTCACACCTGACCTCTCCTTATTTCACGGCCTGCAGATTTAAATATTTTGTAAGAAGTTCAGTGAAACAATCAGAGAGTGCAGGTTTGTCTGAGAAACCCTTGCCAGATAAAAACTAAAGGACGTGCTTTGCAAGCAGTAACAGTAAAACTCAGTGACACAGTTTGATAGCTTGGGATTAAATTTTAATTGTTCTGTGTTGTGTTTCTGTTTATAAAGGCTGTGCAGTACCTAAAATGTGTTCTTTCATATGTGACCCCAGATTACTGGCAGCAGTGCTGGTTTTATCGAAAACTGCAAAGAAAATCTGGTCTCTAAACCATTGTGGAGGCTGTCACTCTGAATTGGGCTCTGAGCTCTTCAAGCCTTGATTAATAGGACAAGGCATGAGCTCAGAATTCATATGGACTCTAAATGAAGTTTGTTGTTCCAAATGGCCTGTGCTTCTGGAGTGCGCTGCATTTGGAGCTAGAACCCTGTCTATTCAGCACTAATTAACTAATGCATGTAATAACTTTGGCTCTGTTTGCATAAGCCATCATCCTGTAATGCTTTTTGCTGTTGCTGTGATGGAAATGTCATGTTGCTCTTGTAAATGTAGAGTGTGTAAGAACTGAGGCGACCTGCTCAGTGGATGGGTTGGTGAAATTGGTACTTCAAGCTGCTGTGCCTGCAAAAGAAAGAATTTGGCTGTGCTTCCAAAGATCTGGAAATATGGCAGTGGATGAGGTGTTAGAATTCTAAATGCTGGAAGTTGTCTGGTGTCTCCTAGCCAGTCATTGTTTGTTTCCTGCCGAGAGGACACATGCAAGGGTTGCCTTGGTACCTTCTTACCATTCCTAAAGCAGTGGTCAGATACAATGACAAGGCACCTCAGGCTTCAGCAGGTAGGAAGATCTGGGGTTTAATTTGGTGACATTGTCATAATCAACTGTTTCTTTTCTCTCTCCAAAGAGTCATTTGGGCAACGTCTTGGTCGACATGAAGCTCATTGATATCAAGGACACTTTGCCTGTAGGCTTCATGCCCATCCAGGAGACCATTGATACACGTAAGTTGACATCTGGTCCCCAGTCCCACTCTGCCAGTGCTTCTGTGGTCAGGCCATGGAGGGCCACGTCCCAGGTGACAAAGAGCAATGTCCCAGCTCACAGAAGGCTGTGTCCCTGGCCATGGAGGGCCACGTCCCAGGTGACAAAGAGCAATGTCCCAGCTCACAGAAGGCTGTGTCCCTGGCCATGGAGGGCCATGTCGCTGGCAGAGGGTTGCTCCTGGCATTTCTTCTCTCTGGGGTGGCATGTGCACATTTAGGGGCAGCTCTGGGCTGCAATAAAACAGCCTTTGGTTTTCTTGCCCTCCTCAGACTGTTTAGTGGGGTGCCTGTCTGTCTTCACTCGCCTGCTAGAGTCCCATGTCTCTGGGGCAGGAAGGGAGAGTTTCTTTTGTCAGTTTGAAGAGTGGCCTGGGCCTAGCAGGAGCAGAGCTACTGTGCCAAGGGGTGTTCAGAAATGCACTGAAAGGAAGGGGGTGTGTGTTTGTGTCTTCCCACTGTACATCTCCTGCTGTGGGAGAACAAGTCCTGCCAGCAAGTGCTGAGGGGTGTCAGGTATCTTTGTGCTTACTGACACGAGGCACAAGTGCAGTGCCCAGGGGGAATATCATGCTCATGTCTGCAAGGTAGAATTGCTTCACTGCAGTATATGAGTGAGCAGTTCCCAAACAGTGTGTTCAGCTCCCCTGGGACTGTGCCAGCAGCAGCTGGAGCCACGTCTGGTGGCAGGCCTGTGCTGTGCAGCAGGCAGCGAGGGCACTGGGCTGGCAGGGGACAATCCCCACGGGAGTGGAGTGTGAGAATGGCAGGACTGGTGCTGGTGCCTGGCGTGCAGCTGCTCCTCACAGAAGGGCTGTTCCAGTGCATGTCAGGGATGAAATGCAGCCTAGGATTGAGCAGAAAGGGGTTACATGAACCTGCTTGGCAGGAAATCACTCATCTGGGGCTGCAGCACAGGAGGATGGTTTTTCAGTCACTGTGATCTGGTTCTGATTGGAACCTGTGGCCTGGAAGTGAAAGACTCTGAAGACTATTCTCCCAGGTCACCCTCTGCTTCTGGAAAACTCTGGGGCACGTGTGGTATGAGGTGGAATTGCTGGCTTATCCTGCTGACTCCTGGGAGTGCTGGACCTTACGGCGTGCTGCTTCAACTTCTGTGCAAGTCCTGCCGGGAAGGTGGAAGGGGGCTTTGCCATGAGTTTGAAATGCATTGGGTTGTGACTGTGACAGTCTGAAGCAGAGGCACTGCCTGCACTAAGGAAGTGGTGTGAAAGAACACAGACAAAAGCAAGTAGTCAGCTTTGTACTTGCATAGAAAGTCAAATGAGAGGCACTGATTTTGTTCAGAGTTAGATTTATGGTTACAGGTGTCTCTGTGCTCCTCTCAAAATGGCAGCTGACTCACAGTTAATACATTTAATACAGTACTCCTTGGTAGGTCTTGAGAAGATTTTCAGGAAGCCTTAAATCCCAGACTCCTAAAATGAGTTTTAGGTGCTTCAAACAGAAGCCCTACTTTTTCAAAGCAGGGGAAGACTGAACTTCAGGGATGCAGGTATTTACCATCTCTAAAAACACCTCTGTAACTGCAAGCTGCACGCACAGATGCTCTGTTGGCACACCTCACACTGTCTGTATGGTTATTTGTGCTAGTGCAGCAGCACATTTCAGAGGCTGGAATGGATTGCTGTTTCCCAAGGTGTGGATTACGAAACAGGAGGAGCCTATGGAGACAGGGCTGCTTGCCATCTGTTGAAGTGACAGCATATTTTAAGTTGGGAGATATTTGTTCACATTAAGATGAAGGGTTTTTATTTTGCAGGCACTTGTTTGTAGTTGCTGGTTGTTTCCAGATTTTTTTCCAGCGTCTGCTCTTTAGATTTTCAGTATATCAGTAGACTTCTGTCCTGCTTTCCAAGCAGGAGCCTCACCTTGCTCACCCTGAGACTCCTTAGGGTGAGATGGAGCATTGTTTTCCAAGCACTGCAAATCTCTGTCTTCCTGCCAGTGCCAGCCTGGTCACAGACAGCACCAGCACTGGCTGTGGATTGTGTCTTTGTGCTGGTAATCAGCCTGAAGAGCTGTGAATTCATTATACAGATAAGCCTTAACTCTGATGGCCTGAGTTTTTCGTGATGGATAACATGGAAGCAATTGCTCTGTGACACACAGCAGAAAGGGCTGTGCAGTGCATTCATCCACCCTCAGAGCACAGGTCAGAGCAGCGCTGCTGCCTCCTGGGAGGTTCTGGCACTTAGTGCTTTGTGAATCTGGTTTGTCCTTGCAAAGAACCAGGGCAAACGTGGTGGGAGTATCATTTCTGTGCCTGCTGACTTGATCAGGAGATGGCTCTAACACTTGGGATGTGTGAGATTTGGACAGACAGCTCTTACACTCTGCATGGCAGGCTCTGCCTGCTCCTCCTCACAGAGGGTTGGAAGGGGCTGGTTGGAAGCACGGAGCAGAATGAACTGACTGGTTGTATCAGAAGCTTCCAGGTACATTCCTAGAGGCAGTGCTTGTGGGAGGAATGTTTAAATACGGCTGTCCAGGCCAGCGAGGCAAACACTATCTGGGAAAGAGCAAGGGAGTGCGAGAAACGTGGAACTGGCAGAGTCAGCTGCTGTTCTGGGGCAGCACCAGGCACACGTGGGAGCTGATCTCTGCAGCAGGCAGGAGGAGAACTGGTTATTGCAGTGCCAGTAGCACATCTGATAGAACATTCCCCTCTGAATGGCACTGCACTGACTGGTTTGTTGACGTATGTGGGTTCTTTGGCACCGGTTCTGCCACAATTACCTGCCTAGTACCTGGAGAACTATAAATAACATTTATACTCTAATCTTGCATAAAACTCACCCTGTATTCTGGGTTGTTTTTGCAGAAGAAGTAGCTTTCAGAAAGAAGAGGCTGTGCATTAAATTCATCCCTCGAGATTCTACAGAGGCAGCGATCTGTGATATCCGAATCCTGGGGAGATCTAAGCAAGCCCCTCCTCAGTACACCTTCATAGGGTAAGTACCCCTCACTCTGCAGCTGTTATAACAAAGTTATAACAATGCAGTCACACCCAAGCAAGGGCCCTGTGCTCCTCTAATTACCAAGCAGTAGCTTCTAAGAGGTGAAGCTTATCATTAGAAAAGTCCAAGTAAGAACAAGTGTTACGGAGTTAGATGTAGGAGTTAACTCACCCCTCCTTCTTTTTAATTACCCTCGTTCTCACTGACCAAGGTGTTGGTGAAACACGTCAGGGCCTGGTGCTGGTGCGTGTGTGCAGCATCAGCCCTGTGCTGTGTGTTGTTTTCCCAGGGAGCTGAACAGCATGGGTATCTGGTATCGGATGGGCAGAGTGCCGCGCAACCACGACTCCGCACAGCCTGCGGCTCCTCCCGCCCAAGCACCGGCTCCAACGCCCGCTCCCAACCTGCCAAGGTAGGTTTTCTGCATTCCAGCTCCTTCTGCTTGATGCTGCATGTCTTGTGGTTGCTAACCTTGCCTGGGAAACCAAGAGCAGGGTGCTGCATTGGCATGGAACGATTGTGTCACAATCTGATAAGGGAATGTGCTGTTGGTTGAAGTATTTGCCTGCTGGAAGTTCCTTTGCCTGTTGCTGTGTAAAGGAAAATGGGTGAAGAAGCCAGAAGAAAGGAAATGCCTGCAGAGGAAGGGGAACAGCAAACTACCTTTCCTTTGCTTTAAACTGTGCAGGATGTTGTAGCTTCCAACACATACGTGTTGGAAGGGTGAGCAGAGCTGCAGCCAGGCCGATTGTTCTCCTTCACCAGAGGGAGGGAGAAGTGTCTCTACAGACTTCAGAAGGGAAATGGATTTTGCTCATCTCCAGGATCAGTCTGCTCATGGTTTGAAGCACTGGTTCTTGGTTTTTTATTTTCTTGAGCCCAGTTGCTGAGCTCCAGTTGTGCAGCTGACATGAGTGTGCACAGCAGCCTGCTCATCTTGTGGTGGCTGATGGGAGCAGCGGTGTCTGGCCAGGCTGTTCTCCGTGTGTTACAGGCAATATTTCTCTGTGTGTATCAACAGATGTGCTGGTGTGTAGACTTTCATATACCAGTAGTGCTGCACTGACAGCTTACTTGCTGGATTTCTCTGGACAAAGAGGTGTTGTTAAGCAACAAACCAGCCCAGACAGTGACGAAACAGAGAACTTTGCACTCCTGACATTCACTCCGAAAGCACAGCACCCAGTGTGAATTGTGCTCCTGCTGCTGAGGCTCACAGACTGGGCCAGGCTGTTGCCAGGGGACAGCACATTCTCCTCGGGTCCCTTTGTGCTTTTGTCTGTCACATGTACATGTGTTTTTGCACTGGGCATTTTCTACACTGCAGATACCTTTACAGTATTACAGTAAATAGTGAGAGAGAGAATTTCAAAGGAGACAGTAGAGAGGAGTTCCAAGGTGCAGTTTGTGTACAAAGGTCATTATATCACATGGGTGGAAATTGCTTATGTCCTTTAGAATCTTGATTTACAGGTCATTTCAGAGTTATGCTTTTAAACTGCTGCAACACGTTCCCCAGCAAGCTGTCAGGTACCTCCTTAAGGCAGGTGTGTACATTTGAGCCTTCACCCATGACCCAGACTGAAATCCACTGTCCTGTGGTGGCTCTTCGAGCTCTCCAAAGCATTTGGGTGTTTGTTTCACTGAGAGTTTTGCTTGGTAGGCTGCCATGCCCTGGCACAGTGCTTGCTGTCGTGTACTGTCAGGTGTGCTGCAGGCAGACATGCTGTCATGCTTCTCAGAGATGGAGGCAAAAGAGATGAAAAGCCAGCAGTTTTCTGCAGATTGCAGCCTGTCCCACTAGGACCTGAGATGTTACTCTGAAGCTCTGCTGGACATAAGCTAGATGCCAGCCCAGGCCATGAGAGATCAGAGAGAAAGATGTCTTGATTTTAGAGCACAGATCTTCATTTGCTTTCTGCAAGAAGTTCTGTCTGGGCAGATTTCCACAATAAAGAAAAAAAAATTATCATGGCAAGACAATGTCAGTGGCAGTGCTTCATCACTGAATGTGGAAGGGTCACTTTACAGCTGACCAGGGAAGGCTGCAGAGCAGTGTCAGAGCTGTTGGGAACAAGGCCAAAATTAAGCTCAAAGCATCAGTGACAGTCTGAAAAGAAGTGTTTACAAGGCTTATATATTTTATAACCTCTTGTTGTGCAGTTTATGGTTTACAATGGCTGCAAGGAAATTGGATCAGTTTTGTTTTACTTGCCAAATAAAGCAAATGTCAAAATAGTCAATATAAAATGTATTCTAATTTGGCTGAGTTAAACCAGCCAGTATGCAGTGGAATAATTGAATGTTGCATTAATGCCTTGTAGTAAAACCCACCTGTCTGTAGCCAGCTCCACTCTCACACCCCATGTGTGATTTACAGGTAACTTTTACACCACCAGCCTGATCATTCAAAGCATCTTTCATGTCTGTTTTTTTACTTTGGTTATTTATTATCCAATATATTTTTTAAGAAATAGAAATGTATATAAAGGTGCATCCTGCAAATATTTAATTATTACAGGGAACACAGACAACTTGAAGGCCTTTTCTAACACTGTCAGCAGTGTGGTGAGTTACTCAACACAGTGTTTGTGAAAGATTGTAGTCACAAGTGATCTCTTATTTTCATGTCACCATAGAGAGAGGAGATTGCACTGGCAGCCAGTTTGCTGTTTTATTCCATGTGGATATATCCTGACAGGAACAGCAGTGGGTTGTTCTGAAGCTGCATTGGTGAGCAGTGCTGCACAGAGCACTGTGGAGAGTCTGCTGTTGGGCTGGTCAGGTGTCTCAGCTGCTCTCTTCAGTTGTGTCTGCATTTAGAATAATTCTGAATCAAGAGGGGCCTTCAGAACAATTGCTAACACTGGATATAAACGAAACCCCTATGTACAACTAAACCTAAAATGGAAGGACTTTTTCCTGTGGGATATATTTTTCCTGCACTATCCCCTGGTGTAAGGTGCTGGTGGCAGTGGATGGTGGCCACCACAGAGTTGTCATGCATCAGGTGTGACCTCCACAGGCTGGTGCACATCAGCAGTGCTGCTCCTGCCACACATGTCACAGGCTTGTGGCTCAGTCAGGGCTGCACAAGGGAAGGCTTTGCTTGCTAGTTGTTCTGGACTTCATATGGTATTTTTCAGCCATTTCTTCTCCTTTGTGTTTTCTTCTCCAGGCATCTGGCTTAGTGCCTCCAGCAGCAGCCCTGGCACGCCTGGTGAGGGTGGCATGCTGTGCCGTGGAGCCTGGCCGTGCCATTGTGCAGGGCATCAAGCTGCTTTCCTGTCTTTTCTCCCCAGCTCTTGGAGCAGCTTCTTGGCACTAATGGCAGTCTGAAGAAATGCTCTTGCAGGTTCCCATCCTGCTGCTGAAGGATGGCTTTTGTGGGCTTGGGTTACATGGGGGAGCTTGACGTAACTTCCCTCATGCCTCTGCTCCGTGCACGAGGCTTGTGCTGCACGGCAGCGTCGTTCTGGGGAGCAGGGAGCAATCCTCCCCAAAGGAGGTGGTGGTTGCAGGTAACTCACCCACCTTTGGCACACCCGTGCTTCACCAGCCTGTGCATCCACGACTGCCAGTTTGTTTGAGCAGGGTCTCAGGGCTCAGCTCTGCCACACTCAGACTCTGGTGGATTTGTGGGTGACGTTCTCTTGGAATCTGGTTCCGGCATTGTGCAGCAAGTCCCTGACTGCTGTGAGTATGCACAGAGCCATCCTGCCTTGCAGCTGCCTGTGTGGTGGCTCCATCCCTGCCGTGGTGCTCCATGAGCCTGGCTGGCTGCTGTGGCATCCCTCCTCGAGGTGCAGCAGGAGCCCGTGCCACCGTCACTCACGCAGCCGCTCAGAGTTTGTCAGCTGCAAGCAAGATGTCAGTCAGTGCTGCCGAAGTGTGTGTGACAGTGACAGACATAATTGCACTTAACTTTTTGTGTGGATGTTATCAATCTGTGACGGATACTTTGGGGAAAGGAGCACTCTGATTGCAGATGATGTGTCACAGGCATTTAATCTTCCTCTTGGAGAGACCGGGATTGAGTCACAGCCTTCACTTGTTGATGTGAGGTTTTGGAAACGTAGATTCACACTGACCCTGGAATCCTTCAGTCAGTTGGTTTGTGAGGTGTCATCTGGAAGGTTAATGATTTACCTGCAGAGGGAAGATGTGGCTGCAATGCACTTGCATTGTGGTGTGTTAGTGCAGCAGGCGGTGTGCAGGTTCAGAAGGGCACAGCTCCTCCAGCGTGCTCCTTGCCAGGATGTCTGGCAGGGCACAGCTCCTCCAGCGTGCTCCTTGCCAGGATGTCTGGCAGGGCACAGCTCCTCCAGCGTGCTCCTTGCCAGGATGTCTGGCAGGAGGTGCTCTGTTCCCCAGCTGGTCCCACAGCAGTTCCTGCACGGCCACAGGGCCCCGTGCTGGCAGGTCCTGGGGAGGTGCTGGTCCCTCTGTGCCCCGGGCTGGCACGTGTGCCCCTGTCCCTGCTCCATCCGTGCTGTGCCTGCCCTGCTGGGGCTCTGGCCTGGCCTGTGCAGCTGGAAACCAGCAGAAACAGCTCGTTTTTGCTGTAGCTCAGCCCTGGCAGCTGTGGCCTGCCTCCCTCCCTGCCTGGAGCAGGTTGCTGTGAGCTACCAAGTGCTCAGGGCTCTGAGCTCTGCTCTGGCAGAGCACTGCAGCAGGGCAGTGCAGCTCTGGCTGTGATACACACACAGCAATTGCTCTACCTAAACACCTGGAATAACAGCAAGATGGGTGAATTTTCCTTCTGAGCTCCCCGTTACCTTTTCACTAGTTAAGCTGGCCTCTCCTTAGGAAAAGGAAACAATTTGTTCCTGTTCTGCACTCCCAGTGGAGTTTCATGTTGAGGAGTGTAGGAGTTTCTTTGCTAGGCAGAGAAGTCTGATTTTTTCAAATTGATTTATTAACAGGTTTTGAAATTGGTGGTGTAAGCTTGGGAAGGGATCAGTCTGTGGCTTTCTGCTGCAGGCTGATGATGTGCAATCGAGGCAGGTCATAAAGCAACACCAGCCAGCCAGTGTGGAGACCCAGGCTGGGGCTGGGGTGCACCAGCCTGACTCTGCAGTGTGCTAATGGAAGGGAAGCCTTCTGCCTTTCCTATTTTTTAAGTAGCTACCCTGTTATTTGGAAATAGCTATAATAATTTAAGTTACTTAAAATAGATTTTTATGAACCATCTGTAAGGGAAAAGGTTCCATGGCTTCAGTGGTGTTCTGCTCTGTTGTAGAGAAAGGCCAAATCCTGAGAAAGCTGCCCCTGCACAGGGGCAGCCACTGCTGGTGGTGTGAGGGCCAGACTGCCTCCACAGAGCAGTGGGGGCCTGCCTTAAATCCCTCATCTGAACCAAATGCTGCCAGATGAGCAGTACTTAGGGATGGGTGTTGCTGGCATGACTGGAAACTGTTCTGAGAAGTGTTGCCAGTGGTATCCTTTATGCAAAGTGTTGCTTTCTTGATGGAGTTGCATTTTTTAATCTGTTTCATCAGGAGAGCTCAAAAGTAAAACCACCTTCTGACTTGCAACTAATTGTAAAATCATTTGCATTGGAAAATACCTGTAAGATCAACTTAAAAAAGTAGTTAGTAATTATTATACTTTGAAAATATTATGTGGCTTGAACGCTCAAATCACTTGCATCATGAAACACAGCACAATATTCCTAGTTTTTCAATTATGTACATACCAGAAGCCAAGGATGTCATAAGGGCTGAGGTCACATCTCAGCAGTGATGGACTGAAAACGCCGTGAGACTGAAACTGTAAGGTGGAGCCTGGGGGGGATGTTTCCTTGGATCCTCTCTGGTGAGGGTGGTGCAGGCTAAACGTAAGGATGAAATGCTCGTGATGTGTATAGGCTGTGCAGATGGTTTGGGTGGGTGAGGGGGGCTGGCACATGTTTCTCCTGAGTCTGGTTCCCATAAAGGATTTGTTATGAAACAGCACTGACCGTGTGGCTTGCGTCCAGCTCAGCTGGATGAAGACGTGCAAAAATTGGTCACAGTCCAGTATGTTTTAGTGGTAGAAAATGATGATTAGGAAAAAATGTTTAAACAGCACGGTTGGTTTCCAGGCACAAGAGTCCCTTGCAGCAGCTGAGAAGGAAAGCCATGAACTGTAATTAGAAGGAGCCTGATGGATTTGGCCGATTTTGAGAATGCACTGAAAAATTTGTGGAGTGCTCTGAGTGAAGAGGCTTCAATCTTAGAGTCATTTTTCTTTATAGAGAGTGCTCTTCCTGCTCTAGCAGTATTTCTGGAGGCATGTTTTCTTTGGGGCATAGCACAGGGCTGTTAAGTCCAAACCGGAGGTATCCATTTGGAGAAGCTGTGCTCTGGGTTGTTAAATAAGCCCTGCAGGGAAACTGAGCTTTTTTTTCCTAAAACTTATGTGTTGTCTGCTATTTAATATGATCTCTGCCACTGCTGATTTGTAATCTGTGCTTTCACCCTGAAATGCATGTGGTTGTGTTCAGATATTTCCTTTAAATCAATCACTTTCACCATTTTCCAAAACACTTCTTGAGTTTATTGCTTTTAGTAAAGTGTTTGGACTGTCATTATTTATTACTGGCAAAGTGCTGACAACGTGCTCTTCCCAAATGAGTCTTTATGTGGAATATTTGTTTAGCAGGTTTTGCAGGGGAGGCGTGGATGTCCCTGCAGCACTGCAGGGCGGGGGTCTGCCCGGGCAGCAGCCCCCAGTGTCCCCAGCAAGGGGCCGGTCCCTGAGAGGGGCTTTGCGTCTGGCCCGGGAGCTGGGCTGCTGTGCTGATTAATTGGACAGAATTTAAAACCCTAACCCAGGAAGCTTACACCACGTGTAATTTATCTTTCTGGAGTATTTCTGCTGTTTGGCAATTTTTCCCTACTGCTTCATTATGTGAAAACTCCTGACTCTGGAGAGGATGTGAAGGATGTGGGAGCGGCGCGCTTGCCGCCGCAGCCTCCCGAGACACGGCGCTGCTCAGCTGAGACAGCCACTTCATAAGCACTTCATGCTTGCAGTGCCAGGGCTCAACTCTTTGATGCAGCCTCTGCCTGGAAGGATTTAATGGGCTGCAGCTCAGACTTCCAAGCGGCGTAAATTAAACTTGTTGGTTTTTTTTTTTTTTTCCTATTGTTTGGCAGCTGCTCTGTCCTAGTTACTCAAGTCCTCTGATCTGAATTAATCCCCGTGTAGGGGAAGCTGCAGGAGCTTCATCCTGCATTAGGCCTTTCATTTTGGGCTGCTGGTCCAGCAGATCACGCGCCCTCGAGAGCAGCAGCGGGGCTGTGCGTGCTCCTGTGGGAGGGGGCTCAGCATCCCTGGGTGCAGGCACCTGGGGAGGGGGCTGCCAGTGCGTGGGCTGCGTGCTGCCCTCCTCCCTTCGTGCAGCTGGGAAAGCTGAGTGGGGAGATCCGAATGTGGAAAGAATCGCTCACTCTCTTTTTCATTCTCTCCTGCCATTGGGCTTTTATAAAACCTGAATCTGGCACCCCCAGTCCTCACTGACTCTTAGGAAACAGGATATTTTAGTAGCTTGGAATGAGATGAAATGCTTGCAAAGCCCATATGTTGCTTGTTTTAGGGAAAGGGTCAGGAAGGTTTTTAAAAGTATTTAAATATTTGGTTTACACGATTAGAATAGATTGTCTGGAATGAAGTCCATTACCCGAGGTGATTCTTGCCTCGCAGTTTAGGTTTTCATTGCAGTTCTTTGGAGTATGAGGTAGGTGTTCTGGCATCTCAGTGCCCCAGCACAGTCAAAGTTAAGGGCTGTGAAGAAATGCTGTAGCTGGGATCTAGCCACTGCTGGAGCCACAGATAGCTGCTGTGGCAGTGCCTGCCTGGGGATGCTCCTGCCAGAGGGGTTTGCCAAGTCCTCTGGTTCATAGAGCCCCAGCAGCTTCTTTCTCAGACCTGTGCCTTTTCCAGGCTCCATAAGCAAAGCTTCCATGTTGGATTGCATTTCTTGAGAGCTGCAGCCTGATATTAACTCATTTTAGGTGTGTTTTCAGCTTTCTACAGCTTGAAATTTAATTGTTCCATTTTTCATGAGGAATGATCTTGGCGTGATCATTGTTTATGAAGAGTAAGGTTGGGTTTTTTGGGTTTGTTTTTTTTTTTAAAGGTGTTCCCATGAGGTCTTGAAGCACTGTTCTGAAGGTTGTTGTGAAAAAATCAAACTTTGTTGCCTGACAGTTCAGATGCTGCTCTGGGTGTCACACTTGTACCACCCTATCTGTCCCTGCTGGGTCCAAAGCCCAACTTACCACTGGGCTTTTGCTGTACATTGTTGATATTTTTATATGAATTACGAAGCATCCTTTGATATCTGGCACTTCCCCTTGCGATCCTCTGTTCTGTTTTATGAGTACTTGCCCCCTCACTTCAAAAGCAGTTCATCACCTTCCTGCAGACAGTTCTTAATAACAGGTTTGGAACTGTCAGGCATTCCTGGGCCTGTTTTATGTGAGTTTCTTCCAAAAATGTTCAAAAAGTGGCCATAATGTGCACAGACCTCAAATCCCCTTGGCCTGCGCGTGAAGGATCTCCTCATCACATGCTGACTTGTTCTGTGGATTTGCTGAATAAAAGAGCAACTGAAGTGAAGAGGGTGATTAAACTTGCTCTAAATTGTCTTGAAATTATCCTATGCTGGGGAGAAGTACGTTTGGTGTTGGAGCAGTGCTGGAGCAGCAGGGTTTGACTCCAGCCATGGGGGAAAGGCTGGAGCCTGGCCTGGCCTTGCCAGGACCCTCTGTCCTCCTGCTGTGCCAGACTGCTTGTCCTTGGGGAGGAGGAAAACTGCTTCTGACACTTCCAAAGGCAGACAATTGGCATGGGGATAGTCTTTGTGAGGTTCCTTAACACCAGAGCTTCACTAAAGTACTAATAATTACTGTTAATATCTTTCAGTGGAAACTTCCTGAGTAAACGAGTGCTGGTTGAGGCAGCGTTTAACGGCCGCTGCTGGCATGATCAGAATGCAAATAAGTGTTATTAGCCTAATGATTTTGCTGTCACCACGGTGTGCAGCAGTAGTGCTGTGAATATGTCATGCAGTACCCGTGAATTTGGAAAGTGTGTCAAAACACAACTTCAATTAGTTTGCTCTAATTATGACTCTAGAGAGTTCATAAGTGTATCACTCCTCATTAAAAGAGATTTTCTTATATGATGAATACAGCACATAAAGGGGCGTTGGAGCCACGGAGGCAGGGCTGTGCAGAGGGAGGATGCTGGAGCTGCAGCAGGTCTGCAGCAGCACTGGGCTCCAGCCCCATCCCAGGAGCTCCTGCTGCAGGGCTGGGGCTGGAAACCTCCCAGCCAGGAGCACTTGGCTGTGCCAGGTCAGCCGTGGGCAGCAGGAGCCTGGTAGAAGGTTCTGGACAGGCTCTTCAATTAAAAACAACCAAACCAACAAGCCCCAAACCAAAAAAGCCCTGGGAGGAACCACCCTTGATGCTGAAATAGAGATGTAGCCCAAAAGCTTTGCCCTGGCAAAGGCCAAGGGGCACAAGCAGCCAGAGGCACAAGCCTGTGCCAGCCTGAGAGGCCCTTTGGGGGGCTGGGTGTCTGTTCCCCCTTCCCAGGTATTTGTAGTGCATTTTATGTCTTGTCACATTGCCTGATCGTGTTGCAGCTTTGCAGAACAGGAAGAGATTGCTGTGCTCACAGGTGAGCAGCTGGGTAAGGGTTAAAGTAGTAATTGTTTAAATCTTTTAGGCTTTCCTCCCAGTTCTGTGATAATTTGATGAAGAACTTCACCCTAATTAAATATTCAAATTAGGAATAAGTGTCAATATGGCTTCCTGGTGCCTGGAATGATGATTAATTGTATTCAAAACTCTAGTGGCCGCTGTAATCTAAACCAAACCGTTGTTCTTGATTATTTGTGCAACACATTTACCATGTTTTTGTTTTAAAATTTAAACTAGTAATTGATTTGCCATATGCCACAGAACTGCACATACTTTCACGATATGTGTTTAGGAACTTGGGGACTTCATAATTGGGATTTTCTTGCTTTTCAATGGCAGCCTCTTTTTTTTTTTGTCTTCTACAATGCAAAATAATTTGGCTCTCACAACACATAAGGAAAATGCATTATGCAATCAAGTTTGTAGGTATAAGCTATATTGATCCTGGCCAAAGTTTACATTACTTTAAAATAAATTAGGCTTTGTTTTCCATTCCTCCCTACAATGTCATCTTTTATAAAAAGAAAGAGGAAAGCAGAGAGCTGATTTCCATCCAGCAGTCATTGCCCTGTCTTGTGCAGCTAATGTTCTTCTTGGAGACATCTCTCTGGCTGTCTCTGCTGAGAAGAAGGCAGTTCCTCATAGAGGGCAGAGAAATTCTGTCTGCCTTTGGTGCCTTGGAAAATATTTTTGAGTACTTCCATTAAAAATCAAACGAGAAGTGTGTCATGCCCACAGGCAGTGGTCTCCTGTTTTAAAGTGTGTTCATAACAAACATGCCTCTGCTCCAGAGACTCTCATGTGGATTGTGTTTTAAACAGCAAACTGATAGCCAAATTCAAATACATTTTCACGCCATCTTTTTTTGGTTAAAAATAGCTTTGAAAAGCACAAGCAAACTCAGACTAATGTTTGCTTTTTCTTATTTTATCTGTGCTGTTCACCATCATCTGCATCAGGGGCTAAAAATACATTGTTCTTCCCAAAACATGTCCTGTTTTTGAAGGCAGATAACTTCCAGATGATTGGTGTGGTAGATAAAATTTGCTGGCTGAGGACATGGGTTTGGTGCACTGCTGGAGAGGGCCCTGTCTCACTCAGGGGCATCCAAGGGGACACGAAGGCTGCCTGGTTCTCCTGGCAGGAGGGTGGTGCTGGGGGTCTGCCCGGGTTCAGGAGCTGCTCCCTCTGCCTCGTGCTGCCCTGAGCCCCTCCGTGAAGGGGAGCTGTCTTTTTCACGTGTGGCAATGCGGCGCAGAAGATCAATAATAACATTTTATGAGAATTCTCACCGGCTGGGGCTCTGCAGGTTTGAGCTGAAGGGGCAGAGCCGTGCTGGCTCTTGGTGGGCTCTGCTTGTGCAGCCCCTGGGGCTGGAGGCCCTGCTGGGCTGGACGGCCCCTGCTGCACTCCGTGGTTGTTGGCCGAGCCCAGGGCTCCGAGGGCTGGAGGGGGCTGACACTGAGCAGCTGGTAGATGGTTTTGGAAGCAATATTAAAATTGATGTTTGCTGCTTAACCTGGCTGGAGTGAGCTGGCAGGAGCAGCATCTTGTGCTCTGTAGTAACATTTGCTGTGCCCTCCCTTTCCCTCAGGCATATCTCGCTGACGCTGCCAGCCAGCTTTCGGGGCAAGAGTCACAGCACCCGCCTGGACCTGGAGCACCAGCACTCCAACCTGTACGCCATCTCAGGTGAGCTGCATGCCACACTGCCCTGTATGTCATTCCAGGTGAGCTGCAGTGCCACCTGCCCTGCTCGGTGCCTCCGGTGAGCTGCAGTGTCACACTGCTCTGCTCCCCATCCCAGGTGAGCTGCAGTGCCACCTGCCCTGCTGGCCATCACAGGTGAGCTGCAGTGTCTCACTGCCCTGCTCAGTGCCTCAGGTGAGCTGCATGCCACACTGCCCTGCTGGCCATCCCAGGTGAGCTGCAGTGTCTCACTGCCCTGCTCAGTGCCTCAGGTGAGCTGCATGCCACACTGCCCCACTCAGTGTCTCAGGTGAGCTGCAGTGCCACCTGCCCTGCTTGCCATCCCAGGTGAGCTGCAGTGCCACCTGCCCTGCTGGCCATCCCAGGTGAGCTGCAGTGCCACCTGCCCTGCTCGGTGCCTCACTCACCCCTGCTGGGCCACAACTGCTCTTGGAGGGGGTTTTTTGTAGTAGTTACACCTGAACAAATATTGGCGTAGGCGTGGTGGAATCACATTTAGCACAAGTTTTGCTCTGTTACGTTGTTTTTGCAGGAGGAAAAAGATAGTGGATTTAAACCTGACTCTGTCAAAGCCTAATGAAAGGCTAGTCCCATCGTGTGGCTGAAGGAGATTTTAGGACAGTTAGGAAATCCAGCAGTTGGTATCATCTGGCTGAAGGAGATTTTAGGACAGTTAGGAAATCCAGCAGTTGGTTCAGTGGGTTGTGCAGCTGAAACTGCTTGTGCATAATCAGGGAAGAGACGATGGCAAAAATGTACCATTCACAGGTTCCTCCTATTAATAGAGTGACACTTGTAACATGGGAACATGGCATTAATTCATGTACCATAATCAAAGGGTTATTTAAAAGGTAATCTCTGCCTGAAACTGCAGCTTCAGGTTCCCAAAGAGATAGAATGTAACAATTGCATAATCCTTGTCAGCCCTCGTTTTTCTTGTTACTCTCCTGCCCTAATACATTTGGAAATGTAAGGGAAGTGTATTTTTGTGTTCACACGAGACAGTTCTGCATGGGGACGGGAAGCTGTGCTTTCTCTCCTGGGGAAGCACCAAATGCACCAACTGCAGCAGCTCTGTGTGGGTGCTGGTGGCACTGCCCTTGCTGCAGGATGTGCTGGCCTCTGCTCCTGCTGCAGCCTCAGGAGGTGCCTGCTTTACAGAGCCTGAGCACTTTACCAGATCCCTACAGGCAAAGCACAAAACAAGGCCTCGTAGAACTGGACAGGGCATTAGTTCTTCATGTTTGCTTGAGCACATTTTCAAGTATATAACTCTTTATTTTTCCTCCAATTGCACATTCTCCTCCAGAAACACGGTTATGAGTTGTGCACGTGTTGTAATGGCTATTCCAGCTGTGAGTTCTTTCCAGAGAAAGGGTCTTGTCGTACGACACATCCTGTGCACTGACAGGACTTTTGTGCACAGCTCCTGCCCACGGCTGCCTTGTCAGCAGCTGCGGTGAGGTGCCGCAGCTCTCTTTGTGTGCTCGGGCCCTGCCGAGGTGCATTAGCCCCCAGACGCTCTGGGAGCCATTCCCAAGTTTCCTGTTCCTGGTCTGGGCTATCTGCAGTGCTGCTGCAGTGCCATGGCAACAGGAGATTTAGGAGCAGGCTGCTGCCAGCTCCCGCTGCTGCGGGATGCTGGGTGGGGAGAGCAGTGCACGGGCTGTGGGCTCCCTCTCTTGGCTCCCAGGTCACAAGAGGGGTTCTTGGGGCTGCTGAGGGAGACAAAAACCATTGTGAGCAGTCTCTTCCAGTTTCAGCACGGCCTCAGTGTGCCGTGGGCACAGGAGGAGCTGCTTGGGAAGGGAGGGCTGTCATGGGGGTGGGATGAAGAGCTGCTCTTGGGGCTGCTGGGGAGACAAAAACCATTGTGAGCACTCTTCCAGTTTCAGCATGGCCTCAGTGTGCCGTGGGCACAGGAGGAGCTGCTTGGGAAGAGAGGGCTGTCATGGGGGTGGGATGAAGAGCTGCAGGGTGGTCTCTCTTTGCTCTCTATAGACAGCCAAGGTTTTCTCAATATTTGACGGAAACAACACTTCCAGCTGTGGTTCAGCATGTTTGGGGAAGATAAAATGAATTTTGGCTGTCGATCCTACTTTGTATCTCAAATATATTTTGGCAGAATGACTGTATCCTCACTGGAACTGCCCATTACCCCTTGGGCTGTGTAATGCAGGTTTTTGTTTGCACAGAACTGGAGTCAATGAAAAAATGGTCCTGAAAGCAGTAATTACAATTTTTAACCAGTCTTTTGTCATTGCCAGTCTTGGCCATGACACACTGGGTGACCTGAAAGTTAAGGAGACTTCTCTTGGCATACACTAAGTGAGTTCCTGGCAGGATGCAGATAGGGAATCAGTGCCCAGAGCCTGTCACGAGCCATGGTAGTGCAGCACTGGCACTGCTGGCATCATCCTCATGCCCAGCAGCCTCCCTCATCCCACCCCATGCCGTGTTCCAGACCAAAAAGGCAGAATTAGCTCTAAGCTGCTGTGCAGAGTGTCTGTGGGTGCTGCTGGGGGCAGGATGCTGAGGAGCTGCCAGGTTTAATGTGCATGCTGGGGCAGGCAGCTGCTGGAAGAAGAATGCCTCGCTCCAGACAGACCTGTTGACAGACATGGCTCAGTATTTCACAGCACAGTCTTTCCTCATGGCCTTCAGTTTAATTAAGATGTTGTTGTGACTACATACTGCCTTCATTTCAGACTTGAGCATCTTCTGCCAGCATATTGCTTTGGCTTATCAGAGGCACAAGCACAGTGAGGGAGAGGCAGCCCTCGCAGGCAGGCACAGATAATAACATACAGGGAAAATTCCTCAATGAAGTGAAAAATTATTTATAATAATGGTACTCAAATAGAAGGGAAATAAGTCACTCTAAGGGTATATAAATTTTTATGATAGTGTATAAACAGCCATAGCCTGCCTTGTCTCCCATCTATTCCTGCAGAGAATGAGGGCAACATCTAGCATAAAGAAAAATACAATAAGAAAATGAAGAAATGAATGGGAAGAGCTGGAGGATTGATCACCCAGTGTATTTGTATATCCTGATGTAAAAGGTGCTGCTGACAGGTGGCCAGGTTTCTTCTGTATAAAACCATGTGTGTGCTGTCAGGGCAGTGTGAGCAGCCTTGTTTCGATTGATGAATTGCCTGCTTTCTTGATTAAACCTTCCATCACTTACAAAACAAAAAGCCTGTGTTTCAATGGCAGAGTGGGACATGTCAAAAAAATCTGTCTGCTTTACCTTTGTGCAGATGTTGGGCACAGACTGTAACATGTATTATTAAAACGAATGTGGCATTTACCGTGCATTATTTCTTTCCTGGGAGAAGGGACCTGTAAATTATATGCTAATAATAAGCTTTAACCCTTTCAGGAACCAAGAGATGTAGGAGTGTAAATATTCTGCAGGCCTCACTTAATTGGATGGGCTCTAACACCACGGCAGCACTCTGCAGTTACCAAGCAGTGGGTTCCAGCCCTTGCTGCCAGTGATCTGTGTATTCTGCTGAACAACATTGTCTTTTTTTTCCCCCTGAAATTTCCCTGTAGCCATCTTCAGCACTGTATTACAGATAGATGTGTTTTGGGGCAGCAGCAGACAAGTTTGTGTAATTTGACTCCAGAACAATCTCAGCCCGTCTCTTGGCCTGTTCCCTGATTAGGATAGAAATTGTGTTGTGTGGAGTCCATCAGTCTGTACAACCCCATCAGAATGTGTGCATAAAGCAATTAAAGCCTCTTTACACCAGTTTTGTGCAGGAAACAATTGTATGAACTTCCAGATCCTGCTGCAGCTGGCTGTATAGCCAGAAACCCAACTTCAGTCATAGGAACCTTTCCAAGGATATTTATTCTGGCAGAAATTTGGAGATAACAAGATAATAAGTTCCCCTTGGGTAGGACCGAGGTTCATCTTTTGAACACTTAAACTGTGCTGGGAAAGCAGTAGAACAAAAGCAGAACATACTTTGATATATGTTTGTTGGTAGTATTTTCAAATAACATTGCCAGCTGTCAGCCCCAAACAGTCAAAATATTTGTGCAAGTACCTTAAGAAATGGTGTTAGCTGGACGTACTAATATGTCATCCATAATTCTGGGCATCCACGCTCAAGTCATGTTAATCCTTAGAAATAAAACAGGATCCAGAAGCGCAGCGCCTCTCACCACCCAGAGCATTCTCAGCTCAGTTCAAGACCTTGCTGAGCTGCAGGTGAAGGTTTTCATTCCCTTTAAGGGGAGAAAAGCCACGTCCTCTGGGTTGGAGCTTAGATGTCAGATCCCAAAAAACATAAGACTCTTTATGTTCCGATGAAGGAGCGCCCGCGCTGTGACCCAGACCGCAGCACCTGCTGTTTGTTTGGCTGAGGAGCCATGGGTTTCCAGCAGTCACTTGATGCTGAAATGCCTTTGCATGTGTTTCCTACCTTAAAGGTACTGTTTTGTGGTCTTTAAACACTTTATTGCTAGATCTCAAGTTACTTGTGTGAAGCATTTTCCTGTGAGAAGCTGGGCTGAGCAGGGAAGGGAAGCGCGGCCGGTGCCAGCGCAGCGGTGTGTGCCAGCATGCCATGAAGGAGGTTTCCCTCTGCAGCTCTTACAGGTGCCAGTTTCTGCACAGCTCTGGCTTGTTTATTTTGGAGTCACACACCAGTATTTATTACCTTAGGCAAATATTTACTTAAATGAGCATTTATTATATTTATATAGAAATAGTTTTTTATGATATTTAAATATTTATCGCCCTCTTTAAGACACTTTCTGTGAAAGGTCAGAGCAAACTGCGGTCTGAGAGTTTGGAGAGGGAAACGTGTGAGCAGAGGCTGCAGTCCCAGTTCCTCCTGGGTCGCACAGGTGAGCGTTCCCAGCAGGAAGCCCAGGGCAGAGGCTGTGGGGAGGGGGCAGAGGGTCTCAGGCTGGTGCAGCCCGGCCAGGGCGAGCCGAGCGGGGTCTGGCCGTGGCAGGAGGGCGAGCTGAGCCGGGCTGGGTCTGCAGGAGGCTGGGCTGCTCCTGCAGGCACTGCAGCAACGCTTGCCGTTCACACAGGTCTCTAATCCTGCTCTCTGGGGGCAGCAGAGAGTGGAAACTGATGTTAATGGTCTGGAAAAATATCAAAGCCAGTGGATTCCTGGAAAGGAAACCGAGGTGCCTTTCCATGCTGCGAGCTGGGGCTCCCGGCGAGGGCAGGTGTCCTCTCCCTGGGCATTTGCTTCACACACTGCTCCTGAGACAGAGTTTGCTTCCTGATTCCTCCTGGTCAGCTTGGAAATGCCTTGGGCTGTCTACTCCCCTGTCCCCCTCTTTTTTTTTTTTCTTTTTTACTTTGATAGTGACAAAAGAATGTCACTATCAATGACTAAGAATGTCCCTATGTCAACTTCCTGGTTGCAAAATGCCAGGTTATCTGGCCACATGTGCCACTTCCTTAGTTGTCTGTTTCCTTTTAAAAGACACAGTAGCTCTTTTCTGTGTATAGGAGGACAGGTGTTTTAATCAGAGGTTAATAATTTATTTCTACAAAGTATTGTTTTGCTTCATTATTTTTGTAGATAATTAAATTATGCACTTGTCACAGTGCGTTTGCTTCACTAAAACAGGTAATTTTGAAAAAAAAGGGAGATCCTATTCTTTGGATCAGTGCACAAGGATTGCTTTTATCTTCATCTTCTTGTTCCTGGTGGTTCTGCAATTGCCTCTAATGTTCAAGGCTTTTGAGACCCCAGTCTTGGAAGGGGAGGTCCTGTGCTGCATCTTACTGTCGGTGCCCATCCCTTCACTTTCGCTCTTTGTGCTTTTTAAGAGTAGAAGCGTAGCTAAATATATATTTTGTGACACTGAATTTTAATCAGGATGGTCCAAAAGCCAGACAAGTTGTGACACAAGCTTTATTCTGCATTGAAACCTCTTTCCTGAAGCTGAGATTAAAGTCAGCCTGTTCTTTACCCTATTGCAATTTCCAGTCTTTGGACTAAGAGACCTGGATAATCTTCCAGCTATGAAAGACTCTATTAATATCCAGCAGTTCAGGGAGGCTGGAGTCTCATGTAAAATGCTGCAGCTGCATATTTCAGAAAGGGAAGTGTGTCACTTAATACTGTACTGAATGAGATTCAGAAAGCATGTTTCTTAGGAAACTCTGCCATCCGTGGTGTACAGACCCTTTTGGGGTGCTGTGTCAGCGTGCCCCACGTTACCCAGCCTGTGCTGGGCAGCAGCCCCAGATGGGGAGGATGGAGGAGCCATGTGTTCTCTCCCAGGTGACGTTTTTAAGACAGACAGTTTTGTAATGAAACTGCCGTTGTCCAAAGTGCCATTTGTTGTTTTCCTCTGCCGCTGTCACGCGCCGGTGCGGAGGTGGAGGCCCTGGCTGGCTCTCCCTGCCCTCTGCTCGGGCATGTGGGCTTCACCCTGTTCCTCAGCTCACACATCCCCTTCCAAGGAGGCTGCTGGCTCTCTGCTGAGAGGATTATCTGGCTGTGACCCTGGATCCATAAATTATGTATGAGCAGGTGTACCGGGCGCAGGCTGGCGGCACATCTGCAGCGGGGTGATGGAGGGAAGGATGATGGTCCCTCTGAGCTGATGTAGATCCCAGATCCCTCACCCCACAGCAGCACTGGTGAGGGTCAGTGGCTGATGCAGGGAAGGTTGATGGTCCCTCTGAGGTGATGTGGATCCTGGGACAGGGCTGCCCTCACTCCACAGCAGCACTGGGTGAAGGCTGATGGAGGGAAGGGTGATCCCTTTGAGGTGACATGGATCCCAGGGCAGGGCTGCCCTCACCCTGCATGTCCCACAGCAACACTGGTGAGGGTCAGTGGCTAATGGAGGGAAGGGTGATGGTCCCTCTGAGCTGGTGTGGATCCCAGGGCAGGGCTGCCCTCACCCCACAGCAGCACTGGTGAGGGTCAGTGGCTGATGCAGGGAAGGTTGATGGTCCCTCTGAGGTGATGTGGATCCTGGGACAGGGCTGCCCTCACCCTGTATGCCCCACAGCAGCACTGGTGAGGGTCAGTGGCTGATGGAGGGAAGGGTGATGGTCCCTCTGAGCTGGTGTGGATCCCAGGACAGGGCTGCCCTCACCCTGCATGCACCACAGCAGCACTGGTGAGGGTCAGTGGCTGATGCAGGGAAGGGTGATGGTCCCTTTGAGGTGACATGGATCCTGGGACAGGGCTGTCCTCACCCCACAGCAGCACTGGGTGAAGGCTGATGGAGGGAAGGGTGATCCCTTTGAGGTGACATGGATCCCAGGGCAGGGCTGCCCTCACCCTGCATGTCCCACAGCAACACTGGTGAGGGTCAGTGGCTAATGGAGGGAAGGGTGATGGTCCCTCTGAGCTGGTGTGGATCCCAGGACAGGGCTGCCCTCACCCTGCATGCACCACAGCAGCACTGGTGAGGGTCAGTGGCTGATGCAGGGAAGGGTGATGGTCCCTTTGAGGTGACATGGATCCTGGGACAGGGCTGTCCTCACCCCACAGCAGCACTGGGTGAAGGCTGATGGAGGGAAGGGTGATCCCTTTGAGGTGACATGGATCCCAGGACAGGGCTGCCCTCACCCCCCAGCAGCACTGGTGAGGGTTAGTGGCTGATGGAGGAGGATGGCCTCGTGGGACTGGCACCGTTCCCACGGAGCACAACCTTGGGGTGGCCTGCACTGTGTTTGTTTTGCTTTGCCGAGTGCCAGAGTTTAATTTTTTTTAAATAGGGAGCCTCTCAGAGGTTTGGATATTTAAACAGTTATTAACCGAATGACAATTAGCAGATTGCAGAGACAGATTTTCTTTTCAAAACCTCCAAAATTGAGTACAGTTTGCAAAACTATCACAGCATAGTAATGACAATGAATTTTGATTTCCCGGAACTGATATTAGACTCCTTATTAAACTATGTGCATCTGCTTTTAATTTACTCCAAATAATTGGAAAATGCAATGAAGCTTTCCAATTAAAGCTTGGCTTTATGCTGTTTAATAATACCCCCCATAATATTATAGCTTATGAAGTGACAGGTGAGTTGGTGTATGAATAAAACATAAAGGCAGCAATAAGGGACAGAAAACCAGAGACAGTTGTTGGGGATTTTAAATGCTGGATGTAATTTGCATATATTAATCTCTTCTTTTCAGCCTTATCAGGCGTTCTTCAGTATTTGAAGTTAAAATAGCATTGACAGGCAGGAGTACGCTTAGTTTTTTCAAGGATTTATTACTTGTATAATTTCTGATCTTTAATAAGCAGATATGACTGATCCTCATAGTTCTATAGAAATCAGTTAATTGTTCCAGATGGCGTGTACTGATTATGCAAAATTACTTTTCACACCATTTTTTTTTTTTGATGGAGTTTGGAGTAAAATTAAATTTTTTATAGCCTTCTTATCATGCTGTTTTACAGTGGGTTTTGCACAGAAGTTGAATTTAATCTACTATATTACATTGACCAGCAGAGTTATTCTAATGTAGCATTCTGTGATTTGACAAAGAATAATAGAACACGTTGCTCATTGTGCATTTCTGTGCTGCTAATAAAAAGGAGTTGCAGTGCAGCAAACCAGGCTGTTATTTATGAAGAATGCTTAATTCGCACGGTTAAAAATGCAAAATCGTTACAATGAGATGTTTGCTCTTTTGGATAGAAGGCTTGGGCAGAATAAATGCAAATAGTCTTGTTGCTACAGATTCCATCCAATAAAGCAGGAGTGTGTAAATGCCTGGTGTGGCTGGGAGGGATGGGCTGGGAGGAGCAGCGTGTTCCAGCTCCGAGCAGGAGATGTCACTGGTGTTTTCCCTGATTATCACCACCCGGATATCTCAATGGCATCATTTCATAATTGAGAACATTTGTTAAGGTTGTTGGGCTTCGTTTATCTAATGAAAAGCTGCTTATACAAAATAAACCACACATAAACCCCTCTTGCTAACAGGTTGGTTGCAGTTTGTGTTGGCAGTGACTCAGGTGTCTGGGGGCAGCGTCCCATGGCCGTGCCTGGCTGCCCAGGGCCTGGGTGGGTGCCTGTCCGTGGGCAGAGCAGCAGCACAGTGCCATGGGCACTGCTGCACGTCTGTCCACAGCTCCTCTCGGGCCCTGGGTAATTTTGGTAGGTCCCAGCCCTCGCCAGGCCATGGGCAGCCCAGGGCAAGGGTCCTGCTGAGCCCCCAGGACCCTGGGGGCTGCACTGCCTCCAGCCTCAGCCTCTGCTGGGGCCAGGCCCAGGGCATCCTTCTGATCCCTGAAAAGCACAACAGCAAATGGTTAAAAATGACCTTATGGTAATGGATAAGTGGGGGCACCATAAACGGACTGTTATGAAGAGTGCATATTTTTAACTCAACAGAAAAAAAAGACAAGTAATTAACTCAGCTGTTAGAAAGCTCAGAATTTCTCCCATCTCCTCTTGAACTAGAAAATTGTTTTGTGTATACTTTTATATGTACATATAGATATGAATGTACAGTATATATGGAGACAACTAATGGCATAAATCAGCAATTATTAGAAAATATTTGTTCTAATGAAGTAATAATTTGGTGGTAATGTATTTCATCAGTGTAGCTTAAGGCTAAATTAAGTGGACATACTTTATGTGGATTCTCTAATTTTCATCTTCAAAATGCTATCTAATGTCTCATTAAGACTTTCATATAATGTATCTTAAGTACAGTCATTAAATATAGTTTAGGGAGATGTATGTTCAGATATTGCTTAAAGATGTTTTAATAGGCCCATTTACTCTGATGATATTAATGAGCTCTTAACACATATTAAGCTTCTAAAACTAGTGGTGTCTCCTTGCAGTGAGCAAATCAACATAGGAATTGTGGAGGAATTGGATGTTCCAACAAAGTCAGTTTTCCAGGGACTCTCCAGGGCCTGGCTCCATCCCTTTAGCTGGGTGCCACTGCATGGGTGGCTTTGCTGGGTGGCTTTGCTGGGTGCCATTGTGTGGGTGCCATTGCGTGGGTGCCACTGCGTGGGTGCCATTGCGTGGGTGCCATTGCATGGATGCCATTGCGTGGGTGCCACTGCGTGGGTGCCATTGCGTGGGTGCCGTTGCGTGGGTGCCACTGCGTGGGTGCCATTGCATGGGTGCCATTGCGTGGGTGCCACTGCATGGATGCCATTGCATGGATGCCATTGCGTGGGTGCCACTGCATGGGTGCCATTGCATGGGTGCCATTGCGTGGGTGCCACTGTGTGGGTGCCATTGCGTGGGTGCCATTGCGTGGGTGCCACTGTGTGGGTGCCATTGCATGGGTGCCATTGCGTGGGTGCCATTGCGTGGGTGCCACTGCATGGGTGCCATTGCATGGATGCCATTGCGTGGGTGCCACTGCGTGGGTGCCACTGTGTGGGTGCCATTGCATGGGTGCCATTGCGTGGGTGCCATTGCGTGGGTGCCACTGCGTGGGGGCCATTGCGTGGGTGCCACTTCATGGGTGCCACTTCATGGGTGCCATTGTGTGGGTGCCACTGGGTGGGTGCCACTGCGTGGGTGCCACTGCGTGGGTGCCATTGCATGGGTGCCATTGCATGGGTGCCTTTGCATGGGTGCCTTTGCATGGGTGCCACTGCGTGGGTGCCATTGCATGGGTGCCTTTGCTGGGTGCCACTGCGTGGGTGCCACTGCGTGGGTGGCTGCTGCATCGTTACATCCACGTTCAGAGCTGCGCGTTGGGAGCTGGCCAGGCCCGTCTCGGGGGCTGTGACATGTTGCTCACATTTGGCTGCGTATCTGTTAAAATAAACAAATCAGATGGGTTAGGGGAAGAGCCAAATATGGGCCTGTGTTTGGATAAATTCTGCTTTTTGATCATCTAAAGTGAAGATGCAAGAGTTGTAATTAAGATAATAAAAACTGCTCATTCTCTGTTGTCGCTTCAATTCCAACTCAGAAAGTTATTGCAAAGAAAATTCTCTGGTTTCATCGCTCAGCTCTTCTTAACAAATCCTTCTGAGTTCAGAGACTTTTATAATTACTAAATTGGTTTGTTAGAGGGAGATAATAGCAAATTTTTTCTTTTCATAATTGGACATTTCTTCCCTGTAGGCTAATGCAGGCGCAGCACTCACATACACAATGAGCTGTGCTTTTGAAAAACCATAACCGGCTAATAAGTGCCGTGGTGTCATCGGAGAGTAATGGCGTGCTGATTAGCATAATTAATGACAAATGGTGGCGCAGAGTGGGTGGAATGGTTTAGCAGATGATGAATGCGCCGCGCCAAGGCCGGGCCGCGCCAGGCTGGCAGCGCTGCCACGCCGGGGCTCGGTGGCACCAGCCACGCGCTGGCACGGCTCCCGGCCCGGCTGGGTGGCACCGTGTGCCCAGCTGGGGCCGGGCAGGGGCTCTGCAGTGCCAGCCCCCACAGAGGGGAGCCGGGCACCTCGGGCACTCCTCATCCTCCGAGGGCTGGGGGCGGCGCGGCGCGGCCTGGCTGGGTGGCACCGTGTGCCCGGCTGGGTGGCACCGTGTGCCCTGCTGGGGCCGGGCAGGGGCCCTGCAGTGCCAGCCCCCGCGGAGGAGAGCCGGGCACCTCGGGCACTCCTCATCCTCCGAGGGCTGGGGGCCACGCCGGGCACCGGCCGTGCTACGGGATGGGCGCGTTGATCTGTGATTTGATTAATCAGGGCTAATTTACATCCGCAAATGAGACTGAGAAAAATGGGCTTACCTTTTCGCCTTTAAGGAGGAGGAGGGATTGTTTCTAGGTTGTCTCTTTTTTAAGTGATAAGCAACTCTTTTACCAATAAGGATGAAAATACTTAATTTGCATTAGCAAAAGAAGCTAATTATTATATAGTTAATTAGCATCTGGAAATGAGGATTATCTTAATTACAAAGCACAGTTTCCTTAATAGCTACAAAACTGTAAGTTTGATGTGTGTGGAGATTGGTGACTACTATTATGTAATTACTGATCATATTAATGGTGCAGTGTATTTAGATATCATTTGCATATGCAAATGAAATTTACCTGCTAGAAATATGTGGCTCCAGTAATGTTTCTGAGCACTTAAAGATTAAATCCCATTAGAAGGCGTGGATCCCGCGTGGCGCAGTGGATCTCCTCCTGCAGAGGGCTTTTGGCTGGGCAGGGCCGTGGCTCTGTGCCTGGCTGTTGGCAGGAGGGGGGCACCTCCCCTGGCCCCCAGCCCCAGCATCAGGGAGCTTCCCTTCCCTGTGCCTGTGCCATGCCCTGCAGCACTCAGCTCTGGGCGTGTGTGAGGCTCTTCTGGCTGGGTGAACGCTCCACGGGATGGTGGGAGCGTGTTCTGGGTGTCACTGAGCTCCAGGGCAGAGGATGGCTGTCCCCACATCCTTCCTAGCCATGCTCGGGATTTCTTTCCACTAACTTGCAGGCGTGCTTGCAGAATGGAGAGCACGGTGCCGTCAGGGCAGCTGATCCAGCTTCTTTCTCCTGCTTTAATTGGAAACACAAAGCTGCTGTGGGTTAAAAATAACTTGAGCCTCTTAGACCAGAGCCACGTAAAGAGAGGACCGTGCACCTTTGCCTCCCCTGGGAGTCCTGTGGGACAGATGTTGGTCACTCAGCGCACCGCTGGAGGGTGTGGGTGCTGCTGGGCAGGATCACAGCCTCATTGCAAGTGTGAGCATCTGCCCCTGCAGTGACCTGGCTGCTGTCCAGAGGGTCCGGGGAGCCTGGGACTGTCACAGCGGCAGCAAATCCCACCTCACACCATAGGTGGCTCAGCTGAGGGAAAAGCTTCCGGGGCCAGACGCTGTAACAATATTAAATCCTGTGGATTTAATACCCCTGCCCCTACCCTGCAGCACTGGAAGCCGTGTGGATGTTTCTCTCATCAAGCAGCAGGAATTTACAGCTGCTGGCCGGGGAACACTGCGGCCATTGTGGGGCTGCCCGAGATGCTTTTTGCAACTGCTGCTGCAGCCTGCGCTGCCCGGCCGCCGTGGCAGACAGACATTACACCTTTAATGACTTCCAAGGAGTCTGTCACTGCAGCCAGAGCTGAAGGGAATGGAAAAGCGTCTGGGTTTCTGCTCAGCACACGGCCGTGAGCGGATGCTGGAGGAGTACCTGCCTTTGCCTTTCCTTTCCTTTCCTTTCCTTTCCTTTCCCTTTCCTTTGCCTTTCCTTTCCTTTCCCTTCCTTTGCCTTTCCTTTCCTTTGCCTTTCCTTTCCCTTCCTTTTGCCTTTGCCTTTCCCTTGCCTTTGCCATTCCTTTCCTTTCCCTTCCCTTTGCCTTTGCCTTTCCTTTCCTTTCCTTTCCTTTCCTTTCCTTTCCTTTCCTTTCCTTTCCTTTCCTTTCCCTTTCCTTTGCCTTTCCTTTGCCTTTGCCTTTCCTTTCCCTTCCCTACCCTTTCCTTTCCCTTTCCTTTGCCTTTCCTTTCCTTGGCCTTTCCCTTTCCTTTGCCTTTCCTTTCCTTGGCCTTTCCCTTTCCTTTGCCTTTCCTTTCCTTGGCCTTTCCCTTTCCTTTGCCTTTCCTTTCCTTGGCCTTTCCCTTTCCTTTGCCTTTCCTTTCCTTGGCCTTTCCCTTTCCTTTGCCTTTCCTTTCCTTGGCCTTTCCCTTTCCTTTGCCTTTCCTTTCCTTGGCCTTTCCCTTTCCTTTGCCTTTCCTTTCCTTGGCCTTTCCCTTTCCTTTGCCTTTCCTTTCCTTGGCCTTTCCCTTTCCTTTGCCTTTCCTTTCCTTGGCCTTTCCCTTTCCTTTGCCTTTCCTTTCCTTGGCCTTTCCCTTTCCTTTGCCTTTCCTTTCCTTGGCCTTTCCCTTTCCTTTGCCTTTCCTTTGCCTTTCCTTTCCCTTTCCCTTCCCTTTACCTTTCCCTTCCTTTTCCCTTTGCCTTTCCTTTGCCTTTCCTTTGCCTTTTGTTTGCCTTTCCCTTTCCTTTCCCTTCCCTTTGCCTTTCCCTTTGCCTCCCCATCACTAAGCAGGCCCTGTCCCAGCTCTGCCTCAGCCCCATGCGAGTGCCCTGGTTTGTATCTGCTCTGCTCTAATTAATTAAGGGTTGTGGCTTGGAAACAGCACATGCTAAGGTGTGATCTTTGAAGTTTAGTGTGGTGCAGAGACTTCAAAGGGGACATTTTATTAAAAAATAATAAAATCAAGAGCTCCTAAACACTTGCAATTTGAAGAGCTTGTTTGAAGTCTCTCCATGTTCTCTGGTGCTGATGGAGTCACAGTGCTGAGGTGCTCCTCAGGCGTCACCATGCAGTACTTAACCTTCACTTTATTTAAAAAAGAAAATAATCAAATCCAGGGGTACTTTTTCAAGTGTTTTCGTGGCTTGATCTTAGCAGTAAAGAACTAATTGTGCCATGTCATGAGCTATGCAGGAAACGGAGAAAATCAAGGCTGACAATCAAATTAGCAAAAATGAAAATTTAGTCCAGGTCTGTTTTTTTAATCAAAGTCATTTCAAGAGGAACAGGAAAGCTGTAAACCTTTCCCAAGGCAGAGGTTCCTTCCCCAGCCCAGGAGGCCCCTGCTGTCCCACTCACTGCACCAGGCACTGGGTGTTTTGGTGCTGCTGCCACCCTGCTGCCTGGCACTGGGCTGGGCATTCCCCGCTGGCTGTGCCCCACGACAGCCCTGGGGACAGCTCCTGCTGCCCAGCAGCCACAGGGCCTGCAGAGCAGCTGCCCCCAGAGCCACATCAAGTGTTCTGGGGCTTTCATGGGCTTGGGCTTGTGCCTCGGGCAAGCAGAGCTGAGCCCTGTGCTGAGCCTGCACCTCTGTGCCTCTTTGTATGACACAAAGAAGCTGTGTGTGTCTTGGGCTTGGTGTCTGCAGCTGGGGAGCACAGCTGGAGTTCCCTGTTGCAGCTGGCTTGGCAGGAGCCGTCAGGAAAGGCTGCTTTTGTGTTTTGGCCCTGAGGTTTTGCCATCAGTGATTTGGTGTGGTTCCATATGGGCCTTGGTGCACTGTAGCACAAAGAGCACACACATTTACTGTTCAGGTTGCTGTTTAAATCTCTGTGTATAGAAATACAGGAATAGGAGCATCATGGAGAGCTGGTTTGGTTTGAAAAGCTCACACCCTTCTCTGGATGTGTTGCAAACTGTTTCATTTCTTCATGCTTCTGCATGGCTCCCTGTACCAAGGGCAGCACCAGACAGGGGCTCCCCTCCAGGGCTGCCAGAGCTCTGTGCCAGCCCCCCATTCTCAATCTGCTTTCAGATTCCTCTGGTGCCATTTAGCTGGAAATCAAGTTTTCTCTAAGCAGGGAAGCTCTGCTGGTTTTATGGTGTTGCTGTAGGCTGGTTTATGAGATACTCTTCTTGGTAAAGGATAAACACACTGTTAGCATTCAGGTCTGGGGAAAATAGGAACAGTTCTGCAGCATTAGAGAAAGCCCTTTCTAAAATCTAAGGTCATTTAAATTTTAAAGGTGGTAGTAGTGCACTCAGTGTTGGGGTTTTTGTTGGTTTGGATTAACAGTTCTTCATTTTCAGTCATGCAGGAAAACATTTTGCAAGGGATCGATTTATTTATTTAAATATTTTTAATATCAGAAATTGAAAATTCTAGTGTTAAAGGCGATGCAAAAACAGCAATAAAGAAATCCAAAGCTATAAAAGCTTATGGTGAGAATTTAATGCAGAAACAGCTGTTATTTCCTTGGGAGTCGAGGTGTATAAACTCTTCCGTGGCTGTGTATCCCCCCAGTCGTGGTGTGAGGAATTAGCACTCACTGCCAGGCTCTGAGGCAGCGATTCATCTGTACCCAGGAGTTAAATATGACAATGTTAGCATTTTTCATTTCCCTGACGTTACCATTAATAAAGCAATGATCCAAAAGAAGCTTTGCTGAGTCTGTTCTTTATGCTTCCATCACTCACAACTAGATAATTTCACACAGGATCGTTTTTAAATTAAATGACGATAAAAGCGCTCTGCTGTCCTGTGCTCACTAGTTCATAGAAGTCTATCAAGTCATTAATGTGTCATGACAAACTGTGAGTTGGATACAAGAGTAATTAATTATTTGCATAAATAACAGGTTGAACTTGGTGCTTTCAGCCGCAATGACGCGCGCGTCACAGCGTGGACATCCCGGAACCTCTGGCAGAGGTCACGGGAGGGTGAAGGCTGAGCTGGCACACGGGTGATCCCGCTCCCACAGGGACAGCAGCTTGGAAGCTCCAGTGTTTCCAAGTTCTTCACTGATGGTTGCTTCAAGAGAGCATCTGATCTTTGGAGCGTTAGCGAGCAATTATACAGATTTTCATAATCACCATTAATCACCACATATTTTTCAAGATAATTACGGCAACTATTATTTAGATTTCTCTTTTATGTGCACATTGTAGAAAAGAACAAGTGCTTATTACGCTGGGTAGTGTAGAGAACTACCGTCTGAAGTTCTTTGTCATCCAGAAACTCATTATGTTAGCTGATGCTGCCTGTGAAAGTTCGTCAGCATGTTTAAATTAGGGTAGCATTGGCAGGTCTGATTATTTAAATCTGGTAGCTTGGCTAAAAATATAGTTATTCAAGAAAGATGAATTACTAATTTGACAACTGAGATTTAGTTGGAGTCTGCAGCACAGAAGGCAGCATCTCTCGAGTGCTTAGAGAAGGGTGACAATACTTTCACAGATTAAAGAGAGGATTTCTAAGCGAGCTAGCAAGTTGAATTCCAGAGCATGCTTTGGTGTCCTCCCCACTAGAGTCTGAGAGCAAGTCTTGGTAAATTACAGTGAAGAAGCAGCCACCAGGTGGAAGCTGGCTGTGTGTTCTGGTGCTCCTGCACCGATGAAGGGACATGTCCACCACACCTCACCGAGGCACCCATCCCCTTCCTGCTGTCAGGGGTGCATGGAACACTGTCCTCTGGGGCAGGGCTTTGCGAGGTTGCTTTTGGCTGCTGGCTCCTTTCAACTCTTTTAACTAATTTCAGTGCCTGAGTTAATTAGCTGTGACCCTCAGGAATGAGCTGATCCTGGGAGGCAGCAAACAGCCATTGGAAACAGTTTTTCTTCGGAAATCCAGCTTTATTTTGTTCCATTTTGAGGGAGAAGAGCACACCCTTGAAGTCCTCATGAATATGAAAAAGCCCATGGTGGGCAGCAGCAGCAGTGGGTGTCTCATCCTTTGAGCAGGGGACCCCACAGGTGAGGTGGGGGGCACAGAAGGGTCTGCCCCCAGAGCATCTGCTTTGTTCAGGGCATTGCTCAGCCGGGGAGCACATGCAAGGGGGGAGTGCTGCTCCCCGTGCACCTTGTCCTGGGGGTCCCCCCTCCTGCCTGCAGCCCCAAAGGGCTCCTGGAGCCCAGCTGAGCCGGGGGTGAAGGTCTGGGGGCTGCTGCCCACCTGGTGCTGGGGCAGGCAGTGGCCGTGGCCGCCCAGGGCTTCGTTTCTGCAAAGTTTCCAGAACTGGCAGTATTTAACCCCCCATGACACTGGTGCCTGGCTGAGAAAGGAGACGCTGAACGAGCACCTTGTGTCCTGCTCTCTGCCTTTAATGCATTTTAGCAGCAGGGCTGGTGACGGGCCTGACACGGCACGCTCCCGCGCTCGGGGAGTGCAGCGTTAATAACACACTTCCATGCATCGTGCCATTTTTAAGCATGATCGTTATGATAAAGGGCATATACTTAATTACAGGCCTGCTTAATTACAGCTCTGTTGAAGCTCGTTTGTTTAGGAGAGTGCTAATTGCGCCGTGGAGCCCTTGGCTCACCCTGCTTTTATCTGCTGCTTTGCTGCGCCGAGCCCCGGGTGGGCTGGAGCGCGCGGCCGGGGGCTCGGGGGCTCTGGGCACGCACACACTCCCCAGCTCAGCCTTTAGATTACTTTACAAAGGCTGGCGTGTGGCTGATCAAAGAGGGTTTCTGTCGGATAACAAGTGCAGATGGTCTTTCAGGTTTAAAACTTCCTGGATTTGGTGATGCTGCTTTTCATCTGTTTCCTTTTGTTTTCCTTTGGGCTGTGGCTGCCATGCAGCACCTTTGATAACAAAATTGCTCCCGTGGAGGGGGGTTTTATATTGAAAATAGATAAAGCAAATGTAAAAGGCTGAGTATTTTTAAATGACCCTTGTTTAATCACTAACATGGTAACTCAGTGGTGCTGTACAAGTTAGAAACAGCAGACAGAGGAGCACTGGGTTTGTGGGTGCAGTGCTTTGAAACAAACAGTGCTTTGAGTACCATTAAGGTTATGCTACAGAAAAAGCTGGGCCATGTGACATGAGGCTGTGCCATGTGGTGTCATGTCCTTATGTCTGTCTCCATATTCCACTGGTTTACATCCTCCAGATGTGGTTTGCAAGTGTTTGAGCCACTCCTCACTGTGGAGTTTACACTCTGCCAGGCCAGGTTTGGTGAGGAGGTGATAAATAGAAGTGTGTCCTTCCAGTTTCAAATACTGTCCTGCTTTGCCAGCTGCAGCAAATTGGAAAATGCAAAATTGAGGCCATGAAATCATATATGGATAGAGCAAGGAGAATTTGTTGGATTCCTGGCTTGGTAGGGACTGACCCCGCTATGTCTTAAATGGAAAGAAACCACTGGCAGTTTAGAGGGAGAAAAAGGCTGGCAGTAACGTTTGGGAGCAATCAGTCATGTGTCAGTGCTGTGAATACTTGATCTGTCACTGGGAATGTGTGAAGTTGCATGTCAGAAGGCAGCTGGAAACGTCACATGTGATGTCTTGTCCCTTTCAGCAATGGATGGAGTGCCTTTTATGATTTCGGAGAAGTTTGCCTGCGCTCCTGAAGGGGTGAGTTTGTTGTTCTCCAGTGTCTGAAATCCATCGTTTCATGGGCAGCGATCACAAAACATCAAGACAAATTACCTGCTTCTGGGAGTTCTGTTGTGGGGCCAAGTACTACATATCCAGTGCTTGAGATGGGCTGAGGTTGCATGTCACAATAGCTGCCCGTTAGATGGGAAAGGCTTTTGCCAGATTGCTTCTAAAACTGAATTGTCCTGGGATTTCAGGGTTTATTACCATCAAAAATAGGAATGGCAATGGGACTCCCAGGTGCTGAAAGCATTTCTAATTTCTTAGCGTAGATTGTAAGGAAAGCTGCAGAGGTGGAGCTCTCCTGCATTTACCTGCTGTGAGGATGGCACAGTGCCAACAGCTTTACTGCTTCCTGTTGTCACTCCAGAAGTTCAGGGCAGTGGTAATGGCACAGTGCACTCCAGTGCCATCAGCTGCCACCAGGGTCCTGCCTGGCTGCGGGCGAGCTGCAGAGGGCACTGGGTGGTGCCTGCTCTCAGCGGGCACGGCCACCAGCACGGGCAGGGCACGTCTGCTTCACCAGACAGAAACACTGCTGCTGGTTCAGAATGACCTCTGGGTGCCACTGGACCAGTGCTTGTTAAGGTTGATGATCCAGAGCTCAAAGATTCAGCATCCCACTAGCAGTTCCTGAATCCATCCGATCCTAAAGCGGCATCTTTTTAAAAATCAATTTACAGGAAGCTGTTAAGGCAAACACTGGGCCATCAGCTGTGTCTGATTTTTCAGTAGTGCTCCAGCTTTCTGCTTTCTTCTTCCTGCTGACAGCGGTTTTTCACATCCCTTGCTTTCTGAGAGGGTTGTTTATGGGCCATTATTCCCAGAAATCTGAAGTCCCCGCTGTGAGGACAAATGCAGGGAGATTAGGCCGTGCTAATCCTCCCGGCGGATCCTTTAGACACCATTGCCACCATATGGTCAGTTTGGTCAGGGCTCCCTGCAGCTGCTGCTGCTCGCACCTCGTGCTGCAGCCGCAGACCCGGGGTGCTGTGCAGCGGGGAGGAGGCAGCTCTCCTGCACAGAGCAGCTCCCAGGTGAGTGTCACCTGTCGTGCTGAGGGAGCCCCAGCCCACCGCGGGCTGGAACGAGGAGCAGGATCCTGCCTGTGTTTACAGATGGTGCCTCTAAATCTCCAGTGATGGAGTGTTTGCTGACTTGAAACAGAGCACAACAACAAACAAACACACAGCCCCTCCCTGACCCTGAATTTGACATTTTTGTTTCTTTCTTGCCAGATGCAGCCGGTTGATCTCTTGGGCATCACAATCAAAACCCTTGCAGAAATCGAAAAGGAGGTAAGTAGCCAGCCAGGCACTGAGCAAATCACGGGGGCTGTGTTCACTTCTTTTAAGAACCCTTCCCTTATGGAAAATACTTTTCTTGTCTCTCCCAAGTCACAGAGGATGGATAAAGTCAAGCAGTAAGCCCAGGGCCAGGGATGCCCTCTATGATCTGTGATGAGTGAAGACACTTCAGGTGGTGAATTTAATGTCAGTGTGTGGGGCCTTCTGTTTATTTCCAGGTGTCTGTCTTGCTTTCTCATGTATTAACAATACATGGCAGTGGCAGAACACCCTGAGGTGCCTCTTGCATGTCAGGGGGCAGATGGACTTGACTCAGCAGGGTCAGGTAAACAGCTTCACGAGTCTTTAGTTTGCTGATGCTGGGAAGTTGTTGCTGGGAGAGCTGGGCTGCACTGAGTGGGAGTGAATGCTTGAGGAGCCAGGGAGGAGGCAGCCAGCAAACCAGGGGGGGTTCTGAGGGGGTGTTCTGGCTCATGCATGACGTGTGTGGCACGGTGCCGAGGAGCTCTCTGCTCTGCAAAGGTCACATCACGCTTCACATCTGAAGTCTCAGACTAGGAAGAAACTTGTCTCAGCAGCACATGCTTCTTCAGGCACCACTGGTCACAAAGGCCTCCTCCTATGCCATCCAGCTGGGTTCAAGGGACAGAGTGAGAAGATGGCATCACAAAGCTGCCAGATTCCCCAGAGTTTCTCCACTTCCTTATTCCAGTTGAGTGTAGTTGCCCAGATCCACCCTCCTGTGCCTGAAAGTTTTGTCTGAGTACAAGACGATGGCCAGGCCCAGTTGCCAGGGCTTTTGCAGGCTCCCTGTGGACTGCAGGGGCTGCAGTGGTGGATCTGAAGATGCTGCCTGACAGGGGCAGTGGCTGACAGATGCACCAGTGCCACAGGCACTGCAGCGTGCCACGTGGCACTCATGCCACCTCTCTGGGACTGCCCGTGGCTGTCAGGAGGGTCCCTGGCAGCAGGGGATGCTCAGGGCCCTTCCAGGTGCCTGGCTGCATTCCCACCCCTGCCCTGAGCTGGCCAGGGAGCAGAATCCATGTGGTGCTGAGTTTGCTGCTGCATGGTCTCTGTGTGTTGCCTGGCTGTGGGAGAGGTCTGGCAGCTGGGGGGCTGCCTGGAGGGGGCTGGGCTGCACAGCCCTGCTTGTGCCCTCGCAGGCTGGCAGGGCGTGGGGACAGCAGCGCTGCAGTCACTTGTGTGGGCCAGGGAGGAGAGGCCAAGACCTGCCTGCTCTCCCACAGCTCCTGCTCTGTAGCAGGCTGTGTGCGTTCCAGCGTAATGAAAAGTATGATTATGCAGCCCATATTCCTTGATGAAGCATCTTGTCTGCACATAGAGAGCTACACATATAAATATTGTGAATTTCGGCGTGGCTTTATTTCCCTTGCAAGCAATAGCACCATTACAGCAAATCTTCTGGATATCCAAAGCAGCCAGAACATTCTCCCTGGAGCAAGATGCCTTGCAAAAAATATTCCCAAAGAATTCCAAGAATTACTGTTCTCTGTCACCACATTTGCAGATGTATGCACCCATCCTCCAAGCTGCAGGCAGCTGAATTTGAGGACTCTGCCCTGTCAGGAAAATGATGGAAATAGGTGCAAATCCTGGACTGCACCTGAGCTGCTCTCGCTGCCCCAGGATGGCACAGCTGTGCTATGCAGGGGTGGTGAAGTGCAGGTGTAAGCAGCACATGCCATCACTTCGTGGCTGATTTGGTGGGTGTGGGACAGAGAGGAGAGTGTAGGACAGACAGTGCTGCTGGCAGGTCTCCCAGCAGGGCTCTGGGCTTTGTCCATGCTGCCCCTGCCTGTCCTGGGTAGGGTGGAGCGGGCACCTGGGCAGGGGCAGGTCACAGGGCAGGTGGTGGCACTGTCACTGCTCCCAGCCCTGGTGGATGTGTGGCAGTGAGGGCAGCGGTCTGGGCCCTGGCAGGGTGCACCCTGTCTTCATTTGAGCTTGGCGTGGTGTAAAACGTCTAATTAGTAAAGGGAGCATCCAGTATTCATCATTCCTTTTAAACTGATAAGGAAGGCAGTTCATTTAACCACTGAATTGCTGCAAGTTTTCATGGGCTGCTTTTTGCAAATATATTTAATGAAGAAGTTGTAAATCTAGAAGAGCTTAAAATTTTAATTTTACACAGAAATATTTTTCCTTGTTTGCATGTTTGTAGTCAATTCTCCTGAGTGCAGTCACATGAAATGTTCTTTAAATGAACATATTTGCTAACTGGCATGATTTCAGCTTTTAAAACATTGGTTCCAGCAATTAGGAGTTTCCTCAGTTCCCCAATGACTGGAGAGATTCGTCTTGATTATAATTGCTCTTAGCCACGCATATCTAATTTGTGTCTTTTTAAGTGTTAATTAGTAAACAGTTTGAGCTGACATCTTTATGCGTTTGGGTGTTGAAAAATGAGGCCTATTGCGTGCCAGCGGCTGCAGCATCGCGACAGGGAGGTGCGGCCCTGGGGAGTAAAGGCCTGGTACAGCCGGGTACAGCACCAGTGCAGCCTGGGTACCGCACCAGTGCAGCCCAGGTACAGCACCAGTGCAGCCTGGGTACCGCACCAGTGCAGCCCAGGTACAGCCTGGGTACAGCCCGGGTACAGCCCCAGTACAGCCTGGGTACAGCCTGGGTACAGCTCTGGTGCAGCCCAGGTACAGCCCCAGTACAGCCCGGGTACAGCCCCAGTACAGCCTGGGTACAGCCTGGGTACAGCTCTGGTGCAGCCCAGGTACAGCCCCAGTACAGCCCGGGTACAGCACCAGTACAGACCGGGTACAGCACCAGTACAGTCTGGGTACAGCCCGGGTACAGCCCCCAGTACAGCTCCCAGTACAGCCCGGGTACCTCCCAGATACAGCCCGGGTACAGCCCCAGTACAGCCCTGGTATCAGCCGGGGTACAGCTTCGAGTACAGCCCCCGGTCCAGCCTGGTACAGCTCCCGGTCCCGCCCCGGTCCCGCCCCGGTGCGGCCCGGGCTGCCCCTGCCCGCCCGGCCCGGCCCGCCACGAAGCCGCGGCGCCCCCTGCCGGCCCCGGGGCTCCGCGGCACCGGCACTGCCGGGGCTCCGCGGCACCGGCGGCACTCCCGGGGCTCCGCGGCAGCGGCGCTCCCGGGGCTCCGCGGCACCGGCACTCCCGGGGCTCCGCGGAACCGGAACTCCCGGGGCTCCGCGGAACCAGCACTCCCGGGGCTCCGCGGCAGCAGCGGCACTCCCGGAGCTCCGCGGCACCGGCGGCACTCCCGGAGCTCCGCGGCACCGGCGGCACTCCCGGGGCTCCGCGGCACCGGCACTGCCGGGGCTCCGCGACACCTGCGCTCCCGGAGCTCCGCTGCACCGGCGGCACTCCCGGAGCTCCGCGGCACCGGCGCTCCCGGGGCTCCGCGTCACGCTGGGGTCCTCCCGAGCCCGCACCAAAAGCAGCTCGGCGCTGGGTGGAAGCGGCGCAGCCCTGGTACAGCTGGCACGGCCCTGGGCCAGGTACCGGCATGGCTGATGGTTGCCCGGACCGCCTCGCTGGCAGCACGTCCCGTGTCCCAGCCCGGCTGCGAGGAGCACGCACGGGGATGTGTTTGTGACGTTCCGAGAGCCACAAACGCGACCCTGGGAGATGCACGGGAGGAGAGCCCGCGTACGGGGCGCTGCAGCGGGTGTGCCGCGCTCCTGGGCAGCTCCTGCCTCGGTAGCCCCCAGCCCGTATGGTGTTGCCTTCGCCGCCCGCCTGCCACGGGAAAGGCTCCGGTGGCCGCGGGTGGCGGGTGCGCTCGCAGCGTGCCACGAGATGGCACTGCTACAGTGCACGTCCCTCAGCTGCAGGGCTGTCCCGTGGTGCAGGGACAGCGATGGCTGTATAGGGATTTTCACCCTCTTGCCAGCCAAAAATGTTATTTCTGATGGTAGTGGTTTGAGTAAACTTGCCAGGGGAATGTTTCTGACTAGCTGATTTGTGGACAGGATGAGTGTGGTCGTGTTTGTGGTAATGCTGGGTTTTGAGGGGGGGTGATCCCTACCCGGGGAGGTCACTGATGTGGGGTCAGGTGGTACCAGCAGGTTCACCTGGCGTGGCCAGCCCCGGTTTTTCTCTCATTCTTCCATTTCGTGTGTTGTCGCGGTGCTGTGTGTGGGTCGGTGCTCCAGGTTCCTCTCTCTGCTTTGCCCACAGTACGACTACAGCTTCCGCACGGAGCAGAGCGCGGCGGCGCGCCTGCCGCCCAGCCCCACGCGCTGCCCGCCGGTGCCGCCGTCCTGAGGGGCCGCGGCCGGAGCGCGTGTGCTGCGCACTACTGAGCAGGGCACGGGATGGAGCCGCCCCGGCCTCCTCCCGCGCCCCACCGCCACCAGCCGCTGCACCGCCCCTGCGCACGCCGCTCCACCTCGGGCAGCTGCCCTACCCTACTGCACACCCCTCTCCAGCTGAGTACAGACCGAGGACTGGGAGCCTGACGCAGCCCCTTGCTCATCCCCACTTTGCAACCCTGCTGCAGGACAGTCACAGCAGCCAGAGCTGTAGCAAACCTCTGCAGACACAGCCAGCGGCCTGCGGAGCATGGAGAGATCTTATCCCTGAAAGGAGCAGTGGAAGGCACGGCTGGGTACTGCCACACGAGCTGCCGTGGAGCTGCCTGGCTCTCGACACCTTGCAGCAGGAGGCTCCTGCAGCGCTCAGTCCGGTGCAGAACTCACCTGCAGTGAATGCCAAGCCCTCTGCCACGGTCCGGGCACAGAAGTTCCACTGTGGCTGGGATCAGTCTCACATCCGCTGTGGTCACTGGATTTGCTCTAGGCTGGGGGAGCCAATGCCCCTGGCTCTCCCTGGGCACTGGCAGGGCAGGCAGGGTGCCCAAGGTGCACTGCGGGTCCTGAGGTGAAGCACCTTTGCTTTGCACAGGGTGTCCATCTGTCCATGTGGACCTAGGGCAACAAGCATCCTGTGTTTCTGGATGGATGCTGGCAGCGACAGCCTGGCAGTGGCCCCTGACCCTATGGACCTGCGGACAACCGGGATGCCGTCACCTGCCCGTCATTGAGGCAGTCCTCTGACATGTTCCCGCTAGCTGCTGAAACAAAAGAGATGTGCCTGTTTCCTGGGCATTCTTGGGGAAGCACTGAACGCTGACGTGGCACAGGATGAGAGTGGGATGTGTTAAACCCTGACCTCTGCCTCCCTGTGATCGCTGATCGGGCTTGCTCCCAAGCCAAGCGCAAGCCTCGGAGAAGTCCTTTGCTGTAGTAAGTTATTTACAAGTGCCCGTCTGACTCTGTGCTGCTCTTTCAAGTCTCTGCTGTAGAACAAAGATACATCATGGCAGCAAAATGGCAATTTTGGAGTAAGAATTAAAGCGTACAATTTTTTGTATTGTAAAATACTGATTCCCTGACCCCACTGAAACGCAATTGCCATGGTAACAGTAACAGTGCTGTTGCTCTCAGCCTGGGTCATACACGTGCCCTGACCTACTTTGCACTCCCCTGGATTGATCTGGCATTTGCTAGTTGCACAGAGTGGTAACTAACAGCAGTTTTTGTACTGTCAGCTAATATTTTTATTTGTACATAAGTAAAATAATTCTTGTCCAAAGATTCATTTCTGGTTTTAAGGCACCACGCTGTACTGCTGGGATAAAGAGCACAAAATACATTTGGGACAAACTGAGTCCAGATCTTTGCTTCAGCTTCTTCTGATCAGGTAAATAATTTTCTGGAGCTGTGTCTGTAGAGTGGCCATGTGGTTGGAGAACAGAGGCCAGTTTGGTTTCCAGTGTACATTGTTTCTGGGCAAAAGAGTTAAAGCTGTGCACCAGCTCTGGAGCCCTTGGGTGACCCCCTGGAAGTGCTAGTTTACTTGGAGCTTGCACCACCATTTTTAGTTGTTATTTATCCTGCAGTAAAGAAAAGCCAGACCTCACTGCCAGGCTTCACAAAGGCCAGATTGATGATGCCGACATCGACAAATGAACATACCATGGCAGCTTGGTCATTCGGCTCAGGTTCACTTCAAGTTCAAATCCACTCTGTGCCGTAGTGCTGTGCCCATCTCATCCATCTTTTGTCTTTCTATTTTTCTGCTTGTAATTTGTTCTGTAGTTTTCTGTGACACCCATTTATAGCTTCTCCTGTGGCTCAGTGGTCACGGCAGGTAGGCAGGAGCCATCTGCAGCAGTGCGTTCCTCATAGCCCTGGGATGAGGGCTGACCTGCCCTGCTCACGGTGGAGGAACGAGGGCTGTGGACCAGCACAGGGCCCAGCACAGTCTGCAGAGCTCCAGGGGCAGTGCCTGCACTGGGAGATTGAGGGGCAGCTGCCTGGAGGGCAGGGCTGCAGCGGATGGGGCTCAGCAAGGAGCAGGTTCTGAGAGCAGCTGAGCCCCACGCTCAGTGCCACACTCCCTGGGTGTGTCTGGGAAAATGGGTGCAGAGCTTCAAGTCCCTTATGTAAGAGAAAAATCTGTGCTTTAGTATTTATACCAGCTGCTAGGTTTGCTCAGCTTGCTCTGCAGTGACCTACAGGAAACACTGGATACTTGAAACACTGGCAGGACACGGGGCCGGGACAGGCATCTACATCTTCAGGGTATATTTGTATACTTCTCCCTCTCTAACACTGGGCCAGCAAAGCTGCTTCAGGACTCACCTGCAAAGAACCTTGAGAGATGAGTTTGCTCTCCATGGTGTGGTCCTGCAGCACGGCGCTGCGGGGACAGCCTGCGTCAAATGCACAGACAGGACAGATGCAGTTCCTTGGGGCAAACACAATGAAGGTGTTTTGAACAAAAAGCTGCACCTGCTGAGAGCCAGCTGAGCTCTCAGGCCTGCTAACCACAGGCTGCAAAATTAGGTGATTCCAAAAGGGAGAGGGCTCAGAGCCAGTGCTTGGAAGCACAGCGAGACACAGCGCAGCGTGGTTGACTCTGTCAACTTCTCAGTCCACTGATCAGAGGAAGCTTTTTTTATTGCACTGCTGAATTCCCGAGACCAGGGCTGTCAGGTCAGCATTTCCACTGGAAGGTTTTATTGGCTGCTCCATAACTTTTGTACTCACGGCAGCTCATTGCAAGGCTGGTCCTTGCATCCTTACAGTGAGTCCTCCGTGCTGGCATGTGCCATGGCCAGTACCAGCATCTCTGCACCTCCCTCCCTGTCCAAGAGGTGACTGTGGAAGACTTAGCCCAGGCAATAAATGTGCAGGGAGTCTGATGTGGATGTTGTCTGGCTGAGGAGAAGCCTTCTGGAGCATAAGGGGAGGGGAGGAGTCAGTGGAAAGCAACAGAAGTGAATTTGCAGAGCTTTACCAGATGTTGTTGGCTACCTTGCCTGAATTTGTAGAACAAAACTGGTCTCTAGGTAGTTTAATCTTATGGCTGATGGAGAAGTTAGTTTGCCAAATTATTATACATCTGCAACAGAGACAGAAAAGCAGCAGCGAGGGGTTTGCTTACTGTAAAATACGCCTTCTGATGTGAATTCCTGGTGACACGCTGCCTCCTGGATTCCTCACGGCAAGAAGCTGGTCATGTGCCAAGGTGACTCGTGGCCACCCAGGCCAGGCTGTGCTGTCTGCTGTGTTGATCACGGAAAGGCAAGAAGTTAGTCCAGAAAGTGATGTAGAGTGTGAAGTTTGTGATAAAATTCAAGTGTGAATAGTTGTAGCAGGTGTCTTCCCTTACGGGAGCGCCTCGTATCTGTAGTTCCATAGGAGTAAACTGTGTCAGACTTTTCCTGTGACTGTCCCTGCGTGTCCCCACGGTGTTTGTCGGAGGTTTCCTGTGCCTCCTGTGCAGTGGGAGGTTGTTGGTAGTCTGTAGCATTGGGCTAGTTTGGTTTCACACCCACCACTGCTCCCTTGGTGCCCTGAGCTCTCCAGACTGAACCCACGCGCTGCCGAGCCTGGAGAATTCCTGTCATGGGCACTGCATGTGCCAGGTGGTGCTAGAGGCAGGGGCATGCCTCAGGGGCCCTGGCACCTCCTCTGCTGTGGGGCTGGAGTCTCCTGGCACGAGGGGAAGCGGGATGGAGCTGGCTGGCCGTGCTGGCCTTCACCTCCCGCTGCTCCCCAGGTGACGCTGGGTCTGTCCCCCACCCGTGCCCACGGCAGCCCGGGAGCTGTTCCTGCTCCTCCAAAGGCAGGCACGCCTCGCTGCACCCAAATGATTACCTCAGCCCTGGAGCCTGGCCCGGCAGCCAGGACCCCCAGCAGCAGGGACCCCCAGCAGCAGGGACCCCCAGCAGCAGGGACCCCCAACAGCAGGGCCCCCCAGCAGCAGGGACCCCCAGCAGCAGGGACCCCCAGCAGCAGGGACCCCCAGCAGCAGGGACCCCCAGCAGCAGGGACCCCCAGCAGCAGGGACCCCTGGCAGCCGGGACCCCTGGCAGCCGGGACCCCCAGCAGCAGGGACCCCCAGCAGCAGGAGCCCCCAGCAGCAGGGACCCCCAGCAGCAGGGACCCCCAGCAGCCGGGACCCCCAACAGCAGGGCAGCCCAGCCTTACCGAGGGGCAGAGGCTGCTCCTCTGCTCTGTGAGGTGCTGCTCGGTCCGTTCACCACAGGGAAACCAAACACTTTGGATATTCTGGTCGTTTGTTGTGAAATTGTTTCCTAAGAGCAACAGATTTAATTGTCATCGTGCAAATGGCAGAGGGAAACCTTTTATGCAGTTGCAAGGTGGTTTTCTAAGATGGTTGGGTTACTGAAAGTGATTTTACTGTGCATTAATCTTATGAATGTTACTATGTTTTATATTTATTTTAGATGACCCTCCTGTATTTTACAAAGGGAAGTTTCATTGTGTGATAACTCTGTCTGTATTCTTAATATAATTTGTTAAATGAAACTTGTTTTAATCAGATAATTCTGTGTGCTTTTGTGTTTTGATTTTCCGACTGAAACAACTACCTGGATCAGAAGAGTGAACTGCAGAGGTGGCAACACGATCCCCTATAGGGAATATGCTCTTGTTTGTGGACTTTTTTCCTCGGAAATTGGATATAAAAAGCCTTGGAAAATGCATCCAAAATGTCTTGCTCTACAGGTACAAAGTCCAAACCAACTGAAATGCTGTGTTTCCTGGGGCAGGGTTGGGTGAAGCCTGGCAGGAGCAATGCCCAGCACGGCGGTGATGCTGGCAGCAGTGAGGGCAGCACTTGCACTGGGCTCAGCCCTGGCCACGCTGCAGCAGTGCAGCAGTGCTGGCTGGAGCCTGCAGGGCTGGGGGCACTGGGGAGGGACTGGGCTGCTCCGCCAGGGCAGGCTAATACTGCACCGCGCTGAAAATTGTTTTTCTTTGTGCTAAGTTATTATTCTTCTGAACTTGACCCAAGCTAGTGGTGCACAATCTGACCTCTGGCATCTTCTCACCCCAGACAGTATTTCTGTCTCGCTTATTTTGAGTGCTCTTTGAATTAAGGGAGATTAATACCCAAGTTCCCGACATTCTCTTCAGGCATATGTTTTTATAACCTTTTGAAAGCAGTACCACTTGTTCCGCAGAAAACTCAGGAGCAGCATCCTGCGGCTGCCGTGGGAGCTGTCACCGGCACCTGGTGGAATGTCCTGGCAGGGAGGAGGGTGTGGGGAGGACACAAAGCAGAGTGGGCTGCGCCGTGCCGGCCGTGGCTGCGTGGGCAGCTCTGCCGAGCCGGGGCTGCGCTGCCAGCCTCGCTGCCAGGGCTCAGTCCTGTGGCACAGCACACACCGTGTGGCACAGCCCACACACCGTGTGGCACAGCACACACACTGTGGCACAGCACACACCGTGTGGCACAGCCCACACACCGTGTGGCACAGCACACACACTGTGGCACAGCACACACCGTGTGGCACAGCCCACACACCGTGTGGCACAGCACACACACTGTGGCACAGCACACACCGTGTGGCACAGCCCACACACCGTGTGGCACAGCACACACACTGTGGCACAGCACACACCGTGTGGCACAGCCCACACACCGTGTGGCACAGCACACACACTGTGGCACAGCACACACCGTGTGGCACAGCCCACACACCGTGTGGCACAGCACACACACTGTGGCACAGCACACACCGTGTGGCACAGCCCACACACCGTGTGGCACAGCACACACACTGTGGCACAGCACACACCGTGTGGCACAGCCCACACACCGTGTGGCACAGCACACACACTGTGGCACAGCACACACCGTGTGGCACAGCCCACACACCGTGTGGCACAGCACACACACTGTGGCACAGCACACACCGTGTGGCACAGCCCACACACCGTGTGGCACAGCACACACACTGTGGCACAGCACACACCGTGTGGCACAGCCCACACACCGTGTGGCACAGCACACACACTGTGGCACAGCACACACCGTGTGGCACAGCCCACACACCGTGTGGCACAGCACACACACTGTGGCACAGCACACACCGTGTGGCACAGCCCACACACCGTGTGGCACAGCACACACACTGTGGCACAGCACACACCGTGTGGCACAGCCCACACACCGTGTGGCACAGCACACACACTGTGGCACAGCACACACCGTGTGGCACAGCCCACACACCGTGTGGCACAGCACACACACTGTGGCACAGCACACACCGTGTGGCACAGCCCACACACCGTGTGGCACAGCACACACACTGTGGCACAGCACACACCGTGTGGCACAGCCCACACACCGTGTGGCACAGCACACACACTGTGGCACAGCACACACCGTGTGGCACAGCCCACACACCGTGTGGCACAGCACACACACTGTGGCACAGCACACACCGTGTGGCACAGCCCACACACCGTGTGGCACAGCACACACACCGTGTGGCACAGCACACACACCCTGTGGCACAGCACACCCTGTGGCACAGCGCACACCCCAGGCCAGGCCAGGGACCCTCGTCCCCAGGGCTGGGGCTGGAGCTGCCTGACATCCGTCGTTCACCGAATCTGGATTAGAAGGAAAATTGCTGATTTCTTCAGCTCTGCTTAGCGCTTTGAGACGTGGGGGCAGTGATTTCTCTCTGGAGAAGCCGTTCCTGCCCCAGGGAAATCCTCCCAGCGCCTGAGGGGAGCAGCAGGGGCTGGAGGGGGCCGGCACAGTCCCAGGTTTCTCTCTGGAGAGGTGTCTTGTGGCCGTTCCTGCCCCAGGGAAATCCTCCCAGCGCCTGAGGGGAGCAGCAGGGGCTGGAGGGGGCCGGCACAGTCCCTGTGTCATCTGAGGGTTCTTCTGGGCTTTGTGAGCCGGTGGCTTTGCTGGTGTTTTGTTTTCTTTTCTCCTCTCCCTCCTACAGCTTTAAAAATTAACTTGCCTGGGGAGTTTCTCAAAATCCTTTCCTTTCTCTGGAATGATGGATAAGCCATGTAACTGATTGTCATGGCCCTAGGGAGGATAAACATCTTCTGCAGTTTAAAATAAAACCTCCTCGCTCCTTGGTTAATAAGTGTTGAAAGAAGCACAAACAGAGCTAACACGGGATTTCCATGACTAACAAGATGACCACATCAGTGAATGTTGTTTGGGGTTAAAAATGACTCAGCTTTTGCTTCCCCTGGGTAAGATGTTTTATCCCAGTGCAGGAAAAGCTGCCAACAGCACTTTGAAGCTCTGGCAAACACGATGGAGCCAGGATTGTGAACTGGGAAGTGTTTGAATGCCGGGTTAAAAAAACCCTCATAAACTCTGCTCCATGTGTGCGGATTTCTGGAAGATAAAGGAGCCCACAGCTTCATCCAGCTTGTGCTGACTCTTTTCTTTTCAAAAGCCCTTTCAGATGTTTTCACTTTTCTGCTTGCTTTGTTGAAAGATGTAAAAATTTAAGACAACCACAAAGTAAACATTTCAAAACTTTCTAGTCTGAAAATTAGTGACATTTTCAAAATCCCTCAAATTCCATTTCAGCACTATCAGAAATGAACATGTTTGGGGGTTTTTGATTGGCAAATTTTCCAGGTAGTTTTTTGTTTATTGATAACTTTTATTTTTCAAAGAAAATAGATTTATTATTCAGTAGAAACACTAGATAAGTAGATGTCTTGTCAAAATCAAGCAGGTTTTCTTTATTAGAGTGAAATAGTAATGAACTCATCTGCTTCCAATATTTATAAAGAGTAGGGAAGGCCATTAATTCTGCTGCTTGTGAATAAAACCATCTGTGATTTCTTTCCATTTGATGTGTTTTGGTTTTAATATACATTTTTCACAAATAAGTGTAGGGATTTTTTGCGAAAATGTCACATTCAGAATCTCATAAAGAAGGAACGCAAGGAGGGGGAAACGAAATGTTTTGTTAGCTCAGTAATTTCTCACCTTGCACAGAGAGTAAAATTCCTGCCAACTTTAACACATTAGGCGACAGAATTACATGTTCAGCTCTAATGCAATCCATGACACGGAACAAGGCAAACAGAGGATGTTTGGAAGTTTGTTTTCCTTTGGGAATCACACAGCACATTTAACTTAATCTGTCCTGACACTTGAATTATAACATGAGCTTCTTTAGGGAAGCAGAATGGTAGATGCCTCTTTTTAAAGCGAAGCAGAAGTTAATAAAATGGGCAACGCGTCGAGGAGAGAAGCCCTGATGAACCTCGCGCGATTCTCAGAGCAAACGGGCTCTGCTCTGGGGGTTTTTCCACTAGAAATGCTGGAAACCTTGAGACATCCTGCTACCGAGGCTGAAATTTGACCTCCAGAATTTTACTCGATTAAAGCAAAAGCTACAAGAAAGCCCCAAGTGAGACCGCTTTGTAGCTGGACTTGTGAGTGTTGGATCTCAGATTAAACCGAGTATTCATCCAGCTGCTGCGCCGGGATTTATGTCACAACCTTCCCAGCAGCTCACGCGTTGGAGGCTGTGCCTGTGGGGGAGAAGGAGTGCTCCTCTGCTGGCAGCCAGCACAGCCCAGGCACCCCGGGCATCTCTCGGGGGGCCGGCAAGGGGAGCGGGGCTGTCACTGCCATCTGCCCCTCTGGGTGTTGCTTGAAAAGGTTGGCTCCACTTACAGATTTTAAGGCCCAAATTTAATGTCCGTTGTCCAGCAGGATCAAAGCAGATCCTTGGAGGTTCCTCTGAGTGAAGAAGCCTGAAATCAAGCAGCAGATGTCCTCACCTGAAGGCCAGAGCTGCAGGTGCTGCAGAGCAGGGCAGTACTCTCCTGGGGAGGGAAAGGCACTGCCAGTTTTATCACTGAAAAAGTGAGTAAGCTGGGTGTTTCTCAGCTGCCTGTTGGCAGAGATAGCAGAGGGCTGTGCTCTTCTCTTGGGGGAGTTTTCACACCTGTGCCAAGCAAGAAAGTCTGCTCACTGGTTTGCTTGTATTTGTATTTGTCATTTATCATTTAATCTGGTGTGGAACAACAAAGATACTAATTTGTCCCAAACATTTTTCTTCACCAAATTGAACAACACTGTCAGCTGGACAAAGAAACAAAATCCGATTTTCAACTTGAAAAATCTTGACCAAGTAGTTTTCAAGCACAGGCTTGGGCCAGGTTTGGGTGGGTTTCAGGGGTTCCACATTGCTGTTCTGGCTCAGCCCCACGACAGGCGCTGGGCAGGGGTGCTCTCCCCCAGAGATGGACACGTGGCTCTCTGCGGGCCCCCACTGAGACACAAACATCAAAATGGGGCTTTAAATGGCAATAAGGAAAATTCACACTGGATAGCAAGAGAACTTCCTGAAGGGGAAGCTGGTGAGGCCTGGAGGCCTGGGAGGTCTCCATCAGTCTTTGCCAGACCCGGGTTGGGAGGGGATAGGCTGGACCTCAGAGGTGCCCATGAGTGGCTGCTGCTCCCCCCGGCTCTGCAGAGCTACTGAAGTGTCCAAAAACAGGGAGCCCAGGAAGCCATAGTGCTGGAAGATCATTTCAGCTTAATTCCCTGGCAGGGGAATGCTCCCACCCGGAGTTTGGCCACGGTCCTTATTCAAACACCAGGCAAGGAGCCCGTGGTGGTTGTTTCCCATTGAATAGTGTCCCACAGGAGCAGGACAGGCCTTGATTGGGATGCACAGGACAAAAGCAGAGGGCACGGGGTGAGCAGAGTGGGGAGAGAGGGAGGGCAGGAGTGACCAGGATCTGTGCCAGAGATGGTGGTGGTGGTGGTGGTGACTCTTCTGTAGTGACAAACGAGTTCCCCACTGCTCAGGGGAAAGCTGTCAAGTTCATGGGCTGGGCCAAGGGCTGGCAAAACCCAAGGAGTACCAACCTGGGGATATGTGAGGATCAGTTTCACGAGCTCTGGAGGCCACTGAGGTGGTGGCTTCCTGTGACTGACTTCTCTGAATTGCACAAAGACTTCCTGTTTTTCCCACCAGCACATAAGCCTGTTCCCACAGTCCCCAGCAATGACCTGTCACGGGTGGCAGAAGCCAGTCAATGGACTCAAAAGCCCTTAATGCAAGTATTTTCCATGTTCAAACTCTAAATTCCTTTTTCTGTCCAAATTCCTACTCATATGAACCTTTTAGGAACTTAATTATCCTTGAGACTTCTACCTCTCCGTGAAATCTGGTTTAAATCAGTAAAGAAAAGAGTTCAAAGTTATTGGGCAGGACAGGCAGACAGACAAGCACACAGGGATCACAGGAACCTTGTTTTCATAGGAAACTAGATTAAAAAAATCCCACAGCAGTTTCCAGCCCCTTTGGTGGCACGCCTGGCTCGGTCCTGCGCAGGGCGATGGTCGGGGGCTGCTGGGGCACAGGCAGAGGGGTTTGTGCTCCTGGGAAGGGGCTGTTGGGGCACAGGCAGAGGGGTTTGTGCTCCTGGGAAGGGGCTGTTGGGGCACAGGCAGAGGGGTTTGTGCTCCTGGGAAGGGGCTGGTGGGGCACAGGCAGAGGGGTTTGTGCTCCTGGGAAGGGGCTGCTGGCAGATCCTGTCTCCTGCAGCCCGCCTTGGCTGGCAGTGGCGCTGGCAGCAGCGATTCCGCAGCCTGTCTGCTTCTCCCAGCTGGATGCAGATTCATGACATCCCTGCTCGCTTTGGCATGCAAACCTGTACCTAATTTCTTCTGAAACGGGCCCTGAGGAAGTCAGCAGATGTTATTATTAAAGCATTGAGCATCAGCAGCTCCCGAGATATTGTCAGTCTGTTAATGGGCTGATCAAACTGGGGAATGCAAGGGCTTTCCCTACTTCTTAATAAGGAAAATAAGACCTCCAAGGTTAAAAGGCTTCATTTAAACTGCACCAAGTTTATAGGTTGCAAAATGTTCTTTAATCAGTTTATTCTTAGAAGGCCCTAACTGCCCGTGAACAGGAGTGTACATTATCCTAAATGATCCCACAAGAACAGAGCTGCTCAGTCTTGGTGGGGTTTTGCTCCCTTAGTCTCCTCAGCTGGCCTTTTCATGCACCTTCTGCAATTCTTTTGTGAACATTCTGTGCATCATTACCCACAGCCCTGCCCCAAGATTCCTGATGACCTGTGAATTATTAAGTTTTGCTGTTTGAAAGTTAAACTGATTTTCCTATCTATATATTTGTATTTTCGGTTTTCTGCAAATCCGAAATCCCAACAGTTTCCCAAGGCTGCAGGGGACACCAGTTGCACAAGTGAGCCAGAAATATCCTGAATTAGACACCTCCCTGCACCTCTCCCTGTCCTCCCTCCCTCTGAGCCTGTCCCTGTGCCTGCAGACCCTCTAGATTCTGTTCTGGCAGCACTGGCTCATGGGGAACACACTTTGTTGGCTTTTCTCTTAATCCCATGCTAGCTTGAAGTCTGCTTGGGCTTTTCCACCTGCAGGGATGTTTAGAATTTGGACACCAGTGATATTGATATTAGAGTAAATTGGTAACAGCTAAGAGTTTGAGAGAAAACATTGCTATTTCTACAGGAGCAGAGGGGCACGACCTGCCTAAATGGTGCACTGTCACTCACCTGAGGTAGGTCCAAGAACAAGCTGGAGAGCCCTTGTCCTGGGGAGCTTCATTATATCCAAACTGGCAACAGGTGAACAGCTGCCAGGGGATGATCAGAGAAGGGGAATACAGAGAAGGCCCCTTTGATTCTCTCCATCTGCTCCTCGGTGCAAGGGGAACACACAGGTGAGGCCCCGTGTCCTGCAGTCCCCACCACAGGAGCTGGCCTTGTGTGGCTGTGGGCAGCCCACCTGGGGGTCTGCCAGGTGCTCAGACACTTCCTCCTCCCCGTGGATCACTGGGCTCACACCCGTGCCATGATTTATTCCAGCATGGACATGGTAATGCCCTCTGATAAGCAGTGCCTGCTGTAAATATGTCCATGCTCTCCCTTTTGCTATGCACCAGTGAGGAAGGGGCATGTTGTGATAAATTGACCCTGAAATGTGGTGCATGTGCATAGTTTTAAAGACTGGAAGGATGGGGTCAGTTTGGTGTCTCTCTGTTGTGCTTCAGTTAGTTATTTTTAAAGGTGTCTGCTGAACTGTGGCTTCCAGGGAACATTTCCAACATTACCAATATTTTTAACCCTAACGCGTGTCACTTGGCAAAACTTTATGAGCACTAATGAGCAAAAAGGCCCTGAACTACATCTCAGCATCAGAGCAGGACTGTTCTTGCCCTGCTGCAGCCCTGCCGTGGCCAGCGAGGGCAGGGCTGTGCCCTGGAAGGGGAGACTCCAGGTCAGCATGCACTGATGCTGTGGCAGCCACTGCTTCCCCCACAGGCCCGGGCTCCACCAGCCCCTCTGCTCACCCTGCTCCAGACCTCCAGGGACCCCACAGCCCTTCTGAGCAGCACCACGCCCGGGTTTGTGCTCTGCAGGCGCCCTTTCACAGTCCTGGGTCATTTCTGCTGGCTCCAAATGGTAACGTGGAGCAGAGACATCACAAACCCGAAAAGAGTCACTGGGAAATGACTGCCCCTGGTTCAGACTGCAGTCTGGAGCTGGCTGTGCTGCAGAGGAGGATGAAGGCACGGACACCCCAGAGCCTGGAGCTGCACTGGAGCCAGTGGGACCAGGTGCAGCTCGTTAGGTGCGAGGCTGCGTGAGCAGGTCCCAGCTGATGAGAGAAGAGACACCTGCACAGTAGTGCTTTTTCCTCATTTCCCTCAGATCTGGGGTCCATCAGCAGGTCTGGCTTGGAGCTGCTGCTGCTGCTGCCTGCCTCTTCTCCCAAACTGTGAGTACCCGCTGTATTTTTTCATCTTTCAGAGGAAGTTTATCGTTAGGCTGGAATTCTTCAGGCAGAGGCAAAGGTTGTGCTGGTTTGGGTTAGATTGTTTTGTTAAATTTTGAGAAAAACTGTTCTTCATTAAGGAATGTGTGCTGGTTTCCAGAAGATGGCTGAGACCTTCCCCTCTCCAGTGTTCCAAGCCTTGTGCAGTCCTAAACTTGAGTTTCTTTTCTATTTAAGTATTTAAAGCTTGTCTTTGCTTTTGTTTTCACAAAGCCTGAGCTGAGCTGGAGGGGTGCCACAGGCTGAGGAAGCAGAAGCTGGGCCAGAGCAGTCTGAACTGGCCGTGGCTGTGCCAGCACTGACCACGTGTGTGGCAGGGCTGAGCAGCCCAGGAGGGGTTGTCAAAAATGTGAGGAAGAGGAAGTTCATTTTCTGAGGAGTTTGGAGTGGTTGGTTGTCTCTGCACAGGGCAGAGCAAGAACCTCAGTGGGTGAATTGGGAGAGCTGGGCTCTGCTGCCTCGTGTGTGAGGAGCTGCTGCCCTTTCTCTGCTGTGCCATCTCTGTTTGGCCTGGGCTGTGTCTGAGCAGTGACACTCTGCTGTCTGTGGCCAAAAAGTCACCCCTTCGGCTGTGTGTTTTACTTTTGTTTTGTGAAATGTCCCCCCTGGTTTCGGCTGGTGACAGAGCTGCCCCTGGGTGTGCAGAGCTCAGCGAGCCGGGGGTGCAGCCCGGCTCTTTGTGGGGTGATGGATTCCCCAGCCTGTCACTGTCACAGGGGATGTGCTGCCCATGAGAGGAGAGTGGCACAGGAGGTGTCACAGGGAGGGTTCAGACACAGGAACCCCCGAGCCCCAGGGAGCTTGGAGGCTCCCCCATGGGGCATCGCTGCCCCTGGCCCGTGCCAGGGTCTGGGAAGGCAAGCAGCCCTTGTTCACTCCTGGTGCTTCCTCCCGTGGTTCCATGAGCAGGTCATGGCTTCAGGTGGGAATGAAGCAGACTCTGCACCATTGAAGAGGCAGGAGCAGGAGAGACGAGCAGGACGTTGTTGTTGCTGCAAGGAGAGAAATGACCTTCCCACATCGGGCTGGACAGCGGCTCTGGGGGCCTGGAGAGGCTGGGGCTGTCCCCGGGGCTGTCCCCAGGGCTGTCCCCAGGGCTGTCCCAGGGCTGTCCCAGTGCTGTCCCCAGTACTGTCCCACAGCTGTCCCCATTGCTGTCCCAGCGCTGTCCCCAGTGCTGTCCCCAGTACTGTCCCACAGCTGTCCCCATGCTGTCCCCATTGCTGTCCCAGCGCTGTCCCCAGTGCTGTCCCCAGTACTGTCCCACAGCTGTCCCCATTGCTGTCCCAGCGCTGTCCCCAGTGCTGTCCCCAGTACTGTCCCACAGCTGTCCCCATGCTGTCCCCATTGCTGTCCCAGCGCTGTCCCCAGCGCTGTCCCCACAGCTGTCCCCAGTCTGTCCCCATTGCTGTCCCTGTGCTGTCCCATTGCTGTCCCCATTGCTGTCCCCATTGCTGTCCCCATGCCTAAATGGTGCACTGTCACTCACCTGAGGTAGGTCCAAGAACAAGCTGGAGAGCCCTTGTCCTGGGGAGCTTCATTATATCCAAACTGGCAACAGGTGAATGGCTGCCAGGGGATGATCAGAGAAGGGGAATACAGAGAAGGCCCCTTTGATTCTCTCCATCTGCTCCTCGGTGCAAGGGGAACACACAGGTGAGGCCCCGTGTCCTGCAGTCCCCACCACAGGAGCTGGCCTTGTGTGGCTGTGGGCAGCCCACCTGGGGGTCTGCCAGGTGCTCAGACACTTCCTCCTCCCCGTGTATCACTGGGCTCACACCCGTGCCATGATTTATTCCAGCACGGACATGGTTATACCCTCTGATAAGCACTGCCTGCTGTAAATATGTCCGTGCTCTCCCTTTTGCTATGCACCAGTGAGGAAGGGGCATGTTGTGATAAATTGACCCTGAAATGTGGTGCATGTGCATAGTTTTAAAGACTGGAAGGATGGGGTCAGTTTGGTGTCTCTCTGTTGTGCTTCAGTTAGTTATTTTTAAAGGTGTCTGCTGAACTGTGGCTTCCAGGGAACATTTCCAACATTACCAATATTTTTAACCCTAACGCGTGTCACTTGGCAAAACTTTATGAGCACTAATGAGCAAAAAGGCCCTGAACTACATCTCAGCATCAGAGCAGGACTGTTCTTGCCCTGCTGCAGCCCTGCCGTGGCCAGCGAGGGCAGGGCTGTGCCCTGGAAGGGGAGACTCCAGGTCAGCATGCACTGATGCTGTGGCAGCCACTGCTTCCCCCACAGGCCCGGGCTCCACCAGCCCCTCTGCTCACCCTGCTCCAGACCTCCAGGGACCCCACAGCCCTTCTGAGCAGCACCACGCCCGGGTTTGTGCTCTGCAGGCGCCCTTTCACAGTCCTGGGTCATTTCTGCTGGCTCCAAATGGTAACGTGGAGCAGAGACATCACAAACCCGAAAAGAGTCACTGGGAAATGACTGCCCCTGGTTCAGACTGCAGTCTGGAGCTGGCTGTGCTGCAGAGGAGGATGAAGGCACGGACACCCCAGAGCCTGGAGCTGCACTGGAGCCAGTGGGACCAGGTGCAGCTCGTTAGGTGCGAGGCTGCGTGAGCAGGTCCCAGCTGATGAGAGAAGAGACACCTGCACAGTAGTGCTTTTTCCTCATTTCCCTCAGATCTGGGGTCCATCAGCAGGTCTGGCTTGGAGCTGCTGCTGCTGCCTGCCTCTTCTCCAAACTGTGAGTACCCGCTGTATTTTTTCATCTTTCAGAGGAAGTTTATTGTTAGGCTGGAATTCTTCAGGCAGAGGCAAAGGCTGTGCTGGTTTGGGTTAGATTGTTTTGTTAAATTTTGAGAAAAACTGTTCTTCATTAAGGAATGTGTGCTGGTTTCCAGAAGATGGCTGAGACCTTCCCCTCTCCAGTGTTCCGAGCCTTGTGCAGTCCTAAACTTGAGTTTCTTTTCTATTTAAGTATTTAAAGCTTGTCTTTGCTTTTGTTTTCACAAAGCCTGAGCTGAGCTGGAGGGGTGCCACAGGCTGAGGAAGCAGAAGCTGGGCCAGAGCAGTCTGAACTGGCCGTGGCTGTGCCAGCACTGACCACGTGTGTGGCAGGGCTGAGCAGCCCAGGAGGGGTTGTCAAAAATGTGAGGAAGAGGAAGTTCATTTTCTGAGGAGTTTGGAGTGGTTGGTTGTCTCTGCACAGGGCAGAGCAAGAACCTCAGTGGGTGAATTGGGAGAGCTGGGCTCTGCTGCCTCGTGTGTGAGGAGCTGCTGCCCTTTCTCTGCTGTGCCATCTCTGTTTGGCCTGGGCTGTGTCTGAGCAGTGACACTCTGCTGTCTGTGGCCAAAAAGTCACCCCTTCGGCTGTGTGTTTTACTTTTGTTTTGTGAAATGTCCCCCCTGGTTTCGGCTGGTGACAGAGCTGCCCCTGGGTGTGCAGAGCTCAGCGAGCCGGGGGTGCAGCCCGGCTCTTTGTGGGGTGATGGATTCCCCAGCCTGTCACTGTCACAGGGGATGTGCTGCCCATGAGAGGAGAGTGGCACAGGAGGTGTCACAGGGAGGGTTCAGACACAGGAACCCCCGAGCCCCAGGGAGCTTGGAGGCTCCCCCATGGGGCATCGCTGCCCCTGGCCCGTGCCAGGGTCTGGGAAGGCAAGCAGCCCTTGTTCACTCCTGGTGCTTCCTCCCGTGGTTCCATGAGCAGGTCATGGCTTCAGGTGGGAATGAAGCAGACTCTGCACCATTGAAGAGGCAGGAGCAGGAGAGACGAGCAGGACGTTGTTGTTGCTGCAAGGAGAGAAATGACCTTCCCACATCGGGCTGGACAGCAGCTCTGGGGGCGTGGAGAGGCTGGGGCTGTCCCCAGGGGCTGTCCCCAGGGGCTGTCCCCAGGGGCTGTCCCCAGGGCTGTCCCCAGTTCTGTCCCCATTGCTGTCCCAGTGCTGTCCCCAGGGCTGTCCCCATTGCTGTCCCAGCTCTGTCCCCAGCGTTGTCCCCAGTACTGTCCCCACAGCTGTCCCCAGCTCTGTCCCCACAGCTGTCCCCAGTCTGTCCCCAGTCTGTCCCCATTGCTGTCCCTGTGCTGTCCCTGTGCTGTCCCCATTGCTGTCCCCATTGCTGTCCCCATTGCTGTCCCCAGTGCTGTCCCAGTGCTGTCCCTGTGCTGTCCCTGTGCTGTCCCCAGTCTGTCCCCAGGGCTGTCCCAGCGCTGTCCCCAGTACTGTCCCACAGCTGTCCCCATTGCTGTCCCCACAGCTGTCCCCAGTATTGTCCCCATTGCCGTCCCCAGTACTGTCCCACAGCTGTCCCCATTGCTGTCCCAGCGCTGTCCCCAGTGCTGTCCCCAGCAGGGCTGTCCCCAGTTCTGTCCCCATTGCTGTCCCAGTGCTGTCCCCAGGGCTGTCCCCATTGCTGTCCCAGCTCTGTCCCCAGCGTTGTCCCCAGTACTGTCCCCACAGCTGTCCCCACAGCTGTCTTGGTGCTGTCCCCAGTGCTGTCCCCAGTGCTGTCCCTGTGCTGTCCCCATTGCTGTCCCCACAGCTGTCCCCAGTATTGTCCCCAGGGCTGTCCCCAGTATTGTCCCCATTGCTGTCCCCATTGCTGTCCCAGTATTGTCCCCATTGCTGTCCCAGCGCTGTCCTGGTGCCGCTGCAGCTCCAGGAGCACGAGGAGGGATCTGGGGCTGGGGCTGGGGCCAGAGAGCTCTGCTGGGAGCCCCCACCCTGCCAGCCCTGTTGTGTGCCCCCAAAACAGTGGGGAAGGGGCCAGGCATGAGTTCAGCACAAGCGTTTTCACCAAAAAAAGTCAGAAAGGGTGAAAGCAGTCACTGAGTGCTCCTCTGCTAGAACCCAGCCTAGTGCTGCTGGAGGGGTGCAGGCTGGTTTGTTGAGTCACCAAAACTTTAGAAAACATGAAACCACTTCTTGTTACCAAAAAGGGTCATAGATACAGGCCTATTTCTGTGTCTACACAACTATTTTGGAAGAAAAAATGTTATTATTTTAAAAAAATCAAGACAGAGTATTTTTTCATAGCATAACACCAAAAGGAAAGTAGTGCAGCTTTGGACAAATTAGAAACAGGCTTGAGTATTACACTTTACATGGATGGTACTCGGGTATTAATCCATTAAAGTAATCAAAAGAGCTTAAATAAGAATCTGAAGGCTGCAATATATATGTCAATGAACAAGCTGTAAAACTTCCTGAAAAGGTGATTTCAAAGCCATATTGTCCAAGCTTGGCAAATTGCATATTTAATTATTTTGTCAGTCCCTCTTTCTACTCTAATCTTTTGGTGAAATACCTTTAGACATATGAAATCAGTTAAGATAATTAGGGTATGATGGAATTAGGTGTTACTTGATTTTTAAGAAAGATACCATCCTCTGCCTTGGTATAAAATGTGTGCAGACCCCAAAAGCTGGACTGTATTGTAATGTTTTCTTTTCTATAAAGATCAAAGGTCTCCAGCCCCTTTCAAGATGTTTGCAGAATTTGTTTCCTAATTATCCCACATTTACTTATTTGTGTGCTGGGACATCAGAGTTAACTCTTTGATTGTAAAGATGAGATGGGACCTTCCTCCAGATGACTGGGGCCAGCAAAGCCTTGCATCTCAAAATTGTTTTTCAGATTATGTGGCTGCTTCAGTTCTGAGGTTCTGGTGTGCTTTAGGATAGATGAGGTGTTGTGTTTGCTTGATTTTAATACCCCAGTCCTCTACAGCAAAGGTTTGGTTTTCCGCAGTAAGAGTTTACACCTTCATTAATATCCTTTACAAGTTTACAAACTCTTGGTAAGCAACAGTAAACTATTTAGGCTTTGATTTGTCTGGGGGTTGGAACTGTTTTCACCAAACCTTTATGGTCTTTCCATGATGTGGTGCCTGAGTTTCTTCAGCAGAATTTTCTATAAAAGTTTTGAAATTAGAATTTCTTGGCTCACTTCGTTGACTTTATTTTCCCCCCAACTAGAGAGATATAAAAGGCTGACAGGACACCCCAGAAATGTGAAAACAGGCTGTAAGTTTTGCAGTTTCAGTTGTGAAGTTACAAAAATAAAGTTGATTAGAATAGCACGAAATCTATAAAATAAAAAGCAAAATGTTTATAGGGGAAGTCTAATATGAAACATTTTTAAACAATGTGTTTTATTTACTTTTTATACATTTCATTTCTCATATTCTTTTGAACTTTTTTGAATCTTCTCATATGTTTCCTAATTGCATTTGCCTCGCTGACTGCTGTCTGTATTTCCCCCAGCGCAGAGGGCTGAGCGTTTCTCTTGGTTTGTGTTTGTTTCCTTGGAAGGAAAGCCCTGCGCTGAGCTTTGCTAGGCTGGGTTTGCAGTGCGGGGTCCGGCGGTGCCGGGGGGCTCCGAGCGCTGAGACAAGGAGTGCAGGATGTGCGGGAGCCCTGCCGGCCCCCAGCAGCGCCCACAAACAACTTTTGGGGTGTTTTGGGCCCTTTCGGGGGAAGGCTGCTCACACGCTGCTGACAAGATAAGCTCTTTTCCCTTTGTGGAATCCTGCTGTGGTTCCAACACCCCCGGCTCTGAGCGGGGCCCCTGGCAGCCGTGAGGAAGAGGAGGGCGGCGGGCTGCCGAGAGTTCCACCCCGTGTCCCCCTTAGCACCCTGCAGCCCGGGGGGCTTTTCTCCCTCTGCCCGCACAGGGGAGAGACAGCGGGGTCAGGGGCTGAGCCCCCCGGCTGCTGGGGCTGAGCCCCCCGGCTGCAGGGGATGAGCCCCCCGGCGGCTGGGGATGAACCCCCCGACTGGGGCTGAGCCCCCCGGCTGGGGATGACCCCCCGGCTGCTGGGGATGAGCCCCCCGGCTGGCAGCCCCCGGAGCCGCCCCTGGCCAACTCTCCTTCCCTCGCTCGGCCCGGGGGAGCTGCACAGAGGGGCAGGATGGGGCTGCACAGAGGGGCAGGATGGAGCTGCACAGAGGGGCAGGATGGAGCTGCACAGAGGGGCAGGATGGAGCTGCACAGAGGGGCAGGATGGAGCTGGGCACCGGGCAGGGTGAGGATGGAGCTGAGCCCCTGTGCGCTTCCCACGGCCGTGCACCGGCTCCCCAGAGAGCCCTGGACCCCCAGAGAGCCCTGGCCCCCCGGCCCGGGAGGAGCCCCCGACCCGCCGGTGCCGGTGCGGCTCCCGGTGTCGGTGCCGGTGCCGCTCCCGGTGCCGGTCCCGTCCCGTCCCGTCCCGCCGCGGCGGAGCCTGGCCGGGCGCAGCCTGAGCCGGCCGGGGCTCGCTCGGGGCTGATGTCCTCAAGTGCTTTCCTGGCTTCTGCCGGGCTGTTCATTTCTTTGCCGTCTTAGCTCAGGTGTGAGGTTATGTATCGTGGTTTTTTCCCCTCTGCGTTTAAAATTCGGGGAGATTTCCTTTAGAATTCACCATTTCAGTTTTTGTGAATTTTTCCCCCTAGTATTATTTAGTCACATAGGATTCTAAATTTCTCTCTTTCTCATGCTTTGATAGAAATAGTTTTCTTCCTCAGTAATCATCAGTATACTACTCACCTCCTTACGCTCCAGAAGTCAGTATTCATTTCAGTATTTATTTTGTTGTAATTCTTGACTTCCATAACGTGCAGCTGATTTTTTTACATTGTGTTCCCAGCTCAGAAAAGCGTTGGGGAAAAGGTGGGGGTTTTTTAACTAAACATGCACTAAAATACATCTCAGATTCCAGCAGCCATTAATGAATATTTCAGGTGATGCTCTGGACTGAGTGCATATCCTTCAGTCTGGGCTGGGCACAACATTTAAGTTCTTAGTTTTGCATAAAATTACAGAGTTTTTTTTTTTAATGCCCAAATTTGAAATAAAAAGCATCTTGGGTGTTTTAGTGATAGGCTTGTTAAAGATCAAGAGGTCTCCTATGCACTTGGGTAAAAATTTTAACTTAACTTGAACTTTAAAGTGTCACAGGAGCTTTTGAAGCAGTTTGCCTGGTGTTTCAACCAGGGGCTCGTTGAGGGGATTTGGTGCTGGCCTTGGCAGCTGCTCCTGGGGCCTGCAGAAGAGACACTGAGGGGTTTCAGACCAACGGTGTTTCAGCCAGGGGTTCATTGAGGGGATTTGGTGCTGGATGCCCTTGGCAGCTGCTCCTGGGGCCTGCAGAAGAGACACTGAGGGGTTTCAGACCAATCTGATCCAATCTCATCCTGGAGATTTCTAATCTGAGCTGCTTGAGGCACCCAGAGCTGTTTATTTGGCTCCTGGCTGCAGTTTTGCCCTCATTTACTGGAAAATCACATTTAGAAAGGGGGGAGGAAAAAAGAGGATGTGGGAGAGGAAGGAAATACAAAGAGATTTTACTGAAGGACCTGTGTAAGTTCTGGATTTTCGAAACCAAACTCAGGAATTCCTCCAAGAAGAACGCTGTTGTATCGCCGTGAATAGCGACGCAGAAGGTGAGCTCCCAGCTCCGGAGCGAGCACAGGGAGCTGGCAGAAGCAGCTGCCTGAGCACCAAACATCTGCAGCACCCACGGTGCTGCTGCTGGATGTGGAGGTTTCACTCGTGTGAGTTCCTGTGGTGAGCAGAACAGTGCTCTGCACTCAGCATCCTTGGGAAGCCATAGATGCAGCTCTGTTCAGATGGCTTTAAAAAAAACAATTTTCAAAGCTATCCCCGCTGAAAAATCTAAGGCATGTTATTACTGGCAAGAATTAAATTAAACTTTGTTTTCACCTAATTGTAAACAGATCAATAACGCATATTAACAACACAGATGAATTCCATGAAAGGCCTTACCCAGGTAGCTCCCCACTGAGGGAAGCAGACGCCCTGCTCCGCTCCCTGTCCTTTCTCCTGCTGCTCGTCCATTGCAATTACGCTGCAGTTTTACCAAAGCAACGCTAAGTCTGTTTGAAAAGACGAGTTAAATTGCCCTGGCCAGGCTGGTCAGACACAGGCAGAACACGAGCCTTTGCCTCGAGGAGCCCGAGGAGGATTGGGGTGTGCTCAGCCTCTCCTCGGGCAGGTGCACAAACACTTCCCCCTTCTAGGTGCTACCTGCTCTTTACTGGACGTTTATTACAAGTCGATGCAATTTCACAAAGCACCTGCATGCAATAAAACCCTATTACATGTGTGAGGCCTTAAGGAAATTAACGGTTCCTCCCTAGGGATGCATATTTTGTTAAGATGTTTATTACAGATGAAGTGGTCCTGGGGTAAAACATTAACAAGTTGTAGAGTGATAAAAGGAATTTTATCATTTCTCAGTGACATAAATAGGAAGAAACCTTTAACTAAATCTATAAAATTCCTGTTTCCTAATGAATTTGCTTTAACTATTTATTAACTGGATGAACTTATACAGGCTGCAATTTGGGTTTTTTCTTCCTCATACCCTCCCAAAACCCAAGCAGAAGGCATTGTCTGTGAACTGATGTGAGCTCTGGTGCTCTAAAAAAAAACTTCAGATAAATAACATTTTTTTTTAAAGCAATTATTTTCCTCTGTGGGTTTAAAGGCAGGGCCCTAAAACTCTGATCATTCTTGTAATACTGATTTTAGAATTAAATGCAACATTAAAATTCTGTGTCCTAATAATGCTAACTGATATTACTGAAATTACATGTTATATTTTAGGGTTCAGTCCCAGGAATTTCTTTTTGGTTGCCATTCTTTTTTTTAGCACCATATTAATGAAGTTTGCTCTTTACCATTATTAGAGATGAAAGCAGGAGCATTGCTTTGGACTGAGAATGCTCCATCTAATTGAATTATATGAATGTAGTTAAATGTCTACTTCAGAAAGGCCATATTCACTTTCAAGATTAGTTACTCCAAGAGTTAATGGCCTATTTAAGCAACATAGTCCAAGAGCCAAACACAGGTGGGCTGTGTTAATAACTTTATTTAAACCGTTTTTTCCCCTTTTGAGAGGCACAAGCCATCCATTAATGCATTCATTAGAGTTTATGGCATAGTTCTGCTTTTCTCCTAATGACACTATCCAGACTCAAACTTGCTCGGCTAATTTAGCCCAGCTGCCCTTTGCCTCTCAGCAACAGGTCCCTTGTTCTTCAGTCGTGCGGGCTGAAGTGTCACGACGATTAGCTTTTAGTCGCTGCTGCCCTTTGCGGTGTTGTTTTGCGTTTTCTCTGCATCAGAGTCTGCTTTTCCCGCAGGCTGTTTGCGAGGTTTGTGCGCAGCGGCTGCTGGAAGGGGCACGGCAGCGAGAGGCAGCCCTGCATTCCAATGTGATTGAACACTGCTTTATGGCTCGACTCTGACCAAACAAGCCCGCAGGTTTTAATATCCAGCTCTGCCAAAGCTATTTGTGGGAGTTCCTCACAACTGCAGCATCTGAGCTCGCCTGGGCTTTTCAGTTTCAAGGCTGATCCAGATATGCCTCTTAGTGATGTCATTACAGCTGTAAAGTGTGTGGCTGCGTGCAGAAGTGCCTGTTTCCTCCAGTAGCTGCCGTGGAGGTGACCTGTGTGTGTTTAGCAATGAATTCCCCAGGTACTAATGAACATCACAACAAATCAGAATGGCCAATGCATCACTGGGAGAGGAAAATCCAGGGTGGGTCAGACTCTGCGCCGGCAGCTCCTGACCCCTGAGGAGTTTATTTTGGGATATTGAATCAGTTTGGGTACGCATGTCTAATGTTTCTGGGAGTCTTGTGTTAGCTGTTGGCTTCCAGCGTGAACCATCACCTCTGATAAACTTGTACAAACAGCGGGGGTGGCCTTGGCTGTCATGAGATGCTGGACCAGCCAGTCCTGGGCAGCCCACTGTGATCCTGGCCAGACCTCAGGACCACAGTGCCACTGAACTCCAGCCAGCACAGCCGTGAGTGTTCCTTGGTGCTTCCTAACAGATGGCTTTGTAGGGAATAACGGCCCAAACACTTCTGAACCCGCACCTAGAGATAAGTAGCACAGCTTCAGCAGGGTGGCAGTGATGCTGCAGGTGTAACACTGCCACTTCTGCACGAGCTGCAGGAATCCTCACTGCAGGCTCCACACTGCTGCTGCGTCAAGGTGCTTCCTCTCACTGATCTTCAAAGCGGTACCCGTGCATCTAATCATCATCATCATCATCGTCGTCATCATCACCATCTCCGTTGCCCATTGGTCGCTCTCCTCGTTACCTGGTTCGAGTGATGCTGTAGGGCATGTTCTGCCCGGTCAGGGCTGCGATGCGCCGGCCCTTCCCTGCGGGGAGCGGGGTGCCGTGTCCTGCCGTGCCAGTCCGTGCCGTGCCGTGCCATGTCCAGCTGTGCCGTGCCGTGCCGTGTCCTGCCGTGCCGTGCCAGTCCCTGCCGTGCCGTGCCGTGTCCAGCTGTGCCGTGCCGTGCCCTGCCGTGCCCTGCCGTGCCGTGTCCTGCTGTGCCATGTCCAGCCCGTGCCGTGCCGTGTCGTGCCAGTCCCTGCCGTGCCCTGCCGTGCTAGTCCCTGCCGTGCCGTGCCGTGCCGTGCCGTGTCCCGGCGCGGCCGCTAGGCGGCGGGCGGGGGCGCCGTGCGGAGCCCGGGGCGCGGCCGCGCTGCTCGAGCGGGGTCACCGGGGCTGGGGGGGCTGTCACTGCCCTGGGACACTCACCTGCCCGGTACCGGGGGGCTGTCACTGCCCTGGGACACTCACCTGCCCGGTACCGGGGGGCTGTCACTGCCCTGGGACACCCACCTGCCCGGCACCGGGGGGCTGTCACTGCCCTGGGACACTCACCTGCCCGGTACCGGGGGGCTGTCACTGCCCTGGGACACCCACCTGCCCGGTACCGGGGGGCTGTCACTGCCCTGGGACACTCACCTGCCCGGTACCGGCCTGAACCCGAGCTGGGGGGGCTGTCACTGCTCTGGGACACTCACCTGCCCGGCACCGCGTGGCTGTCACTGCCCTGGGGGGGACGGGATAATTCTGTTCCCTTTCTGAAGCCCTGTGCGTTGTGCCAGGGCTGTGGTGCTGCCAGCTGGAGGGTGCAGGTGGGAGGTGTGAAGTCACCCTGCCACAGTGGTCTGGCCCTTGGCATTTGGCAGGCTGTGAGTCTTGTTGTGAGAAATTACCAGTAATTCCTCTCTTTATCATGTCTTCTTTATTTGATGTCTTTTGGCAGAGTTTTTTACAGAGGCACGTGAGTTCCCAGTGTCTTCTGCAATACTCTAACAATTAATTAATGCTCTCAGCAACTCTGAATGTAAAATCTCACTCTGCAGAAGGGGTCCTACGAGCACCTACAATATTTTTAGATGAATTGGAACAGGATGTTGAAATTGTAACATCTTGTGACCCCAATGCTTTTATCTGCAGGAGCAATGAAAGAGTTAATGCATTAGTTAAAAAGATTTTTAGCACTGGTCTGAACTGAGGTTGACAATCCATTACTCATGACTCCTCAGAAACCTAGCCTAGTTCTTTTCTCTTTCTTTTGTGATTTACAGATTTTTACACCAATTGCAAGCACTTTGCAGTTGATTTTTATTAGAAACTCCGAGTGAAGAATTACGGTTTGGGATTCACAGCGAGAAAAGCGTGCTGGTGTTTGTAGACCCTTTTCATCTCGCGTGTCCCCAGGCTGGCCCTGCTCAGAAGATTTAAAAGTCATGGAAATGTGGCACTTGGGGACATGGGCCAGCGGTGGGGGGACGCTTGGACTCCGTGGTCTTAGAGGGCTTTTCCAGCCTGGACAATTCTGTGCTCTCTTGGCAGTGGTGGCATGGAGAGCCTGAGTGCCCAGGCAGCCCGAGCAGGGGTGGCTGTGAGCCTCAGTGTGAGCTGAGGTAAAAGGCCTCGTGAGGAATGCAGTTTGGGGTTGGTTGGAGATGGAGAGGCTCCCTCCTCTGCAGCACCAGGGCGTGCTGCCAGCATCCTGCCTCGCGCTGGTGTCAGACACAGCAGCTGCTCACTGCTGCTCCCATCAGCTCCTGCAAGAAAATAATTGGAAAGAAAGCTCCTGCAGCTCCAGGAGCTCCTCTGTGCAAGGGTTTGGTCGTGTGTCCAGGGGCTGCTGGGCAAATGTAGTTAGAGTGGTCCTTCGTCCAAAAAGCATTTGGGTGCAGTTCCAGCTCTCCTTGGCTCTGGAAGGACCACTGCAAGCAGAGACAATTTTTCATTATGGACAAGAGAATTATGAGGTACAAACGAGTGTGCACAAGAAAGTTCATAAATTACTGGGGATTAGCATCAGTGATGGGTAGATCTGCTGTGTGCAGCCTTCGCCTGGCAGAACAGGCAGGATCCTGCACAGTGTTTGTCACAGATCAGAAACAACAGCCCTTTGACAGATGCCACGTAGATCTTCATCTCCAAATTCGCCCATCTGAGAAACATCTGTGTGCTTAGGCTGGCAAATCTCAAGGAATGCTCTGCCAAGCAGCCTCCTTCCGCTTTTATGGCTCCGTAATCCCCATTCCTGCTCTGAAAGGAGCAGGGGTGTGTGCGGCTCCTCAGGAAAACCGCGTAGGTCCAGGGGAAGTCTGCGAGGAAAAGATTCATGGCGTGATCAAAAAGCACCCAGGCCTTTTACAGGCGAGGCTCAAGAGGTGCTTCAAGCAGCTGTAAATAACGGGGAGGGGTGAGGGAGCAGATTAAAGCGCCGAGCCCGAGGTCTGTGATGGCTTAGGGCAGGACAGACAGCACAGGCTGCTCCCACACGGCCCCAGCCCCTGGCAGGAGTGTCCCCAGCAGCTGGCACACCGCGGGCTCCGTGCCTAGGAGCTGCCAGGCCAGAGCACAGGGCTTTGGGGCTTGGCTCAGGCAAGCAGGGTGATGGAGAAGGAAGACTTGCACACCAGAGGATGAACAACAAGCCTCAAAAGTTTATTGGATAGGCACACACATTTATAGCAGTGTTAATAAGGCTAATGCATATTGCAAAAATTGAGCTCATCATTGGTTAGTCATTTATCAGTCAACTACGTCTACGTTTACATTCTTGTGTTCACCTTGTTATGGTTTCTGCTATCGTTCCTTCATTCTTGCTAGCTAACGAGCTTCTCCCACAACCTCAAGTTTCGGCAAGGGCACAGTGACCTTGCTGCTTTTATCCTCGTCTCCTTCTTGCTTCCAGCATGATCTCTGTTAGCTAGCTAACTATCTACAAAATCCTCTACATTCCTCCTGTTTGTATCTCAGGCAGATTAATCTGGCCGTGGCCCTTATCCAGGAGCCAGCTTGTTACAAAGCTCTCAACAGTAGGGTTCCAGCAGTGTGGCTTTTTCCCTGGAAATTCATCTCAAAATGAGCCCCATCCTTCAGGGTGGACGCTGCCCCCAGGCCTGCCCTCTGTCCACAGGCTGGAGCTGGGAGCTGCAGGGATGGTGCCCCTGGGCAGGAGAAGCAGTGTGAGCGTGGGCACAGGCTCCAGAGCAGGGCTGTTACAGCTTTTCTGCCCCCATCACAGCCTGGGGGTGAACTCCCCCAGCACCAGCTCCCTCCTGTGCCTCCACCCCTCGGGAGTCACCAGCGCCTGCACTTGTTATAAAACAAGGCCCATTTCCCCAGGGAATTTTGAATTTGAAGTAATTCTGGGAAGTCTGTGATTTTGCATACAGTCAGCAGCAGTCACTAGGGACTTTTTTTATAGTTTTGTTTTTTGTTTTATTTTGAGAGAAACCTTTGGAGAAGTATTACTTGCCTAGGGGCTGCCCCAATTTTTTCCATTTGTGCAGGCAAAAGAATATTGGTGGGGAGGGGCACAGACACACAGAGCACCCTCAGGGCTGAGGATGTTTCATAGGAAATTGTTGCTTGCAGAGAGATGAAAGCAGATCCCTTTAATTTTTCGTCAGTGCACGCAAGGAACAGAGTTCAGGTGTGCTGCTGTCATCCTGTGGGTCCAGCCTGGGTCTCCTTGGAGCTAGTCTGGAAATCTGGAAATGAAACGTTAAAGAATAGCAGCAGTGTTTGGTTTGTAAAGTATCCCCAGCAGGCTGGGGTGGCAGCGAGGCTGCCCGCTGTCCTGGGGGACACGGTGGCACAGCCAGCTGTCCTGGGGGACACGGTGGCACAGCCAGCTCTCCTGGGGACACGGTGGCACAGCCAGCTCTCCTGGGGACACGGTGGCACAGCCAGCTGTTCTGGGGACACGGTGGCACAGCCAGCTCTCCTGGGGACACGGTGGCACAGCCAGCTCTCCTGGGGCACGGTGGGACAGCCAGCTCTCCCGGGGGACGGTGGCACAGCCAGCTGTTCTGGGGGACACGGTGGCACAGCCAGCTCTCCTGGGGACACGGTGGCACAGCCAGCTGTTCTGGGGACACGGTGGCACAGCCAGCTGTCCTGGGGGACACGGTGGCACAGCCAGCTCTCCTGGGGACACGGTGGCACAGCCAGCTCTCCTGGGGGACACGGTGGCACAGCCAGCTGTTCTGGGGGACACGGTGGCACAGCCAGCTCTCCTGGGGACACGGTGGCACAGCCAGCTCTCCTGGGGACACGGTGGCACAGCCAGCTGTCCTGGGGACACGGTGGCACAGCCAGCTCTCCTGGGGGACACGGTGGCACAGCCAGCTCTCCTGGGGACACGGTGGCACAGCCAGCTGTCCTGGGGACACGGTGGCACAGCCAGCTCTCCTGGGGACACGGTGACACAGCCAGCTGTTCTGGGGACACGGTGGCACACCAGGCAATCTCTGTCCCCTCTGATGGGCCAGCACAGCCTGGCACTGCCCGCTGGAGCTGCTGCCCAGGCTGAGCCCCCGGCCCCTCGCTGCCCCCCCAGAGCAGCAGCTCAGCCCCAGGACCCCTCACCTGGCCCCTGCCCACATCCACACCCTGCTGGCCCTTCCCTCCCCTCCTGCCAGCAAGGCAGCGTGTTTGCTTAACATTTGGGGGCATGATTTATAAACAACCCCTAATGAACCTTTTAACCTCTTTTTTTCGTTGTTTAAATTTCAAATTTTTTGGATGCAAACTCCTTAAATCAGTTCAATATGCTCTGAAGGGTTTTGCTAGAATTTGGGCTGAATTGTTTCCAAATGGAAACACAGATCCAAAAAAAAAAAAAAAGCATGTCAGTGATGTTAATTGAGTCTCCACTGTGTGTGTACCCTGAAATAATTGAAGTGTTTCCAGTACTCATAGATGCCTCGACTTGGCAGTTGTTTGGGTACAGGCATAAAAAAGGCAGAATGTAGAAGTATTATACCTTGGGATTCCCCCTGGCTTTAATTGGGATTCCTGCAAAGCTATGCAGAACATTGCCAGTGAAACTGGAAACCAGGTGAGCCCTTGGTGAACCTGTGTGAGGCTGGGTATGACTCAGCTGCCTGGGAGGTTTTGGATGAGAACCAGGCAAAATTCATTGATTTCACCTGATCCTTCTTTGTCATTTTGGAGTTTTCTTTACTTGGAACACAAAACCAAATCTGAGTGCCCTCAGTTTCTCTGCTGGGGTTTCCTTGAACCAGGTTTGATATTAGGCTGCTCCTCCCTGGAGGATCTGTGGTGTTCTCTGCTGCCTCTGCACCCAGTCCACCAGGCAGGTGACATTCCTTCCCTTCCTGTGTCAGCTCAGCACAGGCCTGAGCTCTGGCTGCAAACAAAAAGCCATCAAGAGAACAGGAAATTCACACCTAAACACCATAACTCCGCAAGATTTGCTCTCATCAGGTTTTACTGGAGCGAATTCCTCCTAATCCATTTAATATAACATTTCACAGGCGTGATTTTTAACTCGTGGAATAAGAGAGACAAGGTGGTGTCTTGTACAAAAGCTGCTTTTTGGGTAACAAAGCACTCTCAGCTCAGCAGGTGCCTGTTCCCTTGTCTGGCTGCTGCCTTCCTTCTCGTTTTTCAGAGGCACCTGCCCTGCACCCTGTGCAGAAAGGCCCTTTCAGGTCAGGGGCTCTGGGGACAGAGGAGAGAAACTTAGACAATGGAAGGACTCTCTCATGCCATTCCTCTTTTCATGAGGAAAACTGTACAGTGAAAAATAATTTCTGTTGATTGTTTGCTTTTAACAATCAGGGAAATGGCAGCTCCTATTTCACGTCTTTCCTCCTGCTTGAGGCTACTTCACTAGAGTGGAAAGAGCTTGATTTTTTTCCTGCTTGTGTTCAGCCAGAGAAATATCTGATACTCTTGTTTTCCTCAGAGAAGGAAGCTGTGGTTTAGTAGTACAAACACTGCAAGCATGCTAAAGAAGTGCCAAAACCATTCCGAGCACTTGTGTGATCCCAGGCTGGTTTAGTCTCTGGGGAAGCTCCTCAGGGTGTGCTCAGGGCACTGGCTGAGCCCTCGGGGGTTCTCCTCCCTTTCCACTCAGCTTCAAGGGAACTTGGAGCTGCTGGCCCCCATCCCTGCCCGGGAATGGGCTGGTGGTGCCAGGCTGGGGCCACGCTGCCCTGCCCACGGCACTCAGGGGGTTAACAGCGCTGGTGTACTCTGTGCCTCTGTCTGAAAAACCTCTGGCCCAAAATCCAGGCTCCAGGCCACACTCTGCCAGTCCCAACTATTTAACACCACAGCTGTTTCGGTGGGTTTCTGTGGTGGATAAAACAAGCAAGGTTCGGTTTCTAAGGTGTGTTTTGCCACACAAATCACCCAGCCCTCAATGGCAATTGTCTCCCACTCCCCTCTCACAGCACTTCTCACCACCTGCCTGTATGCTCAGATTTCAGACAGGCTCCCCAGTGCCCCAGGACTCAAATCACCAGGCAATGGAGGGATCTGGCTCACCATGACTGAAATGTCCCTTCTCTGGATACAGAAGGTGTATTTCACACACTGTTTTGGTCCAGCTCGGGTGCTGCTGCCTCATGGGGTGTGTACTGCACTGCAGGGAGCAAAGGTGTCCCACAGATCCTTCCATCATTCCTTGCTGGAAAGGAGAGCACACTGGATGTGCTGCACCAGAGCAAAGCATGTATGCATGCATATTTTGCAGGCCAAAATCTGAGCATCACCTGCCCCTGCAGCAGTGAAATCCTGGGATTTCTCTGTGCATTGGCACACGGTGTTCAGTCCTCTCCTGTCTGGGAGCCAAACCATCAGGAAAGCATCTGGGAAGAGCAGCTCGTCCCCTGGCATGCAAACTATGCACAGGGGAAAGATGCTGAGGAAAAGAAAACCTTGGAATTTCCACTGGCTGCAAGTCCCGTTGCCCAAAGCAGTCTCAGGAGAGGAGAGGTCTAATGAAGCACAGGGCAGGCCAGTTTTTTGGGGCTCCCACAGTCACTCATCCTCTTGCCCCAGCGTTGGCTGCACAGCCTCCTCTGCTGCATCAGCAGGGGGTGCAAGGCACAGAACCTTGGGGCGTTTGCTCCTTCTGTTTCCTGTTGTTCCCTTCCCTGTGACCTTGTGCATTTTGCCTTTCTCTGGTCTCCTTTGGGCCCCATCAGGTCTCAGGTGGCCGAAGCATTAATCAACGGAGCAGCGTTAATCACTCCAGTTACCGTGCTCCCCTCCCTGCGGTGTGCTGAGGCAGACTTCAGGCACACAAACTCCTTTCCCAGCCTCAGGAGGGTCTCCTCTGGGCCTGGGAACTCCTGCTGGCCTGTGTGTGCCAGGAGGGTGCTTCTTCCAGGCTCCCACCCCCTGCACTCCTGTGGCCCTGCGCTGCCCTGGCAGGGGGATGGAGGAGAGCAGCCAAAACCTTTGCTGTTCTGGCTGCCACTGGTGCCCTCGGTGTTTGGCCTGTTCCTGTCGCTGCCCACTGCACCAAGCAGCTTTTTCCTGCAGCTTAATCACCACCCTGCTTTCTCCTGTGCCCTGAGCTTCAGAACAGAGGAATAGTCTGATCTTGGCCAGGGACTAATAGATAGCAAAGCTCCTCTGCTCTGGCTGCTGACACGTTTCCAACCTGGAATAATTAAGAAGTACCAAGCATCTTGGAAAGCAGTAGACTCCCATTAGATTTCCTGCCTGATCTCCAAGTCAAAGAAATCAGATAAGATGTGGTGATGCTGGGGAATGTTTATACAAACCAGACTCACTCTTCTCACATGCTGCATACATGAATCCATTACAGCACTCATCTTTCAGCAGACATCTCAATAAATAGCCTCTAATGTATCAAATAATTAAATCCTCCTCATCTCCCTGTTAAATCTCCCTTGTGTTTTTTCCTCCATCATGCTGTTCTTTTCCTTCTGAGCTGTCTTGCTGACACCAGCAGGCCTGGTGGGTGATGCCAGTCCTTGGTGTGTGCGGTGGCACTGGCTGTAACAATCTCCCCTGTGCCTGTCCCCGCCCTGCCCCGCCTGGGCACAGGTGCAGGATGTCCCTGGGCGAGGGCAGCAGGACAGGCTGTGACCCCGGGAGCCCCAGGGTGCAGACAGAGCCCTGGGCTGTACTCTGGGTGTTGTGTCTGCACTCTGGGTGCTGCATCCACGCACTGTGCCTGCCCACGGGGCTCTGCGGGTGGCAGCAGGGTGTGAGGCCACTGTGAGGCCACTTGCCAGGCCTGGGTGGCACTGATGGCCAGCACATGGCTCTGGTGACCAGCACACAGCTCTGGTGCTCAGCACATAGCTCTGGTGACCAGCACACAGCTCTGACAGCAGCACACAGCTCTGACAGCAGCACACAGCTCTGGTGCCCAGCACACAGCTCTGGTGCTCAGCACACAGCTCTGATGCTCAGAACACAGCTCTGTGATGCTCAGCACACAGCTCTGGTGCTCAGCACACAGCTCTGATGCTCAGAACACAGCTCTGTGATGCTCAAGCCCCTTGCCTGGCTGTCCCCAGGGGCTGTTGCCCAGCCTGGGTGCGGGAGGGTGCTCCAGGCAGTGCCCGGTGCCCTGCGGGCTCTGGCAAAGCACCCTGAGCTCCAGCCTGTCTCCTCTCCCTCCTCCTGTCCTGCAGCCCGGGCACAGGGGCAGGGCAGGCTCAGCCTCTCCCCAGGTCCTGCTGTACCTGGAGCAGCCCATCGTGGTTCTCACACCTCTCGGGTTGTGACGAGAAATACAAGTGCTCTGAGGTTTCTCTCTGTCACGCATAGAGGACATTTGCACGGCGTAATTAATTGCACCCACAGTGCAAATATCCAAGAGGAAATAAATAGTTTTAAAGGTGCATAATGTCTGGGAAGCGTGCGCTGATCTCTGGGGAGCAGCTTGATTTCCTGAATGCATTTTGAAACTACCACTTCTGACAGGTCTCAGTGTTGCTACAAGCCATTTTCCCATCAGTTACAGAACCCACTTCAAGCCCGAAATAAGGTTACCAATGTTTTCTAGTATTTTTTTATTAACCACCTCCACCATCTTGTAATTTAAAGCACCTGTCCATTTAAATTTTCCTCCTGACCTACTAAATAACCCTGCATGATACACACAATGAAACTAATGGCTTTTGGATGATGTTGTTGAAAACTAGCTTATGAAAAGTGAGTTGAACGAACCACACTGCAGGAAATCCTTTTCATACCCCCTGGAAAACCGAGCTGGAACACCTTTCTGGTTCAGCATAGGGGCCTGAATTCTTAAACAGTTATCACTCACTTTGCACTTGACAAATGAGGACTGTCTGGTGATTTCTTGTGCTGCTGGTGTCACTGTGCAGCCCTTCCCCGGGTATTTTGTGAGGAATGCCAGAGGCATGGCACGCTCAGGAGCGCTTGCCCACCAAAGACAGCCAGGCAGAGACTGTCTGCTGCCTCCTGCTTCACCTACTCCTGTTCTTACAAAAACAGAAAGCCTTGGCTTTTGTCAAGGAGTAGTGAGCAGATTTTCTCCCAGCCAGAAAAAGGGCAGCTCTGTGCCTTCGCCCCGGCTCCACTTCAGAGTTTGTGACTCCTAAGGCTGTTTGTGGAGAGCCCCTGAGGGAATGTGGGCAGGGGGGGTGAGAGGCTCTTTGTGGTGTCCCAGATGCTGGCAGAGGAGGCTCTTGGGTCTCTGGAAGCTGGGGATGGCAGTGACAGCACAGGTGTGTGCAAGGCATCGCTGCAGCCCTGCCCAGGAGGCCACAGAAACAGGGACTCTGTTTTTCCATGGAAATCCACCTCTGCTGGCCAGCCAGGCATCGTTATCTACATCCTGCAAGGGCTTGCCACAGGCCCCCGAGATTTGTCATAGCAAGTAAGAAAAAGATAGTTCAAGAGTTAGGTAATGATGTGCGCTGAGAATTGGAGACTGCAGAGATAAAAGGCAACTAGTAGCAAAGCATAAAGACTGACACCACTTAAAAGGGCAGGAGAAGTAAAATGGCTAGACACATCATAGCCCTAATGGGAAACACATGAGAGATGTTGATCAGAGAATGCTGGCAAACAGATGAGGCCTCTGAAAAAAAGGGAGAAAAAAAAAAAGAGGAAACAGAAAACAAGATGGAAAGATAAAATTTCAAAGCAAGCCCTAAATGGATAGCAGTTCCCACTAATAGGAAGACCTGTAGTGATTTTGCCAAGTAGTACACAGAGAAGCTGATGATCATTAATATCTTGATAAATTTATTATCAGACAATTCAGTCCTGTCAATGTCAATTCCCTCCAAGAGATTAGAGCTGGTTAATGTGGGTAAAAGCAAGTGAATTCCTAAAACCACTGATCCTCCTTGTCTGCATCTCCGTGTACTAAAGGCTCAGGAGTTAAGGCAGGCACAGGAGCAGCCACCAGCAGCTTCAGGCCTGCAGTTCTGTCACCTCCCTCTGCCTTGTCCCAGCATCTCCTGCGTGCCCCGGTGGGATTCCCACTCCACAGGATTGCCCACTGGCTTCTGGCACAGATGGGGAGCCAGAGAGGCAGTCCCTGCTCCACGACACCACGTTCCAATTCCTGGGAAAAGCCTTTTTAGCCCCTCTCCTGTGCAGGTGGAGCTGCGGGGACGCACCGTGCGCCCAGCAGTGCTGCGGGGACGTGTCAGGGCTCAGGGGAGGTGCCCTGGGAGCACGCTGGCTCTGTGGTGCTGACAGGTGCTCTGCATGCCCACAGTCCCAGCTGGGCAGGGGCAGCAGCCACCCTGCCCACACACAGCCCCACGGAGAGACAGAAAACTGAATTTCAGCAGCCCTGCCTACTCCTGCCACCGCCTGGAGAGCTGCTCCTGCGTTTTTGTGGCTGTCTGAAGGATATGTGAGCTCTGAGCCCGAAGTCATCCACAGGGCAGGGAGTCACTCCCTTGTGGCTCACTGCCAGCAAGGCTCAGTAAGAGCACGGGAGTTCAGTGAGAGCCACAGGCCTGGCATCCCAAGGCAGCACAGCCTGGCACCGTGCTCTGCACCCCAGGCACATCACAGCCAGGGCACAGCTCTGGGGAGGATTCCCACATTTGCTTTATGGAGTTTGAGATACCTTGATTTTTTAAAGAAGTTAATTACTCGTGCCTTGCACCATCTTTTGCAGCAAGGCTCTGACACATTTTAAAACTAAAAATACTCTTTTTACATTTTCAATCAGGCTTCATTATGAATGACAGATGCTTGAAACTAAAGTGAAAATCATCATCAGTTGTATTTATTGGCTAAATTCCTGCAACACTCAAAGCCTGAGAAAAATCAAACATGTTTGACAGCTGGTGGAATGAAAGGAAAGGATAAATCTTACCCTGACAGCATGCACCATATTTATCATAAGCTGTTAAACTCAGAGGAGCATCAGCCTTCCACCAGAATGCCACCACTGCTGCAGCAGGGCCCCCGAGCTCCTGGGCAGCTGCTGGGGAGAGGTGTCTGCAGCTGCTGGGCACCCCTGGCTGCCAGCTCTGCCCAGCTGGGCTGTGCCAGGGTGGCAGGGCTCTGTGCCAGCCCCGGGCCCTCCTGAGCTGCAGGGGGACACGGGGCAGCACCCCTGGTGCCACCCAGCCCTTCTGCAGCACCCCCGGTGCCACCCACCTCTCCTGAGCTCAGGGGGACACAGGGCAGCACCCCCGGTGCCACCCAGCCCCCCTGAGCACAGCACCCACAGCAGAGAGGGGCCGGGCACTTCTCCCCAGCCTCTCCCTTGGCACGCTGCTTGCTGTGTGCAGCTGATGTCTGATGGATGTGATGCCCGGGTGGCTCCTGGGGCAGAGGGGTCGGTGCTCGCTGCAGCCCCGGTGCTGGGACGGGCTGGGCACGGGCTGGGCACAGGCTAGGTACAGACTGGGCATGGGCTGGACACGGGGTGGGACAGGCTGGGACAGGCTGGTACACAGGCTGGGAACGGGCTGGTACCAGGCTGGCATTGGGCTGGCACCGGGCCGGCACCAGGCTGGCACTGGGCTGTGCACAGGCTGGGCACAAGCTGGGCAGTGACTGGGACACAGGCTGGGAACATGAGCTGGGACAGGCTGGGCACGGGCTGGGATGGGCTGGGCACAGGCCAGGACACACAGGCTGAGACACGGGCTGGGACAGGCTGGTACACAGGCTGGTACCAGTCTGGCATTGGGCTGGCACCGGGCCGGCACCAGGCTGGCACTGGGCTGTGCACAGGCTGGGCACAAGCTGGGCACGGGCTGGGCACGGGCTGGCACATGGGTTGGACACAGGCTGGGACAGGCTGGGCACAGGCTGGGACACGGACTGGGCACTGACTGGGACACAGGCTGGGAACATGAGCTGGGACAGGCTGGCACCGGGCTGGGATATGGGCTGGCACACGGGCTGGGCACAGGCTGGTACCAGGCTGGCACCGGGCTGGCACCGGGCTGGCACCAGGCTGGCACGGGGCTGTGCACAGGCTGGACACAAGCTGGGCACTGACTGGCACACGGACTGGGCACTGACTGGGACACAGGCTGGGAACATGAGCTGGGACAGGCTGGCACCGGGCTGGGACAGGCTGGCACACGGGCGGGCACCAGGCTGGCACCAGGCTGGCACCGTGCCCACGGCAGCCGCGGCTGCTCCTGCACAGCAGCCGACCCTGCAGCCCTCGGGTAAGCAGGGCAGCACTGGTATCTCTTCCATCAGGGCTGCGAGATGATTTCCCAGTAATTTAAGTACAGAAAGATAAAGTTTCAGCTAACTTGTTAACCTGATTGGCGAGCACTAACTCCGGTGTCACGTTTCACCTCCAGATAATCGGGAAATTGCGATTTGCGTTCATTCCCCGTTCACCTGTGGGTCAGAGGTCCGTGGCATGTCCTACAGCATTTGAACAGCTGGTTTGAGGTAGAGCCTCCGAGCAGCTCCCAGCGCTCAGGCGACCTCCCCAGCCCACCTCAGAGCTCAGCCTGCCCCACTGCTCCTCCCCACCACCAACACAGAGTGACTCTAGAAAACATTTGCAAACTTTTTGTTGATTTGTATTTTATGGGCTAATATTGCTGGAAGACTGTAACACGGATTTCTAAAGAGAACACTGAAAAAAAGCCTGTCTAAAATAGAAATGCATGTGTTACAGAAAAATCCCATTTTACTGTCAGAACTTTGCACATTATTATTTAGGTCTGTTTGCACTTGGGTTTACATGATGTGGATTTATTAGGTTGCAATTAAATATTGGGGTAAAATAATTTTGCAAATGAGTGATTTACCGTGCTTATAACCCCATGATCTGTGTCCATAGAAATTAGCACGTTACAGCTTAAGCATCATATTTACTTTCTACTGCATGTAATCAATCCCAAATTCTATTCATTAAATATACATAAAAATACTGCAAGGGGCAGTAGAAGTGGCAAACTTTGTCTAACCCATAAATGGACAACAGCTTTGCACTACTAAGAATCAGCCCCGAGGAGTTCCAGTGCATTTAGAGGCCACAAAGCCCTGGAACCCCAGGAAGACCCACGTGAGTTAGACCGACCCTAGTTAAACTCCACTCTGGGTAAGCTGGGCTTCTTCCTCAGCCTGGACTCCCCTTCAGGAGCAGAAATTTCGTGCCTGGCTCTCCTCTGTCACAAAACTGCTGCTGCTCCCCTGAGGCCACGGCTGAGGAAGGCAGGGGAGGCTCTTGCTGGGCTGGGGGGCACGCAGAGGCTGGGGGGCACGCAGGGGCTGGGGCTGGGGGGCACACAGGGGCTGGGGCTCCTGAAGCTGAGCCCAGGCTCCGTGGGCAGGCTCTCTGACCTGCTGGATTCTGTCACCTGCACTCTGGGCCAGGCTTGTGCTGTGCCCCTGCCCGTGCAGGGACAGGTGAGCTGCGTGGGCCTGGGGCAGCTGGGTCTCCCTGCCACTCTCCTGTTTGCAGAGCAGTGCTTTATGCAGAACCACAGCACAGACAATGTGCAAACTGTTGGGAAAGAAGAAAATGATTTGGGGTTGAGCGCCTTGTCTGAACTTTGTCCTTTTCTCAAGCAAAAGAAAATATTATTTCACCTTTTAAAGAGCCACACATAATAAGAGGCAAAATGTCAAGACCAGTGTTGATATAAACCCCCAAGGAAAACAAACTCTATGTGACTTCTCCAAAAGGTCTCACTTCCTCACCCCTCTCCCCTAGTTTAAACAGATTTAGTGACTGAGGAGGAGGAGGGGAGGGAAGGCTCTCCTCTGGTCACTGCAGAAGGTCCTGGGCATGGACCCCCTTCTGCAGCATCCTTGGTGCAGGGCTCCAGCCCCACGCAGCCCCTGGCACAGTGCACATCCAGCGTGGAAAAGCTCTGGCTGTGAGAGGGAACCTGGCTGCACAAGGCAGAGCAGGACAGAGCCACAGGCCCGTTGTAGCCGTGGGGCAGAGCAGAGTGCCTCAGCCAGGGCTCTATGCTGCTGGGCAGGACCAGGGCTGGCTCTGGCACTGCTGCTCCCGTGCTGGGGGAGCTCCCACCAGCACAGCTGGGCACACAGCCACCCCCAGGCTGTCACCTCCGTGGACCCTTGGCTTCTCCGAGGAGCTGCGTGAGGCAGCTGGCACTGAGGAATGCAAACTGCCTGTATGTGGGGTCAGCCTCTTCTCCTATTGTCTTTAGTAAGAGCTCCAGCCAGGCCTGGGGCCGCCGGCAGGGTGAAAGGGGCTGCAGGTTTGCAGAGCAAGTCACCCACCTGCCTCTGCCCCTGTCCACCTTCCCCTGGGCTCTGCATTCCCCAGCATCCTGACCCTGCCTAGGAGCTGGTTTTGGATGGCATGCATCCCCGTGCTGGGGACAGGTTAAAGCTCTTCCAAAGCCATGCAGCAGTTAGCCTGAAATATGGAATTCCCAATGATAATGCTGTTACCGGGGAACGCAGACACAGTAATTCCTACCCACAGCCACAATAACTGTCACGTGGTGCAACACAAAGTACAGAAATTAATAATTAATAGCCTTGAAGAGGCTTCAGAAGAGCTGTGTTATTACGTGCATCAGAAGCAGGATAAATCACAAGCAATTCAGAAGTATATTCCCAGGTTCACTCATAACCAGCGTGGTATTTGGAGTCGCTTTGGGAGCAATAAATGACAGAGAGCCCATATTATAAAAATAAACATGAACTTAAGTGGCAAGGATTCATTTAAACCAAAAGGGAAAAGACTTCTCTTCTTCCACTATCAGCTTAAAGTGAGTAGAGCAAGCTTTACCTTGGAGTATCTGCCCCGTACTGGGGGGAACTGGCTGACACTGGCTGCTTCATCTCAAAGGCTTTTAACTAAATTCTCCAAAATATGAGCCTCAAAATGCTGTTCCAAAGTGAAAACAAAAGGCAAAGTGCAGCTGTTTGTCTCATGGCACTTGTACTCAGTCTTTTCTTGAATGTGACTGTGACCTGTCCGTGTACAGTCCTGGATTTTGTCACAGGCACATTGACTGAACCCAGCCTTTAGAGCTGCCAGCCCAGGAGCCCCCAGTGAGATTCCAGCCCCTGCACTCCCTGCCAGGGCTGACAGTGCCCCTTGTGCTGCTCTGGAGGCAGCAGGGACTCAGACTTTATTTATTGACATTAATGGTTCTAAGCCACCTGAGTGGATTTTAGGAATCTGCTTTGAAGCTTTTTGCTGAGTAAGAATTTCAGCATTTTGCCTGAAAATGCTTGTTGAAGTTTATATGATGACAGGCTTTTCCAGTCTGGGATCACTTTTCCTTTGGTAGAAACGGTGTCCTCCAGCACAGACCAACACCACTCAAACAGTCCCGATCACTTGCTCAGTGAAGCCAAAGGAGAAATGCCATCCTCCCCGTGCCCGCGGTGCTGGGAGGGGCACAGCCCGGCTCTGGCACAAGAGAGCGCACTTGGAAGGAGCAGCAGCAGAAGCAGAGCTGTATCAGTGCTCAGGGAAATTGCCCAGAGGCTTGAGCGAACAATCCTTCCCCTGGCAAAGCAGCTGCTGGCGGAGCCCACCCCGCCCCTGGCACGCTGCCCGCTGAGGGCACCAGCCCCGGCCGCCCGTGCCCGCTCTCTGATCTTCTGCTCCGTCTCCTCTGATGTCGGCTCCTCCTTGCAGGCTCCGTTTCAATTAGCTCCCTAAATAAATACAATTTTGATGTGTGGTCTCGTAGTGGGTTATTAAACCGGCTCCAAAACGCTTTTCAGCGAGAAGCAGCTCACTTTCCACTGGATTATCCTGCTTCGCACTTCTGATGTAAAAACCCCGCGGGGTAAACACGCACAAGCACTTGTCTTTTCCTTCATAGCAGCTTTTTTTCCTAATCTCTTGAAGAATTAGCCTTTAAAGGACTCTTGGTGGCAAGCAGAGCGGCGCGGTGCCCCAGCCCTGTGCAATCTGCGGCGGCAGCAGCAGATGGAGCCAAGCGAGAAAGGAAAGGTTGCAGGATTGCTGCAATTCTCCCACGGTGCAGGTTTAGCGCTTGACTTAACTCGATTAAGAAAAAATTTTTTCCTTTAGCTCCTGATGCTTTGAAGGTAATACAGGGAATAATTATGTGTGGCTCTGCCAGCACAATACCCAGCGGAAAACAGCGACTTTTGGAAAAGTAACACGTTGGAGGCAGTTTATCTTGAGGGATGAAGTATATAGGGGAAGGGAGAGAGGATAGCTGTATTATTTTTGTGGGAAGCTGAGAGATGAGGAGAGCAATCTGGGGAGGTGGCAATAGCGTTTTGAGCACTGAAACATTCCTTGCTCTCCTGTGGGTGCTGAAAGGTGGCCCGGCTGGGCAGGGGTTGGCTCAGCGTGCCCTCGGGCGCACCGGGGGGCTGTGGTGGGCAGCAGGCTGGGAGGGGCTGCAGCACTGGTGCCATCACCCGGGCCTTGCCCGGAGGCACTGCCTTTTCTCAGCAGTCGCAGCAGGTACGTGGAAGGTGGCATCGTGCTCCGCAGCGGGCTGGCACCAGCTTGCCCTGAGCCCTCGGGTCTGAGCTGGCTGCGGCTGCTGGGTGACAGGCTGCCTTCTCTAGCCACGGGCACGCAGCCCCCGAGCTGGGCACGGGTGTGTGCTCAGCAAACTTCGCTGCAATGGGTGGTGGAACAACAACATTGTGCCCAAGGCACGTTCTAGAATACGTGCTGGCTTGGTGTAAGATAGTTAAATCAGTGTTTTGGGGGAAAACACCTTGCTAACTGGGAGAAACGGAGAAAACCTCAAGTCAGGCGCTCAAACTTCAAGGCAAGGGCCTCTGGCTCTGGTGCAGGGTAGTCACTAACTGACCTGATGGCTGCTCAGAATTGTGCTGCTTGGGCTGTGCCTCGCTGGGGGACAGAGCTGCCCCACCCAGGGCTGCCCCGTCTTGTCCTGGCCAGCTCGGGATGTGGGTGAATGTCCAGCTGAGAGCTCAGCCAAACCACAGAGAGCATTTCCCCAGTGCCCCAGTGCCCCGTGCCAGAGGAACTTGGCACGCTCTGGGCGCAGAGCAGGCAGGGACAGTGGCACCTGCATGCCTCGAGCAGTTCGGGCAGGTTGTGCAAGGGGCAGCGACTGGGGCTGAAACAGGGAAGGATGAATGAGACCATACTGAACCCTCCCTGCAACTTTCATGAACCATTCCCTTGTTTGATGTTTTCAATTGGGTTTAACTCATGCTGAATGTTGCTGTATGAAGATGCTGTTTATTTGGAAGTTGCTGCATTCTAGTGGTCAATGAATACACCTCTGCGTGCTCCAAGTTCTATTAAACATCACATGGAGAAAGGTGATGGACAAGGACAAGATGTAATCTCGTCTGTCTCTGCATTTGTTTTATTTTCAGCATCTGAGGTTTAAATCCTTGCCAGGAATACTTTTTATGGGAAGAATTGAGGAATACAAATCACTTAACATTGTTCCCCTCTTCCCCTGCCCTTACCTGCCTTTGTCCCCTCGCTGGGAAGGGGCTGCCCTGGCCGTGGCTCTGCAGGCAGCTCTGCATTCTCACACAACACTTAGTGCACGTCCAAAGGTGCCAACAGGACCAAAGGAGATGGATCAGGTGTTTTAAAGAGGTACAGAGAGCACTCAATCTGCACAGCTTAATAAATGCTTGAAGCAGTATTTGGCTGCAGGAGATCTGGGGGAGGACAGTCGTGGCTGCAGAGGACTGAGGTGTGCTCTCCTCCTCCCCAAGCCTCTGCTCCCCCTGCTGCGACCATGCAGGGGCACAAACAAATAAGATCTTTCCATGCAAACAGGGGGAAAATGTGGAAATATTATATTCCTCAGAAAGTATTCAGAAGGTGAATAAAAATCATAGGTTTAAAAAGATTTAAAACTCCAGCCTTTTCTACAGTCCATTTCTACAAACACATTGTGCCCGTGGTGCTGCAATGTCAATCAGTCAATGCAACTGGCAAACAAAACAATGCTTTAGAGTCGTAATTACCTAAATGTTCTACACTTAGCACATAAATATTAAATCCTCATAAATAATGTTGTCAGATATATTTGATTTCAACTGCATTGTACATTTGTTAAATGAAACAAACACTATATTTAAATTTATTCCCCTTGCAGTCCCGTTGTTCAGCTTTATTTTGATTTCTTTTAAAAGACAAAGAGAAAAGCTCGTCCATCCTGTGAAGAAGGCTACAGCCAAAACAAATGCGCATCAAGTAAGTTTGTTTAAGCAGATGTGCTCATAAAATGTTAACAAGACACGAGATAATTACAGGAAAAGGCTAAAGTCCAACTCAGTATGGAGTCCAAAGGTCTGAGTTTTATTTAAGACTGAGATCAAATAAAATATGCACTGACAGTGTAACACCAAGTCTTCCATCAGTAGTGATGCAGCCATTGTTTTCAAGGCCAATAAACTTTAATGTACCAGTGGAGTTGTATCCAAATCACATAAAATGCCTAGCCACAGAACATGTAGACCAGACTGAAATGGGGGTTACGGTTCAAAATATTGCCCTAGTGCAGATTTATTTATTACCACTCCCATTTTGACATGGAGGCTGTTCCTTGCAGCGAGGTGGTGCTTCAATGGTCGGCGCTCCTGCTGCAAACACACCTTTGTTCTTTGCGAGCCGATCGTCTCCATCCACCTGAGCCAGCGCTCAGGGTGCGGATCCCTGAGGGGAGCTCGGGCTCCTCCGCAGGCGGCTGCTGCGGCGGTCACATCGTCCTGGGGCCGCTGGGCGCTGGGGAGGGGGCGGCGGGGCGGCTCTGCTGCCCCCGGGGCAGCTGCCCACCCCCGGGGGAAGCTCCAGGGCCGGAGATGTTCCTCCTGCTCCCTCCGGTGACGAGTGCCCACCCCGGGAAGCTCCAGGGCCGGACAGGTTCCTCCTGCTCCCCCCGGGGCAGCGTGCCCACCCCGGTGAAGCTCCAGGGCCGGAGATGTTCCTCCTGCTCCCCCCGGGGCAGCGTGCCCACCCCCGGGAGCTCCAGGGCCGGACAGGTTCCTCCGGGGGGGCAGCGTGCCCACCCTCGGGGAGCTCCAGGGCCGGACAGGTTCCTCCTGCTCCCCCCGGGGCAGCGTGCTCACCCCCGGGGAGCTCCAGGGCCACAGAACCTCTTTGGCGGAGGGTCCTCGGGCTCTAAACAAACGGCTTATCCTCTCTTTGTTTCCATCCTTTTCTTATGGAAAGCGTTGGAATGCTCTCCCCTGAGCAGAGCTCAGCGCTCCCCTCCCGCAGGCTGCGGGTGCCGGCACGGCCCGGCACGGCCCGGGACAACCCGGGACAGCTCGGTACAGCCCGGGACAACCCGGCACAGCTCGGTACAGCCCGGCACAGCCCGGGACAACCCGGCACAGCCCGGGACAACCCGAGACAGCTCGGTACAGCCCGGGACAACCCGGCACGGCCCGGCACAGCCCGGTACAGTCCAGTACAGCCCCGCACGGCCCGGCACGGCCCGGGACACCCCGGGACAGCTCGGTACAGCCCGACACAGCCCGACACAGCCCGGGACAGCCCGGCACAGCTCGGTACAGCCCGGCACAGCCCGGGACAACCCGGGACAGCTCAGTACAGCCCGGCAGAGCCCGGCAGAGCCCGGCACAGCTCGGTACAGCTCGGTACAGCCCGGCACAGCCCGGCACAGCCCGGCACAGCCCGGCACAGCCCGGCACGGCCCGGCAGAGCCCTGTGCGCCCCTCTCGGGGCAGAAGGAAGCCTGGTGTCTCCCGGTGTGTCTCCCTGCCGCTGGCTGTGCTGGCACCGAGGTTGCGGGGGACGGGTCCTGCCCTGGCAGTGCGGGTGTCGGTGTCTCCGCTCTGGGCTCGGGGATGTCTCCGCTCAGTCCGTGCAGAATCCACTCGGGATGCTCACGGAGAGGAGTTTCCTTCTCCCTGCACGCAGGCACATCCTGAGCAGCGCTTTAGGTTTAGAAAATGCTTTTTCTGGATGTAAAGAAAACTTACAAATGTGACCAGAAACGACCTTCTGTTTTAGCCACTAGGAATGAAAAGAAAGGATGGTTTAAGCTCCCGTGCTTTTAAACTGCTCTTATAAGCTCTCTAAAGCTAAGTGATGGATTTTGAGCACCTTGGCTTCGTGCTACTGGAACTGCTTTCCCCTCCCTGGTTATTTTATTTCTATTCATTCACTAACAGTTAGCAGCATTCCTACCTCCACCTGCTGGAGACATGCAGGTCTTGTGTGTCATGTGAGAGAAATTTGGGTGACATCTTACACTTCATTCCAAATTATGGATCCAACAGATACAATTTGCATGTAGTAGCAACTGTAAATATTCCAGCTTGGAGATGTAGGATGGTGACCAAAATGTATGTGTTAGCAGATGCTCCTTTTTAAGTGTTTCACTGTAGTGAAATTCATCATTTTATTTTCTTTTTTAAATTTTCTTTTTTATTTTCCTTTTTATTTTTTTAAGATGCCTACTTGATTTTATATAATTTTAGAATATATAAACAAACTTTAAATTGTTTTCCCTGGACACTGTCTGGATCGGAACAGCAGTCTCAGAGGTGAAAGTCTTGTAATTAATACGACCTGCCAATCAAATCCCATCAGCGACACATATTTCTTTAATATCTCTCTTTTTTTTATTGTTGAGCTACATTATAAACATTTTAGCAGCTCACATCTGTCTCTCATAGAACAATTGTAATTGAAATTAAAATTCTATTTTTTCCTACGTAATTATATTTTAGAAGCACACATTCTTGCTTGAGAATACGATATTTTCAGCTCCATATCTCACAATACTGAAAACTCTGTTTCACCACCAATAGCAACTGTTCTGTATGTCTTTCACCTGCCATAAGGAAACAAAATGTTATCCTGAAAATCCCTCTTCATCCGTACCGTGTTTTGCCCTTTATATCTCCTGCTCTGCAGAGATGTTTTAGGACTCCCCAGCAAAACGAAAACGTGCAATGTTTCTCTATTTTCTTTGTGGAATTGAACTTGAAAATTCAGAATCTTGCAAACTTCACACCTGTTTTTTCCCATTTAACAGCAACGTTTTAATATCTTATCAACAACAATATAGCTCATTAATGTCTTGTTTAAATGTATTATTTTACTGATTAACCACAATTCTTTAAAGCATTTTTGACTGCAATTCCTGCTTCCCAGACAAAGGCAGGGAAAGGTTCTCCAGCGTAAAAGGTGTCGGAACGAAATCGTGGCGCAGCGCTGCGGGCGGTGCCGGGGGCAGCAGGAGGAACGCTGCCCTCGGTGTGCCCTGCGGGACATTCCCGGCCAGGGGGAGCCTGGCCGTGTCCCCCTTCCCTTCCCTTCCCTTCCCTTCCCTTCCCTTCCCTTCCCCAGCGGAGCAAGCGGGGCCCGGGCGGGCTGGGGCGACCCCCGGGTGGTCTTAGACCTTCGCAGCAGAGCCACCGCCGTGCCCGCTCTGCCCCTGCCACCGTGAGCAATGCCTTCATTCCCTGATAAAAGTGTAAAAGTGAGCACGCGGAGCTCGGGAGCCGGAGCTCGGAGCCTGTCCCGGGACCTGGCTCGGCAGCAGCGGAGCTCCCGCACCGCTGGCGGGCCCTGGGGAAGGAGCTGCCCCGCAGCGGGGCAGGCCGGCTCTGTCCTGCCTGTCCTGCTGTCCGTTCTCCTTCCGAGCCCCCGAGCTGCGGAGCGGGGCTCGTCCGCGGCTCCTGCGCTCGGCTGCAGTGCGCACCGCCGCAGCCAGAACCGGGAGGGTAAATGCATTTATCGATCAGTTTATAGCATGGGCTGCTTGGGACTGAGGGGCTGGGTTTTTTTTGTTTTTTTTGGTTTTTTTTTTTTGTTTTTTTGTTTTTTTGTTTTGTTTTGTTTTTTTTTAAATCGGGCTTAAGCAACGGTGAGGAGTTGAGCACGCACGGAACTCGTTCTATGTGGGCAAGTGATTGAACAAATCAGTTTTTGCGACGGAACTCGCTTCGTTCAGAGCGTAAGATCATTCCCGCGAGGGTGGTGTGCTGACCCCGACCGAGCTTTCAGGTGACCGCGACTGAAAACGGGAATGTGTTCATATCCACAGGGATATGAACATCGAAAATCACACTTTGAAGTTCCCAATACGGTCTTTCAGTTCTCTCTTTGTTGTCCCTTTCACCCAGGTTGGAAGGATGCTCCGATTTGTAGTAAATGTGACTGTTTGGGCACGCGTGTGTCGCATAAACTATCTATGCCTGGGGAACATCTTTCCCCGTCCATTACGCAAACACTGGACTTCAGAAATACCCAGGGAATCCCTGCGGAAAGACCAAAGCCAAAACTGGTCTAGGAACGGAGACCCCGCTCCATCGCCCTCTGACTCTTTTTCCCCGTTTCCACACGCAGAGCCCCGAGACACAAAAACGTCTCGATTAAGGCAGAATCGGTCACCGCGACTCCAACGAAAAACATGCGGGTCCCTCGTTTTGAGATGAGCAGTGTGTGTTGCAGGGAGGGTGTCATGGACCCCTGTCCCTGACTAACTGAGGCTGGGGGTGAAAGTGCTTATTGTCCACGACAACTTTTCAGCCGTAGGATCAGAGGTGCTCTTCCAGGAGAAGACCTTGGGAAAGGGATTCCTCAACAATTCGATGCCACAGCTCAGTTTACATACATTTACGTCTAGAGATAAATGGAAATAGTAAGCAGTGAGCTGGGTTTATTGATAATGGGAGGAGAAATGAGCCGTGTTCCTCCACGGCGGAGCGCGGGCAGCGGCCGCGGCAGGGTGAGGGGAGCCCTGCGGTCCCGGAGCGCCCCGAGAACCGCTCCAGGTTCCAGCACCTGGCATGCCAGGTAACTCAGACATGCAAGAAAAGGAGAGAGGACAAGGCAACGCTGCCAGAAGAGCCTGCAGCCTCATGCGCGTCTTCCGAGCGATCAGCTGGCAGCAGGTGAGGAATCCCACGCTGGGAATTGCATCACGCACCGCTCGGCGCGACGAGCTGCCAGGCGCGAGGTGCTGGAGAGCAGGAGGGTCTGGGGGAGCAGCCCCCGGGACTGGGCTCCACTTGGGGAGCAGGAGGCACGGCCTCCCCCGACTCCCCTTAGCCTCTCTCGGGGTTTGCTCAGCGCTATCCCCGCTTTCTGCGCGGCACGCAGGCTGCAGCGTTCTGCTTCTCTCTTGAACCGTGTGTGTTTCGAGTCCCGAAGCAAATCCTTCCACCCCTGCATTCCTTAATGACAGCACAATAATCGCTAATACAAACCAGAGCGGAGCGCTCCGCTCGGGGCAGCGCTGCTTACTGATATTTCGCGTTGTAAGCGATCGTTTTCTACTGACAAAGGCAGCTCCGGAGAGCCTCAGCAGCCGCTGCAACGCCGTCACCCCTGACTGCAGCTCCCGCTGCTCATATCCTTACGTAAAAGCGACGTCGTCTGCAGGCAGAGTCCACTCCTCTCTCCTCTTCTCCTCTTCCTCCCCAACGCGTTTTTTCGTGTCTCTTTTCAAGGAGAGCCGGGGCAGCGGCGCTGCGTAGGCGCGCAAAGGGCGCGGTGGCGAAGCGGGGTCTGCGCGGAGCTGCCTGGCCCACGTCTCCATTGGCCCCACGCGGAGCTCTGGGCGGCCCCGGTGGGACAAGGAGAGCGGCTCGGCGCCGTCGCGGCCCGTGCTCCCCTCGGCACGGCGTGGGGAAACATTGGTTATAACGGAGAGGCCTCCCAGAACAAAAAGGAAACGATTTCTCGTTGTTGTTATATTTTTTTCCCCCTGAAAATCGATCTGTATTTAGGTTCCTCGATTAAACCTACAGAAACGATCCCGTAGCGCCTCGGAAAAGCAGAGGAGCCGCCAGCTCCCTCCTCCTCCTCCTCCTCGGAGCTGACCATCTGACGGGCGGCGAGCGCTCCCAGCCGAGTGGGCGCTATCGCCTCCGCCCGGCCCGACGGCTCCCAGCGCCGCTCGGCACGGGCAGCCCGCTTGCACCGGGAGCCCTGGATACAGCTCGGGGGGCGGCGGGTCCCGCGGGTGCCGGGATCCTGCCGGTCAGCCCGGCGCAGCTGCCGAACCGGCGGAGCCGCTCCCGCCCCGTTCTCGACGCCGCCCGGCCGGCGCCGAGCGCTCGCCGTGCCCCGCGGACAGCCCTGGCCCGGTGCCCCCGCCCGGGCTACTCCACGCACCTGGCAATTCTCGGGAGAAAAAGCAGAAGATTGGGGTGGCCTCGTCCTTTCCCGTCCCACTGGGACGCCAGCTCGGGAGACGCGGCTGTTCGAGCGTGTCCCGCGACAGGGACAGCCCGGGACAGGCAGCGCCCGGAGCGGCTCGCTGGTGTCTCGGCCCTCGCCCGCTCTCTGGGGCACCTGCCGAGTGTCTGTGCGGGGAAGGCCACCGGTGCGGGCACGGCATCTTCCTCGCCGGCCCAGCCCGCTCCCCGGAGCGGAGGGGCACCGCCAGACCCACGGAAGCGCCTCGGAGGCTGCCGAGCCCCGCGGAGGGACCCCGAGGGCCCAGGCGGGCAGCACGGGTGGGGGGCCCCGCCGCCCCCATCCCGCTGCGGCCGGCGGGGCCGCTGCACAGGCTAGGCACATGAAAGGCTGCGCTCGCAGGCGTTCCCTGCGCCGTCAGGTTCCCCCCCCCAGCCCCCCCGGGTGCACATGTCAGAGTTCACAGACCTGGCTGCTGCCTTTTACAACACTGAGCTGTAAAAGAGCGGATATTAAACCCGTATAATGGATCCAGCTCCAAGGAGAGGTAGAATTTCCCAGTGAAACGAAGGTATTTGCCCTGAACTGCGAAAGGACCCCTCCCACACCCCCTGGGCTGGGAAACCCGCAGAGCCGTCAGAGACCGGCGGTAAACTCTGCCCCCAGCCTCGCACCTGGCATCGGTCGCCGCGGGGGCACATGTGCGCGACACGCTGCTGCCAGCCGGGCTCGTCACGCCCGCCCCATCGGGTCCCTGCCCCCGGCGAGCGGCCGGAGAGAGCGCTTGCGTTCGGTGCGATCCGGCACCGAGCCCGGCGGCCGCCGCTGCTGTCCCGGGGCCGCCGCCGGCCCGGCCCGGCCCGTTGGGTCCTTGCGGCTCAGGGCGGGTGAGGACAGGGCTGAGCCAGTAACACGGCCGGCGCTAGAGCTGTGCGAGCGGGCAGCGAGAGCCGGGGGCCCGATGAGGCTGAGGAGCGGCCTCCGCCCCGGGCGCAGCCCTTTCGGGTCGTGCCCGGCGCCGGGTTAGTCGCGGGCACAGCACGGAGCCGCAGGAGGGGCCGGGTGGCGGAGCCGCTCCGCGTCGGAGCAGAGCGACCGCGCCGGGCCTCAGAGCCCAGCCCGGTCCTGCGGCTCCGCGGGGCGGGCGCGGGGCTCGAGCCCTCCACGCCGTGAGGCCGCCAGGACGGGCGCTCCACCGGCGGAGGGAATGCGGAGCCCGAGCTTGTCTGCCGCGCTGCCCTCAAAAATCCACTTAGGGAAGATGAAGGCGCATGCAAATGCGTGGCGCCTCCTCGCCTGTGCCTTTAATCATGGTAAATTGGCTCCCGTTCCTCCAGGCCCCCCGAAAAGGCACACGGCGGCACCGCACCGCGGCGGGGTTAGGACAGCGCCGCGCGGCACCGCCGCTCCCTGGGGCTTTCCGGCTCCTCGGCGCGGCACCGACGCCCAGCCTGACCCGCCTCGCTCAGCAATTTTCCTACCCAAATGCTGTCGTGACGGGAACAGAGAGCAGAGATAGATAGCATCAAGCGGCCTATATCAAAGAGGTCCTGCTTAATTAAAATACCGGCTCCGTGCGCGCCGCTTTTCACGCGGCGCGGCCTCCGACCGCATTCTGCCGGATACCGCCGGCACCACCTCCCCTATCGGCCATCCTGCTTGGCCCCGTCCCTGATCGCTGGCCCTGTCACCTGCTCCGTGAGGCCGCCGGGCGAGCAGGGTCGTCTCCCTGGGCCGCGGAACAGCCGCTCGTCAGACGGGCCGGTCCCGGTGGGGCTGCTGCGAGGCGCGGGGAGACTCCGCGTGGTTCACGGAACATTTGTTTGCATTACTGAGCAACAGTCCGATAATTTATTGTTATTGTTATTAGTAACTACACTTAGTAGCTCGTTCACATCCATCCTTCCGAGGGGGGAGCGAGGGCTGGATCAGTCACCGTCGTGCGCCGCCGCCGCGGCGGCTCCTCTCGGGCCAGGGCCGTTCCGCTAGGGCTACCGAGCCAAATCGGCCCGGTCCTGGCACTGTCCGCACGTCGGCGGCCGGGGGAGAGGCGGGCGCCGCCGTCGAGGGCTCGGTCGGAGCTGCGGGCTTGTAGAGCCAGGCTGGGGAGCGCCCTGTGGTGGGAAGCTCCGTGGACAACCGGCAGCGAGGCAGCCCGAGGGGCGGCCGCCGGTTTCCGTGCCGGTGCCGAGGCTAGGCAGCTGTCCGCCGTGCCGGCAGCCTGGTGCCCCGGCTCCCCGAACGCTCCCGCCACCGGCGTTTTTCTGTGCACCGGCGTCGGCCGCTGGCCAGCGGGAAAGGCCGGGGCTCCGCAGGGGAGCGAGTTGCAGGGTCCGGCTGTGGGTGGAGAAAAACAGGACACAGTGAGCCGCCGGCACGCCGCTGCCCAGGGCCTCCCCCCACGCCCCGCTGCCGCGGTGCCGCAGAGCCGGGGCCGCCGCTAGGCTGGAGGCCTGTCCGCCCGTCCGGGGGTGGGAAGCGCCGCCGTCCCGCGCTGCAGCAGCCGGTGCGGTGAGCCCCGCTCGCCCCGGCCCCGTTCGCCCCGGCCCCGCTCGCCCCGCAGCCCGGCCCGGCCCCGCCGGCAGCGCCCGCCGCACCGCCGGCCCGCACCGACCCTGCACCCCGCTGGTCGTGCCCACCTCAGCAGGGAGCGGGCGGTGCCCGTCGGTGCTGGGGAAAGCACGCGTCCGGGCCGCCGGGAATGTGCGCGGGCAGGCTGCACGGGCGCCCGCGCATCCGCCGCCCCGCACGCTTTGGCGGAGAAAGCCCGGCGCCGCCTTCCCTCGTGCGGAGACGGCCGTGGCCCTCCCGGGCTCCGCGCGGTTCTGTCCCGCTCACGACCGCGCTCCCGCGGCGCCGGGTGCGTGCTGCGCACCGGCGGGACCGACGGGCCGGGAGCCGGGACGGGGCGGCGCGTCCCCGCGGCCCGGGAGGGAGCCGGTGCAGCGGGCTCGGCCGTTGGTAGCAATCCCGATGGTTCCTTCCTCCTGCCTCGCTTGGGAAGGATTGGGACCGGCTTTCTTGTTCGACTCTCAAATTTAACTCAAAACAAAGAGATTTGCCTTGCAAATAAAAGGACAATTCGAAGGAAGCCGCGGGGAGGTGGGGCTACTTAGTCTGGTTAGGGTTTATTTCTGTGATGGTTTTGCGCGTGGGTGTTTTAATTGCATTTCGTTTTTCGTTAAAAGCATTATATAAACCTATATAACACCTCATCGAATTGTTCTCGGGGCAGGAGCGGGGATAACAATTTCCCGGCGCAGTGCTCGTGTACACACACGGAGAGAAGCAACAAACCTTTAGTGCGATATTTGCGAGTAAAAGCTCACGAACAAAGCTGGAATTACTCCTGCGGGTGCAGGGCTGGGGGCTTTCGCTCTGCTTCCCGGTCCCGCTGCTCAGCGCTGCCTTTTCGTTGGGTTTTGAGGAGGTTTTGGTTTTTTTTCTCTCCTTCTTTTATAGCCAGAATTTATGAAAATTCCTGAGGAAACAGGGGCTTTAATTTTCCACGCAGTTGTAGAAGATAATTTGATGGAAGCCCTGTGTGATGGAGAACTCCAAATCCTTACGCGAAAATAGGAAGGGGACATAAAAAATTAATGTACACGAGCAGCTTTTGCGCCACTGATTGAACTGTGAAATCTTAGCAGCCTTTATCTTGATCTCAGAATTAAATAATCATATATTATTTTTTCAGCATTAACGACAAAGATTTTCCGATTTCTACCGTCCAGAACAAAAACAAATAGGCTCTATTCCTGAAAACCTTTTCCAAAATAATTTACTCAAACACAGTGACGAATTTCTTTCAAATAATTTTTCCGTGCGAAAACGGCATAAAAATAAGTTTTATCTTAAGACCCACAAAATAGAAGCATAAAGTAATTCAAGTTAACACTCGTCCTGCTTATTAAGTATCAATATTTTGGGAGCATTACAAGATATACTCCTTCTTTTGACAGGGTCGTGGCATATCACAGATCACATTAAGAATCTCCGCAAAGAATCTTTCCTGGATTTTCATTTCCTCATTTTTAGATTTTTAACGGTATCGGGGGAGGAAAAAAGCAAACAAAGACAGAAACAAGAACGAACGAACAAAACGAGCACGCAAGGGGAGCCGGCAGCGCGGGGTCGGGCGCTCCACGCAGGATCGCTTTCCCGTCGGTTTTGTCCTCAGAGGGAATCCCGGCGCGGGGAGCGCGGGCTGTCCCGCACCGCGCCGAGCCCCGCGCGTTCCGGAGCGCCGGCGAGCAACCCGAGCGGGCAGCGCTGCCGGGAGCGGGCACGGGCTCCGCCGCCGCGCAAGCCCCGCAGCCCCCGGGCCGCTGCTCCGCCCGGGCTCCCCCGCCGCAGCCTCGCCGGGACGGTTCAGCCGCCCTTGGGAAGGGCGTGCGCGGCGCGGCCCCGCTGCCCGTGCCGCCGGGGCCGGTCGCGCCGCTGCCGTCCGCGGGACAGACCCGCGTCCCCGCCGGCCCCGAGGGACGGTCCGGCCGCCACCTGCCCGCGGCCCGGCGCCGGACGCGCGCTGCTACCTACCCCGGCCAGGGCAGGAGCCAAGAGCCGCCGTCGGGCCAGGAGCAGCGCGGGGCGCGGAGCGGGGAGCGGAGCGGCCGGGGCCCCGCTCATCCGCCACCCTCGGTAGCCGAGGTCGCTGTCCCCCTCCGCGGCCCGCGGGGGCGCGACCCGGGCCCGCGCTGCCCGCGCCGCTCGGCCGCCCCGGGGTGCACGGAGCCGGCCGCCCCGGGCGCCGCCGCGCTTCAGGGGCCGCGGGGGCCCGGCGGGGCCAGGGCACTATTTGACGTCGAGGAGACGGATCACCGCGGCGCAGCGATACGCCGCGCACCAATGGAGTTCAAATGTCAGCAAGTTTGAGGAGGGGTGAGGCGCCGGGGGGTGTGTTCCTCCGCCGCGGCCCCTGCTCTAAACGGCGCGGCTCCTCGGGCCGCCGCACGGCTCAGGGGCTGGGAGCGCCGGGAGCCCCGTGCCCCGCCCGGCCCGCCGCGCCCGCGCTCCGCCCGGCACGGCCCGCCCCGGGAGGGCCCTCCGCGCCAAGCAGGGCGTGGGTCCGGCGCTGCCGGCGAGCAGGTGACACCGCGGCTGCCCGGCGCCGTGTGCGCGGCATGTGCGCGCCCGTGTAGCGGGGCGGCCCCATGGGCGGCGGCGCCGGCTCCTGCCTCTGCCCCCCGTCTCTGGAAGCCCGGGCAGGAAACGCTCCTCATGTCTTCCAGATAAAAATAAAAGCGACTCCTTCCTCCCGGCCGCAGAGTGTCCCCGCGCCCGGCCCGACGCGGGGCTGAGCCGGCCCCGCCGCCCGGCAGCGCCTCTCGCCGCCGCTCATGGACATCGCGACGGGTCCCGAGTCCTTGGAGAGGTGCTTCCCGCGGGGCCCACCGGACTGCGCCAAGATGCTGGACGGCATTAAAATGGAAGACCACCCCCTGCGCTCGGGGCCGGCCACGCTGGGAGTGCTGCTGGGTGAGTTGCCGCTCGCTTCTCGACTGCGCCGAAAGCGGTCCCGCGCACCGCTCGGTGCCCGGGCTGCGCTCCGCGGGCCCGGCCGCTCTGATGCCCGCTGTGGCCGCTCAGCCCCTGAGCCGTGCGGGGCGCGGGACTGGCTCGCCGGCATGTGCGGTGCGCGGGACCGGCGGCGGCCGTCGAGCTCGGTGTTACGGGCCGGCTGGGCCGGGCGGACCGCGCTGCCCGGGACGGGGACTGGGGAGCGGGGCCGGGTTGTGTCGGGGCCGGGAGCGGGGCCAGGTGGGGCCAGGGCCGGCGCCTGACGCCGCCGTCTGCCGTTGCAGGGTCGGAGTGCCAGCACCAGGCCGTCTGCGAGGGCTGCCAGCGGCCCATCTCGGACCGGTTCCTGATGCGGGTGAACGAGTCCTCCTGGCATGAGGAGTGCCTACAGTGCGCTGCGTGCCAGCAGGCGCTCACCACCAGCTGCTACTTCCGGGACCGCAAGCTCTACTGCAAGCAGGACTACCAACAGTAAGGGCGCGGGGGGCGGCGGGGGTCCCGCCGGGGCGGCCCGGCCCGGCCCGGCCCGGNGCTACGGGTGGCGGCGGCGGCGAGCGGGGACCCCGGCGTAGGCTGCGCGGCGGGCACGAACGGGACCGAAGACACCGAGCCGCGGCGGCCGACCCAGGCAGGGCTGCCTCCCGCCCCGGGCCCGCCGCGCTCCGGTACCGCGCGGTGCCGTCGGAGGGGACGGCGATGGGGCGGCCCGGCCCGGTCCCGGTGCCCGTCCCGCCGCACTCTCGTGCCCGCCGCGAGTCCCGTCCCACCGCCGCCCGCTGCCCCGGAGCCGCTGCGAGAGGCCCGAGGCCCGGCCCGCGGGATGGCCGGTGCCTGAGCTCGGCCGCGGCCCGGCCCCGCCGCTGCCCGCGCTCTCTCTTATTGCGGCTTTATCCCCAAATGTCAGGCGCTGTCGGGAGCGGCCCCCGCCGCGCCGCGGCCCCGCGCAGGGACGGAGCCCGGCCCCGCGCCGGGCCGCCCTCCCCTGCAGAAGCCCACTTCATGCTTGTCACCTAAATTGAGGATCCTTTTTGTGCCGGGAGGGGGGCGAACATGGGCATTTCAATCACTAGGACATAATATGGCTCTGCTAGAAGTCTGGCAACAAACAAAGAACAACAACTATTGGTTTGCATCAACTTTTGTCAGGCATTCAGCAGGCATCCAGAAAGGCCTGAAGTGGCTTAGTGGCAACAATGTGCATTTCATAGCTACAGCATGAAAATCCATCTCCATGGAAACGGGTAGTAAATGCTAACATGACATGCTGAGTATAAATATTGTGAGGGTTATAACTCTTGTATAAATGGCCCAGATAAATGTCCCCCTGTTTAGAAATTACAACAAAACATGTTATTTCACGCTGCAGCCCTCGCTAGCTCCCAGAGTCCTCCGTAGCCCGGGCGCTGTGCATGGGAATAACTCAGGGCTTGCCCGTGGGCTGCCGCCATCCCGCCCTTGTGGGGCTGGGGCTGCGGCACCTTTGGGGTTTTCTCGTGCCCCGTTCAAGGAACCCGTCCACAGGCTTTGCCTTTCGTTTCTACACAAAACAAACCACCCTGTGGTAGCTGCAGTTGTAGATCGGTGAAACTTCTTTTTCTGTAGGTAGCAACGCCTTAGATATTTTTGTTAATTAGTAAAGAATGTCGAATAGTCTTTAGGTTACCTAAAAAAGCATTATTTGGCAATGTAAATATTTACATTAATTGCAAATAAATGTACTCTCTAAGTTCCCAACTATAGTTTCTGTAAAATAAAGAATTGTACTTAGTGACCTAAAAAGCAAGATCAGAGACTATTGCTTTGTAAAAACAAAAATACTTTTCTGACTGAAAACGGAATTGTTGCTGCCTCAGAGCTTCCCGTATTACCAAAAGTGTCCAATTGTAGAGGGGGAAAATGGGGTAACCAGGCTGCCGAGCAATAAAAAGATATCAACATGTTGGCCTTTGTTGAATCCCAGCACCTAGTGTGACATGACATGGTGCCCTGCTGTGTGTGCCCCCGAGGACTGACAGCGGCAGCGGCTCACGGCAAGGGGAGGGGAGACACGGTAAATCAAAATTTGTTTTCTCTGAGGTTTTATTAGCCCAGAAGAGCAAACATGTGAAACTGTGCTGACACGGATTGCGCGCCCTTTCAGGGCTGGAGAAATGTTCGTTTATGGTAGCTAGAGGATAAAAATAGCCGTGTGTCCGTGCAAGTGGCCCTGGGCTGTGCGGAGGGGCAGCTTCGGCCGTCGGATTGTGGGGAGCGGAGCCGTGAGCGAGCTGGGAGAGGCAGCTCCAGCAGAGGACACAACACCGGCATGGGAAATGCTTGTGTGCTCAGCGAGAATGCCTTGGGCTAGTGAGATGGAATGGGACCGGCACGGAGCAGGACAGGGATCAGTAATATCAGATGCTTTTTGTTATCCTGAGTCCTATTTACAAATAACTGGGGAAAATTAAAAAAAAAAAAAAAAAGAGAGAGAGAGAGAATAAAGTTTACTTAAATATCTCAGTTCCTGAAATTTGCCTTAAATAGATTTTTCTGTACGTAGTAATGTAATTTAAAAGGTCAGATTTCTCCAGAACTCCCAGGACTATAATCAAGTGCTGTGTATATATCTTTGGGAAAATGGTGTCTCATCTTTCTAATGAAAGCAAGCTTCTGATGGGTCAGATATCAGACCTTACACCTTTCCCTGGGTCAGGAATGATTGCTGCCCATCCTTGGATGAGGGCATTTCACATTAGGGGGAAGGGTAAAAACAGTTTTTCTTTTTCTTTTTGCTTTTTTTTTTTTTTTAAGAAAAATGTTGGCTGTGGGAAGATACTTTTATGCTTGGAATGTTACAGCAAATCCTGGGGGAGGTGGATTAGTAGCCCAAGCCCAGTTTGAAGTAGTCAGAGGTGCCTGATAAATGTAATTTATCACAAAAATATCATCAGTATGTCAGTGGGATAAGCTGGACATGTATTTTGGTCTCTTTTTAAAGAAAGAATTCAACTTGCATGAGAGCATACTGATGTTTTGAGTTAATGCAAAGTACTTATTTTGCTAAAATTTAGGATTTTGAGGGTCAGGTGCATTTGATGGCAAGGTTTTTAAGGAAAAAAAAAAAAACAAAAAAAAAACCAAAACAAAACAAAAAAACAAACCAAGCCAGAGCAGTGGCACCAGGGAAGGCTGGCTTTCACAAGCCCCAGTCAAGCAGAATCTCTTTGATTTTAATTAGAACTTCGCCAAATTGCTGCACTTTTGGAACCTTACACTGTGGTTTTTGTTTTTTTGTTTTGTTTTGGGTTTTTTTTTTAAAGAAGTTTTCTTTCTGAGAATTGAAACCTTCAGAATTAATGGATTTTTGCTTTTTTGTTGTTTTTTTTTTTTCAAAATAGAAGGCTTGTGGTAGTTGTATTTTGGTTCTTTTCTTAAATGAATTTACTTATTGTATCACTCATAACAGTGCTTTCTACTACAAAGCATTAGTATTTATAAATGATACATTTATTTTCCATGTGTGTATTTCTTTTTTTTTCTTTTTTTTTTTTTTTTTTTTTTTTTTTTTTTTTTTTTTTTTTTCTTTGTGGTTGTGCCTTTCTGGTTTGTTTTTCTCTCACTGCCCAGTGTTATATAGCGATTTGCCCCAGTTCTTGATAGTAAAAAAAGATACGTTATGAAAAATAACTGTTCCAGGATACGTATTGCATGCCTAAGCACTGCATATAATGCATAGAAAGATCTGTATTCCTGTTGAAGTTCTGGAAATAAAGGCTCTAAAAGAGGTTTTTATTCAGGGGACAGGTAGCAAACACCCACAGTCGCTATGTCGTAATTTTTCATTAATGCATTCTAAGTTTTGCTTAGGGTGAGAAAGAGAAATATTCAGGCTTTTGTTCTTTTTCGCGCGCCAGGTATTGTTTTAGCATCACTTTTGGATGCTGCTATGTATTTCTGTTCCTCGTCTTTGAGCCCTTTCCTGCCGGTGGCTGGGCTTGGTTTTGCTGTGCAGCGAGCACGGAGCAGCACGTCCCTGGCAGGAAGGGAGGAGAGGAACCCCGAAGCCTCGCTGCTGCGGGGAAGCCTTGCCCTCTCCAGATTTTGGGAATGCTTTCACGCGAGCGTGGCGCCGAGGCTGATGTTTCTCAGTTCAGTTGCGTTTTAGGTTCAAGATACAACAAAAGCCTGCGGTCAGTGAGCGTCGCTGGGTGTTGTGGCTGCTGTTTCTCGCAGAGCACGGGCTGCGGAACGCGGTGGGAGCCCGGTGCCGAGGCACCACAGCTCCCGGCTTCTGCTGCGTGCACGGTGGGCAGCAGCAGCCTGCTAACGGCAGGATTTGGTGTGTTCCCGGTGCCCCTGTTCCGTTTGTAACGGGGGATCTGCTCGGCTCACGGGTGCAGAACCGGGCGGATCGGGGTCCCTCCGGCCGCCTTCGCCCTGCGCTGCTCCCTGTGTGCGGGTCACTGGGACAGAAACCAGGTGAAACTTAGAGGCAGGAGCAGCCTAAGCACATGCCCAGGATATGGAGTAATGATTAAAGTTATGTCATCCACTAAAAATGCTTTTCCAAGTCACTGGACTACTCTGGCATTTTTTCTGAAAATCCCGCCGGCCCTGCACCGCCGGTCCCATCAGCCCCATAAAAAAAAATGCTCTGTACGGTGAGACTTTTGCGGCACCTCGGAGCAGTCCCAGCGCGGGAGCACGGAGGAAATGTGGCTGTTTTTCCAGCCGTGACGTCAGCGGAGTGGCCGTGCTGGGCCGGGACCCCCGGGACCCCCGGGCCGCCGGGCCCCGGCCCCGCGGGCGGCAGCGCCGGCCACGGGCCGAGGCCGGGCTGCCGGGGCTGCCGGGGCTGCCGGGCACCTGGGCAGGAATGCTTTCAGGCTTTGGGGAGACATTTTGCTTTGCTGCTGCAAGCGCTGTAACGCTGGGCAAAATAATCGCAATGGAAAGAGGCGATTTGCGCTGATCCGTGACGGAAAACGATAGGGAAGGCCTTTGTGCCGTATAGGCGATATAATTAAATTAACAGGAGTGTAATTTATAATGCTTTACTTCTACCTTGAGAGAGAAAAAAAAAAATCATAGGTGTGAAATACATTGAAAAAAATTTTCACTTATTATAACAAACAGGAATACTTTGCATTCTGTTTAGAAACTGAGGCTGTTATTTTTGGTCTAAATTTTTGAGGTAGTTCAAAGGCATACATCCCCTTTCCATCTATCAATAATATATCATGACGAAACAGCTGGATTATAATGTCTCTTTTTAAACTAATGATGCTATTAGTGTGTTTCAGTGGTAAATACACACCCCTGTCACTTCCCTCCGTTTTGGAGCAGCCTGTAAAGCCTGGTACCTTCTAAAGTGCTCACCGCTCTGGTGAACCTGAAAGTGGTGGTGGGGGGGGGGCAGATTTAGCCAGCGGCTGCTTCCTTTGGTCAGATATCTGGGCAGAAATATTCGGGAGAAAATGGAGTATGCTTTTCCTAACGCAGCTGTGATTTCTATATTTTTTTTTAATTTCAGACAAAATTTGGATTTAGACTAAATCTGCTTTTTTTTCTCGCTGTAGCAGGAATTGATTCAATTTTGTTTAATATGCCTTTCCTCAGGAATGGCGAGTGCAGCAGATAAAGGGATTGGTTAGAGGAGAGCTGAGCCCCTGCGCTCGGTGTGGAGGCCAGCGGGGGCTGCGGGGGCTGAGGGGCTGCGGGAGCTGAGGGGGCTGCAGGAGATGCGGGAGCTGAGGGAGATGCGGGAGCTGGGGGGGCTGCGGCGGCTGCAGGAGATGCGGGAGCTGAGGGCAATGCGGGGCTGCGGGAGCTGAGGGGGCTGCGGGAGATGCGGGAGCTGACGGGGCTGCAGGAGATGCGGGAGCTGAGGGAGATGCGGAGGCTGAGGGGGCTGCAGGAGATGAGGGAGCTGTAGGAGATGCGGGGCTGCGGGGACTGAGCTGCCGGGATCTTGCGGCTCTCGAGGAAGGAGTGGGGCCCTCCCGGCTGGAAGGGAGCCGCCGGGGCCGCGGGCACCCCCCGCACCCCGGGGGGCTCGGCGGGGCCGTTTCGGGGCGGGAGAGGGGCTCGCTGGCCGCTCGGGGTGGCTGCCGCCCGCCCGGAGCTCCGCGGGGCTCCCGGAGAACGGGACGGTGCGGAGGGCAAATGTGACGGCAACATCTCGGGGAACAATTAGAAAAGGATTTTACACGGCTTGGGCCAGCCTGGAGCCGGTTGTGTGAAACGCAGAGTCAGAGAAAGGCAGTGGATTTCACACCCCAGCAGGATGGGGAAAGGCCGTTGCTGCGTCCTCTGTAGAAGGTGTACAAGGGCAAAGGACAGGCTCACAAAAAACAGGAAAATTCTTCTCTTTGCCTACAGTTTTGGGTTTTTTTGCCCACACGTTAAGTCATGTTAATGCTCAAGTGAGGTAAAAAACAAGCAAATAAATAAATAAAAGGGTGAAGTGACTTGATCGGCAATCTCCAGTAAAGGTAAACAAACCAGGTATGGCTCTGGGATGGTTTGGTGTGGTAGGAAGGGGTTTTGGCATGATTTGGGATGATTACATTACTCACAAGGCAAAGATTGACTCATAATGAAATGACATTTCTTGTTCATTGCAGAACATGAAATTTCCACATTTGTTTTGAAACAAAGGACAAGATTAGTTATAAGTAACAATGTGTTGTGAGCCCCAACAGCTGAGTGTGCAGCAGTCACACAAGGGGACTGGAGGAGTCTCAAGATAAATGGGTACAATTAGGAACAGAATTTTTCTTTCTCCAGGTGAATTGAAATAACTAAATGAAGTGGGCAGGAAGTTTTTATTGAATATCCACCTTGCGGACTGTGTAGTTGTGGTTTGGTATAGCCAAAGCTGTGGATGAAAACTGATCTTTTTGATAAAAAAGTATTAGAATTTATTTAGAAAGCAGAGGTGTTTTCTGAGTTATGGTATTTTATGAAATGCAACGGGGAGATAACCTCATTTTGCAGCAGTGGAGCATTAACAGCACTGTTTACATTTGGGAAAGAGACATCACTTTTCTCCATTAGAAACTAAGTAAAAAAAAAAAAACATTAACAGCTTCACATCTAACTTAAAATAAATGGTGAAAGTCAAGCTACACTTTAAGTCTGAGGGGAGAATGTATAAAAGAGAAAAAAGATGAAAATACTCATAAGGTAAAATGAGCCTGAGTTTTTGTTTGAAATGCAGTGTTAGTGTTTCTAACATGCATGCTAATATAGATCTGCATCTTCAGTGCCTTGTCCAGGCAAATGATTCATTGGTTTTAGAAGCCTCTTTAAATTCAATACAAAATTGAGACAGATACTCAACTGTTTCCTTTTTTTTTTTTAAATTATTTTTACGTATCAACTTACATTTACTTTACGTTCCTGGACTTGCTTTAGCTAGACGTGCACTTCTTGGGAGCAGCAGGGCCTTGCCCTTGCCTTGCTCTCGGGCATGGCTGCAGTTTCTCTGGCCGCACCACGAGGGCCGTGCCCAGCACGCCGGCGGCTGCAGCCCCGAGCCCAGGCCCAGCCCCGGCCCGGCCCCGGCAGGCCGGGAGGACGAGGCTGCTGCTCCTGGGCCTCAGCAGGCCGCTCTCAAACAGCCATTTCGCACACTAGGCTCTGGTTGTTAAAGCTGGTGGCTGTTTTCTCCTCTTCCACGACCAGCGCGTGCCCCGAGGAGGGTGCAGCCATGGCCCTCGTGGTGCGCTGAGCAGGCCTCACGCACAGCAAGGCCCTGCGCCGAACGGCTCTCGCGCGGATCAGTCTGAAGCAAAACCCTTCAAATGAAATACCTGTAGTCCCCAAAGTGCCTGCAGTCTGAGCAGGGTGCAGTGCTGAGGCCAGCGGGCTCCGAGTGCAGCGCAGCCCGGCGCGGCCCACCTGAGCGTGGCTCACCGCTCGCCCTCACAGGCAAAACGGCGTTTTACCTTTCCAAAACTATTTGCCTGTGGGCAGCGAACAAGCAGACTTTTCTGAGATTGTGTTACACTAAAGGGATCGTTAATAAGACTAATCTCAGTTCGTTATTTTCCTGGGTTTGAAATTTTGCAGTGATCTTCCTCACAGACGCAGCATTTAAATTGATTAAATGCCCTTGTTATCAGCATAAATAAGGTATAGCACATTTCTTCAGGACTCGTTAGGTGTTTGTGCTCTGATTCTCCTGTAACAGGCAAATGGAACACTTGTTATGGAGGTCATTTCTTTGCTTCCAAAACATAATATTTTCTTTAATGTGCACAAAATTTTCCTCTGCAAACATTGACATGAACTTGTGAACAGGCAATTCCTATTGGCTTCAGTGAGAGCCATCCTCGCTCATCAAAGGAGGGAATTTGGCTCTTGATTTTACTGCAATCAGTGTTTTATTTATAATGTACAAGAGTGCACGTGCACTCTCCCAGTAAGAGCTGATGGGATTTATGTGCACATGCTGAGGACCAAATCCTCCTGGTAGCTGTCAGGAAGTTTACTTTCACATGCTTGTTCCTTGGTGTAACCTGAATCACCATTCACTGATGACAAAAACAAAACAAAACCAAACAAAGAATAATTGTCTACATCAGTTTTGTTTTGTTTAATTTTTTTTTTTCAGTTGTTACTTTCATCATGTTAGTATTATGATAGGGAGCAAGCAAGCTTGAATTGAACTACGAATATAGTTTTAAAGCATTTTTGGTTACAGCCGGGGGTCACTCTGATAGAGAGAAGCACCACTGCTCTTAGAGGCTGGCTCTGGTGCATCCCTCGTGTGTCAGTGAGGGAGCACGTGTGTTGCAGGCTAGGACAGGGACAGTGGCACAGCTCTGCAGTCCCCAGCAGAGGAGCTGGGCAGGAGCTGGGGCCGAGCTCTGGCAGCTCTGTGGGACTGACCCTTGGGGGTGGCACCGTACCTGCACAGCCCATTACTGAGAAAGGCCAAGTTCTCCTCGAACACCGAGCCCGGAACAGGGGTATCTCACCCGTGAGATCCTGGCAGAACGGCGTGCTCGGGATTTGGAGCTGTGGTGGTGGGGCTGGCAGCTCACAAGGCTCCAAAGCCACGGGCTGTGCTGGCTGGATGGCAGCTGGCACGGGGCAGCAAGCTGGTGTCCCTGCCTGGCTGCCATGGGGCCATGCAGTTACCTATGCAGATCTTCCAGCACTCCTGACTTTGCAGGAGAGGAAGAGCTGATCCTCCCCCTCCTCCAGCCCACTGTTAGTAATCATGGATTGCAGACTAAATACCTGCTCTGTGAACGTCTGTGTGTAGGCGCAGGCTCGAGTCAGCCCTGCCATCTCCTCGATGCGCCGTGTGCGGCGGGTCCGGGGCTGGCAGTGCCTTCCCCAGCCCTGGGGACAGTCTCTGCACTGCGGGCTGGCACTGCCACTCGACAGGCCCCGGGCAGGGGCCTGAGCCAGCAGATCCCAGCAGTGCCAGTGAGGCCCTGGCGTGCAGCAGCTTGCCGTGCCGTGCAGGGTCAGCTTGCCTGGCAGCCGTGTCCCTGAGGGCTCCATCAGCTCTCCCTGCAGCTTTGGGCATGTGGCTTTTCACAGGCCTAAGCTCTCACCCACCCTAAGCAGAAGCTGCAGTTTAACATCATGAGTTGTCTTCACAGCTGGATCTTGGCACGGGCTTCATCTGGCAATAAGAAAAGTTTCCCCTATGGGTTTGACCCTGTGGGGTCAGGTCCCACTTGCACTGGAGTTGATATGGGAAGTGTGGAGGGATCCTACAGGAACGTTAGCACCGGCAGTGAGGCTGGGTATTGTTAAGTGTGCAAACAGTGCAAAAATACAAATGGAGTAAAACAATTTGAGGGAAGAAATGGCAGTGTAATCTTGCAGCAATGCTATTTCTGCATGGCATTGTTCGTTTGAACCTGCCAGGCTCACTCCTTGGAGCTGCAACAAACAAGTGATTAAGCTGCTGGGAGCAGAAAGTGTTAATAGCACTGACATCTCCTTTGGTAACGGAGGAGCAGGCGGATCCTACTACCCGGGATCCCCGCTGCGCCCTGGCTGCTCCTGGCCGGAGCTGCTGTGGAAGAAAGTTCCATGGAGCAAGCAGAGCTTGTGTTTCAGCAGCAGCCTTCGTTCGTGTCTTGCACTGGGGCTGCAGGGGCACGCGTGGCCTTGGCGGGGTTGCTGAGCTCCTGGGGCATCCTGAGCTGCAGGGAGCCGGCTCTCGGGGTGCCCAGCTCCCCCAGCTCCCTCGACCTCACCTCGCCTGCAGCCCACGCTGGGGCTGGTTCCCAGCACGGTTTTGTGAGTGTAGAATAAATTAGCCCTAATGGCGCCTGCATTAATTTCACGTGGGAGAATCCCCAGGGATTCCAGAGCAATTGCAGGCAGCGCGGTCTTGCCCAGCGCGGCGTCCTTCCCGTCCTGCTGCTGTTCCCCACAGAGGGAAGCAGCAGCAAGAGGGGACAGGAGGGCTGGGGATGCAGTGCTGGCAGCTGCAGCACCTTCGTGGCAAAGCCAGCGTGGGTGCTGTGTGCTCCCACTGCTCTGCACAGCTGGCCCGGGGCCCTGGGCGCAGTGCCAGCAGCAGCTCGCTCGGCCGATGTGTCCTGCAGAAAGGCTGGAGCACAGGCCCGAGGCAAGTGCACTGTCTTGGCTTCATTCTTGTCCCTTGAACACTGCTTGTCCTGAGTAATTGAGGGCTGTCCCATTTGTGGCTTTTTTCTTTAAAAAATCAGCCCTTGCTTTGGCAGGGGTTTGTCTGAGTGTGTAGTGGATACATTCAATTTTGTAATGTTCCGTTTGTTGGATGCCACAACTAAACCTCAGGTTTTTCACCCAACCATCCAAAAGCTAATTGGACATTGTCACTCGGGCAGGAATACACACAAACAAGGGCAATCCACAGCCCCGGACCCCAACAATCTGATTTTCATCACCTTACCAGTCTTTGGGGAGTCTTCGTCTTCCATCTGGAAGTACCTTCAACCCTTTCCACCTACAGATCTTGAAATAGCTATAACAGAGAGAAAACCAAAATTACATGGAGTTTATTGCCATTTCAGAAGGAAAAAAGTGTTTGAAAAAGTTTATTCAGGAAGCCAAGGGAAGTTAAGTGGGAGACATTTGCCATTTCATCAGTCTGTTGGTGATAGCCATTCATGTCATAAATGGCTTGTGTCATTTGATGCCAAAAATAACACTATTTTCCTCCCCAAAGGCCTATAGGGTTTTTTTGCAATAAATGTTTATTTGTTAATAATATACTTTAAACAGTCCAGCCTTGACCTCAAGTCTCCAAAAGAATCCATCTTCTCTCTGAAAAATCCTACAAAGTTTGTGTAATTTTTTCTGGGAAGGTGTAATTGATGGCGCAGTGAAGGGCAGTGTGTTTGCTTTAACTACTGCAGCTGCGTGGATTAACTGTTTATAAGGGCCTACTGTGCTTTGAATGGCGACTTGCTTAGATTTCAGGCTTTAGTTGACAGCACTTCCTAATTGTTCCTTGGATTTGCTTAAGTTCAATCAGTAAAAATAAATTTCTGTACTGAGCTCACCCATCGTTCTCCCCTCACTGCTGCTTCAAAACCTTTGAAACACTCATTTTTAGGAGTTTGAGTCCATGGATCACCCTGCAGCCTTGAAATGGGGGTGACCAGGATAGGGGCTGAGAGGGGCTGGACTTGTTCTCCATCTCCTGTTGATTTCAGAAAAAACGTCAGAGGAGTTTGGGTGCCGAGCAAATAACCTGCATGCAAATATTTTTGATAGGCTTTTGGGTGTACTAATGGGAGTCTCTAGAGTCAAACATAGAACTGACAGGTATGAAATGTGATTAAATGTTCAAAAATGTAACAAAGGATTTTGTAAATATCTGTAGTATAGAAACTGTTGTTTTGGGAGAAAATAGTAAGAGAGATAATTAACTTATAATATGTTGCACTGTTTTGAAATTGCCCTGCCAAAAGCTTTTGGAGTTGGATTTCTGCTGGCAGAGTGTTTGTGGAATGCCAGTGACATGTGACCAGTACCGCAGTAAGGCAACAATTGTCTCTTCACTAAATCATCAACTACCACTGATTTAACCAATGTGAAGTCACATTTTTTAGCTGGTTTTGTTCTGCCATCAGCCACTCTGATCCTTCTCATACGATTTTTCATCTGAACTTTCACTAAACAAGCAAAGTATTAAAGCATTTGTCAGATATTTTTTTGTTAGTCCTTAAATGAAAATGTGGTTTTCTAGAACTCCGGAGGACTTATTTCCTTTGTAATCATCTGAATTGTGGGAGAGAGTTACACATTTAATTTCTCAAAGCAGTTCAGATCCCAGTGCTAGTTTGTTTTCAGTTCAACAGGCACTTGGATAAAATAAAGAACAGTATGTATAAAATGAATGGAATTCAATTTTTCTTTGAACATTTCACATTTGTGGAGCTAAATCGTTTGGATAACATGGACACTCAGGTGCTTTGTCTAAAGTTTATTTTAGTGGAACTCCATAGCACTAAATGGCACTAGTTGTTTGCTGAGAATATGTTTGTTGTGTATTAATTGTAACCATTATGTGATGCTTTAAAAATCTATATTTTGAGAATCAAAGCTTCTGGCTTGGGCTGTGCTCCCACATGTAGTAGCCGGCTAATTTACTCAATCTCCTCGAGTGCAATTTCCAAGGCAAAGTTGCACACACAACCGGTTGAAGAGCTGGGCGCCTTCAGGTGCCCAGGCTGTGTGTAGGTGCTCACTCACCTCCCAGGGGCATTTTCTGGGGCAGTGTGGGGCACAGGGAGCTGTACTGGCAGGGGTTTGGCTGTTCACAGAGTCACAGGATGGGAAAGGCAGGCAGGGACCATGGTGGGCCAGCTGCTCCAGCCTCCCCGCTCGAGCAGGGGCATCCCAGAGCACGTGGCACAGGGCTGCATCCAGACAGCTCTGGAATATCCTCAGTAGGGAGACCCCACGCTCTGCCTGCACAGCCTGTTCCAGTGCGGGGTGACCTGTGCAGAAAGGAAGCTCTTCTCACCTTCAGGTGGAGCTTCACATCCCTTGGCTCCTGCCTGTTGTCCAGGGCAGATTCACGTGTGCAGGCTGCACAGCCACGCAGGAGACCCAGCTGCTGTGGCCAGGGACAGTGGCAGGGTGGCCTCCTCCTCCTCTGCCCCAGCCTTCAAGGTTTGTCCTGTCCTCTCCTGTTCTCCTGTCCCTGAGAAGTGAGTCCTGTGCAGACTTTGTGGGTGTCCTCCCAAGCCCTCCTCGGGCAGCGCCGTGCTGCCAGGGCTCCTCTGGCCACCCTGGCCTGTGTGGTGCAGGCTGACCCTGAGCTGCTCCTGGCTGCTCTCAGCGCAGCACGGGGGTCCAGAGGCTGCGGGGGGCACGCAGGCGTGCTGACACCAATGCTCCTGACCTGTCCCTCCTGGCTCCGTGGAGTTTCTCCTGATTCATCCTCAGGTGATTCATGCTGTCAGCATCAGCTGCCTGTTTGTGAAACTGAAAAGAAGCAATCTGAAAATGAAACAGTCACATCACTGAGGCTAATATGGATTTGCTCCCGTAAGAGGATGTTAAAAGTCCTTTTGTTGTACAGAGACTGAGCTTTACCGTGTTTTATTCTTTTTGTCAGCTTTCTTTGGTATTAAATCAAGTGACAAAACATTTAACTTTATCCCTGTGCATGAGCACTTGTGCTAATTAATTCAGTAAGTCTTTTGACCTTCCCTTTAAACCATCACAAGTGGTGCTGTTCCTGGCCAGAACTGCCATCCCCCAGCACCCTTGGTTGTTCCTGTATTTGAAGCGTGGCTGCGGTGGGGATGGCTGGCATCCACATGCTGCTATATTCTTGTAATAGCAAACATCAAGAAAGTTAAATGGACAAATGAGTAAGAGAAAAAGCAGAAAAGCCAAGGAGCAATTAAATGTAACGTTTCATCATGAAAAGGATTTTGCTGGTTTATCTTCTAATAAGATTATGTCACCGACACAAGTACCTAGGAGCCCATGATTGACAGCCTCCTGTACTTTTATCAGGCAGTGTGACACTAAACCTCGGGGCCTTTTGTCCGATAGAGTGAGCTCACGGAAACTCTCCGTCCTAATCCCCTTATTCATGTCAGGCACAGAAAAGGAGTTCTGATCAGATGGCATCTTACAAGAGTGTCACCTCCACCCCCTTGGTGCTGGAAGGACATGGGACATGGGCCGCTTTGTTCGCGGCTGTGCCGCGCTCCCGGCCCGGCGCTGGCGTGTCCTGCCCAGCACTGCCCTGCTGCCAGGGGAAGCTGTGCCTGCCGGGCAGGAGAAGCCCAGAGAGAGGGGAGGGTGATTTACAGCCTGTCTGATTTTGTTTATATTCTGGGTTTATTTCTCTGAAGAACATAAGACCTTTAAAGGAAGTACTTCCTTTTGTGTTGTAAGATCGTGTAGTGAAATGTCTCACTGAGCTTCTTCAAACTTTGCACCCAGGCAAAAGAGTAAGTGGAACTAAACCCCCTATCTTTTCAGAAGCATAGGATCAATGTTGTAGAAGTCAGCAATCGATCCCAGTGCTGGTATTATAAGTTTCATAGCTCCAGCTCTTTCTTAGTTGTAGGAATTCCTTTGTGCGTATCCCTGCGGTAACCTATTGCAAATAGCGGTTCCCTGTGGTGCTTTATTTACTTGTCCAACTGTTTGGAAGTCTGTTAGTCTAAAGATCAGATGCTCTGAAACAAATCTTATTACCTTAACCAGCTCTGCAAATTCTTCTTTCTCCATTTTTATTGACTTCTTTTCAGCTAGAACTAATACATGTGCAGCAGGTGGGCAAGTACATCTTTCAAAGTTTAGCCCCTCAGATTTAACATGAGAAACTATAAATCTTTTTGTTTTCCTTGGAAAATGTGGGAAACCACAGGTATTTGAAGAGTTGCCTCCTCAGTGGATTTGTGAGGTTTATACTGGTTGCTGTAATTCTTGAAAGAGAAGTCTGGGAAATTTTGAAAGAATGCTTCATTCTGGGGCATAGTCCAATTAATTACTTCTTTCCTTGCATGAAGTACTTTTTCAAGCTGCAATCAAAAGCAATGGAACGGGAAAGTTTTAAGAAATTTTTCTTTTCATCCAGCCTGGCACCACTGGCAGAGAAACTGCATCAAACTTCCTCCACCTCGTCTGCTGCAAGCTGGTTCTGTCAGCAATACTCACCAGTCCTCATTTGAGAAGGCGTGTCCAGCTCCTCTGTATTTTTCATCTCTATGCACATTTTAAAAGCAATTTTAGATGTAAGAAGTCAGTGCTAATTAAATGTTATAAGAAATCATCCTTTAGGAATTCCCCTTTCTCCTCCCTGTCCCCCGCCCCGGCTCCTGGCCACCTCGTGCTCCCCGGTGGGTGCTCACATCCCATCCCGGGCAGATGCTTCCTCTCCTGTGGCCCTTTGCTCCAGCAGATATCAAAGTCCTTTGCAGAGCGACCTGCCGGGGTTCCTGCAGGCTGGGGCCTGTCCCAGGCACTCTTTTCCCTGTGACACACAATTTCTTCCCGTGTCTCCTTAGGACCAGGCTGCCCGGGAGCCGGGATGGGAGCGTTCCCATGTCTGGGGAGTGCGGAGCATTCGCCGCTGCTTTGCCTCTGTTTGTTTTTCCACTGTAAGCACCAGCAGCTGCCAGCGTGAAGTGTGAAAGGGAGCACACACAGACTCTTATTTTTAAAAAGCAGCACGCAAAGGAACCTGCAAGGCTGCGGCTTTCCTGCAGCAGAGCATGTTTGCTTTGAGCAGGCAGCTCTGCTGGGATCTTGGGAGTGCGGTCTGGTGTCGGTTTGCCGTGGCCCCGCTGCACGGACAGGGCTGGAGGTGCTCTGCTGAACAGAGCCTTCTGTGCCCTGGAAATCTGCGAGGCTGGCACTCTCCATAAATGTCTGTAAACTTCTCAGGTCAGTTAACTGGTAGGTGAATTGAGCCGACTGTGTGATGTCAGGGTGAGCTTGGGGAGAGGGTTCAGTAAAACCCTAAGGGGAATCAAAACATTGGCAGAAGCCTTGCTGAAACCCCGGAGTGTTTAACAGACACAAAGTGTTAAATGCAAGCAGAAGTGATGTAGCATGAAGCTGTGTGTATGTCAGAGAAGGGGGCTTCAGAAAGCACCTGAGATGCTGTTGGTATCCCAGGTTTGGATTTGAGGGCTGTTTACCACTCTCCTCAGAGCTCGGCCAGCTGTGGTGCCAGTTTGGGATGTGCTGCCTAACACTGAACACATCTGTTGCAGAAAGGTGTAGGAAATAAAAGCATGTTCTGCATCTTCCAGAGGGAGCCAAGCCTCACTGTGTGCCCTGACGCTACACAGAACAGCTCCTCTTGCTTTCCTTGACGTGTCCTGTCCTTCTCTGAGCAAGAGGATCAGTAAACAGGGAAAAAACATCCACCCACAGTGATTTTGCACTGCTGTTCCTGCATTAGCAGTACTTGGTGCTACAGCATTCTCATTGAAAGAAAAATAACGTTTGTTTGGACCAAAAAAAAAAAAAAAAAAAAAGCCCAACAAAAAGGACCCTTTGGGGATTGAATTTCAGAGACTCCCTGCCTTACTCTCAGCCCCCTCTGAAGGCTGAAATGATTTGTGAGCCAGGTCCTGTGACCCAGGGAGGCATCAAGCAGCAGAGAAGGGAAACATTTGGAGTTCAGAGGGACAGTGGGTCTTGATGACCAGTGTAAGACAATGCAGATGTTTCCGATCATGAGGTCTCTTAGGATGATGAGAAAATGCCCCTAACAGCCTCTGGGCTGGGGTCTTCTCTGCAGCCCTTTTTCCTTGGTATAATGCTATCACATCTCACAGGATTGCATTCTTAGGGTTCTGTCATGGAAGAATCTTGGTGCTTTTTGCACTAGGTAATTCTAAAGAGCAGGGTGGGGTTTTAATTTCCCTCTGGGAAGTGAGGGAAATTACTGCTCTGCTTGGGTGGTGGCAGGGGCACCCAGAGCACTGGTGGTGGGGCTGGGCTGTGCCTGCTGCCAGCCCTGACAGAGGCCCAGGGAGGGCTCCTGGCTGAGAGGAGGTGAGCCAGAAGAGCAAGGGCCTGTCCCATTGTCTTTCCTGACTGAGATTTCCTGCAAGGAGGGCAGGTTCTGGAACGAGGAAAGAAAAATACTGATGGAGGAGGAGAAGGAGGAGATTCAGGATCCTGGCTCAGCAGTAGGTCTGCTAAACATCTAGGCACCGACCACTGGCCATGTTGGCTCTGCCCATGTTGATCTTGGGGCTCCTGCCCTTGGAGGAGTGGAGAAGAACCGGTGAGGCAGCACCCACGCTGTGGCAGGAGCTCTGGGACCAGGGATTTGAACCTGCACTGCCTCCAGGGCAAAGCATCCTTCAGCATCACTGCTGGGCCAAAGAGCGTGTGAGTCTGACACCCAGGGTTGTGAAAAGGCCAGAATTATGTCCTGAATGCTTGTTCAAGCACCAGGAGAGCAGCGTAGACTGTGGAGCCTGATTCTGGTCTGGTGCTTAATAGGTGAGAAACAGCAGGCACCAGTCCTGCCGTGCCTGGGTGCGTGCTGGAGTCTCTCTGGTCAGAGACCACGTCCAGACCCAAGCTCCATGCAGGGCTGAGGTACCAGAGCCCCTTGGGCCTTGAGGATGGCTTCATTCCCAGGCAGGGGTCTCAGTGAGCACCAAGGTAGGCATGGGTGTCAGCACCTCACGTTCTCACCAGTCAGTCCCAACACAGCTGGAAGTGACAGTGGGCACCTTCTGCTGGTTCCATGGAGGAAAGCCCCATCCCGTGCTGCAGCACCAAATCTCGAAATACATCTGCAGTGAGAAAATAGGATACAGGATTTAAAATACTGGGTGTTTGGTTGGTTGTTTAAAAAAAAAAAGCCAACTGCCTGTTGGCTGGGGGAGTGCAGAGGCTCTTCAAGGTCCTCCTGACATTTGCCTTGCTGGGAGGAGGGTGTGCCCTGCACCCAGTGTGGGAGGGGATGGTGAAGGGGATGGAGAAGGGGATGGAGAAGGGGATGGAGAAGGGGATGGAGAAGGGGATGGAGAAGGGGATGGAGAAGGGATGGTGAAGGGGATGGTGAAGGGGATGGAGAAGGGGATGGAGAAGGGATGGTGAAGGGGATGGTGAAGGGATGGAGAAGGGGATGGTGAAGGGGATGGTGAAGGGATGGTGAAGGGGATGGTGAAGAGATGGTGAAGGGGATGGTGAAGGGGATGGAGAAGGGGATGGTGAAGGGGATGGTGAAGGGATGATGAAGGGGGTGGTGAAGGGGATGGTGAAGGGGACGGTGAAGGGATGGTGAAGGGATGGTGAAGGGGATGGTGAAGGGATGCTGAAGGGGATGGAAAAGGAGATGGTGAAAGGATGGTGAAAGGATGGAGAAGGGGATGGTGAGGTCAGCCAGAGCTGTGGGGCCCCTGAGCCTGCCCAGCCCCTCAGCAGGCAGGGCTGGGCAGCAGCAGCTTTGCATCTTGGCGCTGCTGCGAAGGCGACTCTGGCTGGAACAGCTCCCGTGGACACTGCCAAGCTGGAGCCTGGCAGAAGAGTGAGAATTTCCTAACTGTGACAATTGCCTGCCTGAAAAAAATGTGTGTTTATTTATCAGTGGTGTGTTCAATTAGCCTGAGCTTTGGGAAAGCTGTCTCATTGCTCCAGCAGCCTCCCCTGCCACTGGAACCTCTGCTGAGGAAAGGACTCGATAATGTTTTGCTTTAAAAAAATGTAGGAACTGCTTCTAGTGCTCCCCTTTGCAGCCCAGCCTTGCCTTCTAATGCTAACTGGAATGGGAACATGCCTTCTTGGTTGTGTTTGCTATTGAGAGCCAAGTTTTTTGGGGCCTTTTCTATCTGATGGTAAGTTACTGTTTTCTTACTCTCTATAGCTAAAAAAATGAAACCAGAACTTCACTCCCAGAGAAATTCTGTCACAGGGGGTTTAATTAAAAAGCCACGTCCACGGTCTGTGATGGTGATAAAATTTACTTTGTGATTTTGAGGAGGTGGCTGCCACCTCAGTGTGGCTCCCCAGCAGTGGGACAGACGCAGTTTTGCCTTTTGACTTTGGCATTCAGCATTGGCTTTCGATGGAATCCGAGCGTGGCCTTTATTGTCATTATGGTTGAAGGAGCGTTGTTACAGGCATAGCTGGAGTTTTGTAAGCATATGCTGGAACATGCACTTAAGATTTTAAAAAGAGGTTTTCAATAACAATCGTGTTTAGAAACAAATGGCCTTGGTTTTCCATTTCTGGGCTGTTCTGTGTGAAGCCAAATGATCACTGTTCCAGGGATGCAATCTGCTGCATTGACTTTGGGGTTTCAGGCACAAAAGAAGCAAGCTGCCTACTTTAAAATGGTGCTGAGCTAGCAACAATGCTTCTGCCTCCAAAACAGCTCCACAAAGTACCATCTCTGGTAATCAGCTGATTTTTTTAGGTCATATGTAAATGAAGAACACATCTGCTTTCCATATGTCTCGCATACACAGCGTACATATGTTTTTGGATGTATTATCTTAATCATATTTATTGGCCAAAGCAAAAAAAAAAATTGAATTTTAAAATATTTTTGGATTCATAATATTATAAAATCAACAACTATAAAGCAAATGAGTCATGTACTGCACTGCAGTTACAGTGTACAATTGCAACAAGTATTTAAGGGCTGTATTTCTTCGCTGGATCAAAATCTATAGGCAACTTTACTATCTCTCCTGTATTTTTGTCTAACAGAGATCTAAAGAAAAATTAATTACACTTCTCTGACTGATTGTTATTCTGCTGAAGTATGGTTCTAATCCTTATTAACATTCTCTAAAGTCATGCATGAAATATGACTTTTGCACCACACTCTGTGGCATATGTTTTCTCTTTCCAGTGTATTTTTCAAACTATCTTCAACCCTCACTGCTGTTCATTATTTTAAGATAGGTTTAAAGTTTGCCACAGTCTCAAAACTGATCCAGTACAGAGCATTGCAAGGAAAAAAAATGACACATCATTCTGCTCATGAACACAAATTGCTTCTGATTATTTAGCTTTGAATGTTCCCCTCATACTGTTTTTATTAAAAGCCCCAGTATATTTATTCTTGATAGTGTCTTCAATTAAGTTAAAAAGAGTCCCTTTTCTATAGCAGTATGTAAAGAAAATAGTTGTTACAACCGCAAAATTACCGAAAAAACCTGGTTCTAGTAAAGTACTACTTCAGTTCAACAACCACAGCACGAAGTTTGCTGTTTTCTTGTAAACTTTCCAGCCATTAGATAAACAGTGTCTGTGTCTTCACACAGAGCTGCACCCTCACATTGTCTGAGGACAGTTGTTTTCTTGCAGGTCTCTGCAAAATATCAGGTCTGTTAATCCATTTATCAGTATTGGAAAATTTGTCTGTTTGGGTACAGAGGGACTTTTCTGCCAGTGGTGAGTAGGTCTCTGCTCTAGGAACAGTTTGTGTAAGAAATTGCTGGAGGAGCTGGGCAGAGCACTCCAGTTCTGCTCACTGCCTCCCAAGTGCCATTAATTTGAGCTGTGACAAGGAAGGAAAGTTGTTACAAGTGGGATCCTGTGACTTCTGCACACATTGCACACAGCCAGGAATGTTTTCCTTTTCCTCTTATAAAATAGTGATTTAGGAAAACGGGCTAGGTTTTGCAGTTTCTGTAGCTTCTGCTCTGTTTGCTTGACAATAACTAATTTTTTTTGAAAACACTGTCTTTTGGTGCTGTGATGTCACAGCCTAATACTGTGCAAAGGTGTAACTGGACCAAACATGTCAGGAACATGTCAGTAACTTTCCATAAATTATTCAGTCTCTTTGGGAAAACCCCTAATTATGTGTTAACTCATTTTCTACTTCAGAGAAGTTTCGTCTTGAACTTCAGAGTCCAATTGCTGGGAAGCTTTTTTTTATTTATCTATTTATTCAATTAAAAAAAAAAAAAAGAGGGTTTACTGTATTTCTGCTTAAAATCCTTTGTGTGTGAGCTCTGACAGAGAAGTGCAGCGATCTGGCAGAAATAGGATGTCAGGAATCAAAGAGCAGAGTGGCTTTAAACTGGTTTACACACAGCCCTGGGAGCACAGGATGCAGAGGTCCCTGCCGAGCTGCTCTCGTCCTGGCTCAGCGACTGCCACACAGCCCCGGCGGATCCTCACCCTGCTCCAGGCAATAAAGCTGTTTGTGCTTTGAAGGCCATGGGGTACGGAGGAGAGGGCTGTTTGAAACATGTCACTTTGAACTGTGCTGGAGGGTCCCAGGGAGCTGGCCACCTCCATCCCTCGGAGGTCTGGTTCCAGTCTGCGAGCCCTGGAGCCAGCTCAGGTGGCCCCACTGTGAGATGTCAGGCTGATAAGTGAAAGTAGAGACTTTCGAGAGAAGATCAAGAGTTTAGTGCTTGCACTGCATCCCTCTCTATGTGCAAGAGTTCAATATGGCAACAAAAGGGGTTTCCTGCCTGCAGACAGATGCTGCCTTTTCAAAACGTTGCTTTACATTTGAAGCCTCGGCATATGCTGTAATAAAGGCCATCCTGAAACTTCAATGGGTTGCATCATGAGGAAATTCGGAGAGGAAGGAGCTTTAGGTGGAGCTGTGGAATCTTTTATGAATTAATCCTCCGTGAAAAAAATGGGACTATCAAGTTGGGGTCAGTCACGGCTCAGGATCAGTGCTGCCTTGTGTTTTAGCTCTGCTAGCATTCCTGACAAGATGACTGGGTAGGGAACAGGGGCTGGAACGCACTGAAACACCCAAATTGCAGTGCTGCAGAGGGGAAAATAAAAAAGGAAACGTTGATGCCATGTTCCCTGCCCAAAGGGTACACTGTCCTGTTGGTGATGCACAGAGCTGAGGTAGGCACAGGATGAAGCTGCATTTAGCCAGTTGCTGGACCAAGAGGTGGGAACTAATTGAATCTCCCCTTGGAGTGAATCCGTGTGCATCCTCTGTGTCACCGAGGCTCGGCAGGCAGATGTGAGGATTTGGCTGTTCTGTGTCACCTTGGGTACAGTTTTCTCTCTTTTTCTTGCCATCTCTGCTCCTCCAGACAAGTCACAGACTTGCACCACAAGGAAGCAAGTGGCCAGAGGCAGGGCCATGATCCTGACTCCCTTGCTGAGGAATGTTAGGGCAGCACTCCCCGTGTCCTGTGAATGGGGAACGGGGAAAACATTTCCCTTGGCTTTTTATTTTAAAGCAGTTGTTTTCAATATGCTTTTGCATCCTGTTTCTGAAGTGGGCTGGCCATTAAGCTTTACTTGTACATGTGTTTGTGAAAAGCAAAACAAATAAACTGTTGTTTATTCTTCAAAATTAATCTCACAATGTGCATTTAGTAATGCTGGAATAGTTGGGAATAGAGGTTGTCAAAAGCATCACGTGGATGCAGGGTGCAGTGGCTTATGGTGGATAATGACCAGAGTACAAACATTAGGGTTAGAACATGGAAAATGTGCAAAAGAGAGACAGAGTAATTGTGGTGAGGAACACAGTTCATTTTCGGCAATTTGCTCGGTGACAATGCTGAGTGGAAGAAAGGCTGTAAATTCCTGTTGGGTTTGGGACTGACAGTAGGGAGCAGTGCTAAGCTGGCTGCCAGTGAGAGTCACGTGGGCTGGAATGGATTCTTGCTTTAAAATGTAAGGATTTCTAAAAAATATATTTTGTGCCAGGAATTTGAATTCAGATTGTGTTATGGTGGGATTTTTAGAGGTTGGGTTTGTATTTTCCCATTTTTACATATAAATTTTTGTCTGGCAGTAGTGTAAGTCTATAATACTTTGATGTAAAGTGAAATTAGTGCAAAGTTTTTGCAACTCCATCTAGCTCCAGAACAGGGCTGTCAGATGAGTGTGAACTCTCAAACCCCCAGTAAAGGTGCTGTTATTAAGTATAAATATAGAGTAGCTTTAATAGCTATAATTAAGATGTGTTATAGTTTTAAATGAATAGAAACGGGTTTTGGTGGCGGTGAGCAGTCTGGCCCAGATCAGCACGGATCCAAAGATGGCAGGTTGGTTCCAGAGGCAGCGTGCTCTGGGCACAGGTGTGCTGGGCTGGGCACATGCCCTGTGCCAGCCTGCAGGGCTCGGGGACAGGGTTTGGGGACAGGGCTTGGGGACAGAGCTTGGGGACAGAGCTCGGGGACAGAGCATGGGGACAGGGCTTGGGGACAGGGCTCAGGGATAGCACTCGGGGGCAGAGCTTGGGGACAGGGCTCGAGGATAGCACTCGGGGGCAGAGCTTGGGGACAGGGCTCGAGGACAGGGCTTGGGGACAGGGCCCCGGGACGGAGCTCAGGGACAGAGCTCAGGGACAGAGCATGGGGACAGGGCTCGGGGACAGCACTCCGGGCCAGGGCCCCGGGCCAGCGCTCGGGACGGGAGCGGGGCCGCGCTCGGCGGCGCCGGGCGCTCCGGAGCCGCTGGCCCGCTCCCAGCTGACGGCTCGCCAAGCGGAGCCGCGGCTGCGCCCGGGCCCGCGGGGCTCGACGCCGCGGTAGGCATGCAGGAGCTCACCGCGCACGCTGACAAGATCAGGTTTCGCACAAAGTGCAGCGGCAGCCAAAACCTTCTCTTGAAGCGCTGCCGGAGGAGGAGCCGGTGGTGCACCCCCCTCTCCCCTCCTCTGCTCTGCTCCCTCCCGCAGCACCCGCGTCTCTCCCCGCTCCCTGCTCCGTGGCACAGCCCGGGCACGGCCCTGGGCAGCCGCAGCCTCGGGCACAGGGGTGTCTGCGGTGCACCCCCGTCCCACCGGCCCCCCACCTCACCCGTGTGCTGAGGGTGAGGGTGGGACCGGTCACCCCTAGCTCACAGGTGAGGATGTTCTCCAGGCTGGTGAGAGCTGTGCACCTCTCAAGGGCAATGGAAAGCTAATGTCTCCCACATCCCGAACCCACAGACCTGCAGCCCACAAATGCCATTTTTGCTGGCCACAGGCGAAGGCCACTCCATAGGACCAGGCAATTGAGCCCTGACTGCTCCTTGCAGTGTTGTAAGGTAACAAACATTAATGTGTCCCAGTCGGAATGAGCAGCCCCTTGGCACTGTTCTCAGGTCTGTGTGGAGCTGTCCACACGCGGTATGAAGGTGCCATCCCCCTGGCAGGGGAAGGGCTGTGTGCTGCCCCTTGGGAGCTGGCACAGATGCCCACAGTGGAGCCAGAGCAGGAGTGCAAAGTTCTTCCTGAAGGCTGAGGGTGCATGGGGTGAGGAGACGATTCAACAGGCTGGCCTGGTGCCAGCTGGGGGTGACTCTCCTCTTGGATTAACACTGGCATCAGGACTGCTCCCACACACAAGGTGATGGGAGGCTGCTGCTGCTGCTGCTGCTCCAGTCCTGGGGGAAGTAACTGGTGTGCACGTGTGAGCCTGCCAGGCTGATGCCTGCCTGATACTGAGCCGGATTCCTGAAGCTTCTTCAGGACAGGTTGAGTGTCAAACAGCCTCTGTCAGCATTTCCCAAGCTGTTGTACCCCCTGTCCCACTTCCAGATAAACTTGACTCTTACACCCCCACATTTCTCAGCCTGGGCACAGAGCCGTGCTGACATGGCTGTTCCAGCTCCAGGAGTGAATCCAAAGCCCCCAAGCATTCCCAAATCCTGTCAAGAAGGAGTACCCACAGTTGGAAAGTATTGGCATGTGTGGAAAATACTGGTTCTGTGGTCTGGAGAGCTCCTGGAAGTTGTAATTCTTGCTGATGTGCACCAGCACTGCTGGCAGCCTGTTGGAGAGGTGCTCTTGAGGTGAGCGGGGGGATAGCCAAGAGGCTCCTTGTCTGAACCTTGTGCTGGTGCCCATGAGCAGAGTGGACAGGACCCTGACTGTGGGCCTATTCTGGTTCAGCCATATCCATGCATCCACACGGTGCATCCAGCCCATGCACCCATTTATCTGAGCCCCGTTACACCTGTGGACAGTTTTGTGTCCCCAGCTCCTGCTCCAGCAGTCCCTGGAGTCCAGCAGTGGCTGAGTCTCAGGGCATTTGGAGTTCAAAGGCACATGGTCCTCTCACCTTCCTGATGTTAGCAGGTAAATGTCTCAGTGTTTAGAATCTCCAGACCCAAACATTCTCTCACTGTGTGTCAGCACTGTGACTACTGTCTGTCATGCACTGTTTACTCTGTCCTTCCCATGGGGACAGGCATGGTTGCTCTGTGTCTCTTTTGATGAGGTCCTCAGACTGCCAGCTGCACATTCAAGAGACAAGGTTGGAAAAAGGTAGATAATAAGAAAAAGAGCACTGTGTTTGTCCTTTTCTCTACAGAAGGTCATGACCTGAGAGTTCACTGAGAAAATGCTTTCTTCTCTCTTGTTCATTGGCATCATCACTACCTTATTCACTTATGACGTGACCTGGCTATTGGTTGTTTATAAATTGGCAACACGTGGGCACAGACTTCCTCTGGACACAACCTACACAAAAATTTCAGCTTTAGTCACCTCTTTTTTCCAAGCCATCAGCTGTATCCCACATACCAAGGCAATGAATGTACCACGTGCAGAAAGTGTCAGGGATGGAGCTGATCTTTGCAGGGACTTTAAACAAGGGACCCAGCAGAGTATCATGAGTGCATCTTAGAACCCTCCCAGGGACAAACACCATTCTGTTTCTCGTCCCTGAGCCTCTCCTTCCAAGAGGCACAGCTGAGGGCAGTAGCTCCTTGTTACTGGCTTCACCTGCTTGAATCTCCCCAGAAGTTTGAAAGTGGCAGCTCCACCCTGGCTGTTTCCTGGGGGCTGGGCTGGGCTGCAGGTCTGGACTGGCTGCAGGCACAAGGGTGGTGCTGCTCTTCAGGGCACCCTGAGTTTCTGGGCAGATAACTGTGCTGAAGTCTAAGAGTGCACAGAAGTTATCGATGTGATCCCGTTGCAAGTGTTTCTTGGGGCCTGTGGGCTTGCAGCTGTTTGACTGCCCTGCTACCAAGGGGGACCATCTGTCCAGACAGCACCAGGCACAGAGTGCCCTCCATGCTGCTGCGTGGACCGAGGTCAGCTCGGCACCAGGAGCAGGACCACAGGAGGAGAAGAGCTGTGGGAAAAGGCTGAACTTCAGGCTGGTGTGTGGTGAAACCTCCCAGGAGAATGAGTTGTGGCATTTTGCTGCTGCTGCAGACAAGGTACCTGTGAATTTCTTGGTGAATCCTTTAGTCTCTGGTGGTCTGTAAATAAGCATAAAATGCGTGTTAGTTTTGGCTTAGGTTTCTATTCTCAGATGAATGAATTTGAATGAACTTGTCTTATCTGTGGAATCTCACTTGGAACTGATGTTTGCAGAGAAGATAAATGTGCTGCTGCCTGCCTGCTTGTCCTGACTTAATCTGTGATGCACCAAACAGTGTCCTGGGGGAACTAGGAAGGCTGGAAGCAAGCTTGGGATGTCAGGCTGCCAGAATCTGGTGCTGTGACCTGTATCTGTTTCTCTGTCGATGATAAGGCTGTGGATTGTGTGTTAGCAGCAGAGCATCGTGGTTGCAATGTTTTCCAAAGTGGTTTTTGGAGGGCAGCGTTAGACACTGTGTTCCTGTTACAACAGCATCCTAGTGAAGGTGCATACTGGATTAAATTCATTTCCCATTTGCATAGGGCAGGCCAGCATACCTGTCCAGTGCAGCACGTACCAGGCTCATCTGCCCTTGGGTGGAAATGTTTGTCAGCTTGTTTTTAGAAAATGTTAAACCAGCTTCAGGGTAACTGGGCTGTTTTACCAACTCCTTACTTAAATTTTTGCTACCAAGAGCTTGTGAAAATCCTAAGTGAGAGCATGCTGTATGCTGCAAATGTCATTTGTGTAAGTTACATTTGTAAGTTGCAAACCACAAAAAAACCCAAACTATTGAAACTGTTTATAATAGGAGTCCTTAATGATTGATGCAAACTTGCATTCAATGTCCTTAAAGATGCAAAATGAGCAATATGGTCTCAAAATTTCATTTTTATATAAATGAAGTGTTTTACCAGAGAATTGTTTAAGCATCTTTTAGTTCAAGGATTCATTCAAGGTGGAAATAAAAAGAACTGAAAATGACTGAGGGGTGAGCAATGAGCAGTCCCCATAGGCCAAATCTCAGTAGGAGAAAACACTTAAAGTTTCTTTAGTGCTGGCAGGTTCAAAAGTCAGGGCTGGTTTCAATTAGCTTGGGAGAGTCTCAGTGATAAACAATTCCTGTGGTCTTGAAGCAAAGGGCCTAGCTGCATGCAGCCATCCGAACTACTTGAGCTGGCCCTATTCCCTCTGCTCTGGGAGTAACTGTCTGTTTGAATGAAGTATTTGTCATCGTTTGTATATGAATTCTTCTGAGTTTTTGAGAGCAAGGAAAACATGAAGTTTTCTGGTTAAGGCATTTTTGGTCTGAAAATCCCCCAGGGTATCAGTTTAAAATATGCACGACGCTCATGCGATTTATTTTCTTTGAGGGGCTGGAAAATGTCAGTGTGTGCAGATGTGTTTGTGTGCACATGGCGGTGTGATCCCCAAGTTCTGCATGGAGGGGAGGTCTGTAGGGCTGCCCCCCGTGCCCTGGTGCAGCCCCAGGGTGTGGCAGTGCCTGTGGCAGCGCTCCTGCGGGCGCACCCCGCGCTGGCAATCCTGCTCACGCCTGCCCGCATGATTTCAGGAGAGGGGACAGCAGCTCGGGGTTGTTCCTGTGTGGCGCAGGAACCCATGCAAGGCTCCTGGAGCAGCTCTGGCTCCGTGGCTGCACGCGCTGGCAGAGCCCAGCCCTGCTGGCAGAGCAGTGACCAGAGCACCACCCACGGCACCCAGAGCTCAGAAATGCTGGGGGAGGACTTCTGTGTCTTGTGCGTGTTGTGGAGAGGGGCAGCAAGGGGCTGCGATGAGAAATGCTCTGCCTCTCGTTCAGAAAGATCATATCCTCAATGCACAGGGCTGCTTGCTGGTAGTAAGGTGACAGTCCATCTGTCATTGCCTGGACCCTCACTCAGAGCTCATGCCAATTGCTTTTTTTCCTGCCTGTTGTACTGGATGTGCCTTTTCAGATGACCAGAACAGCCCTCTTATAAAAACCCTTTAAACTAAAATCAATCAACCATATTTCAAATAATCTTAAAAAACAAAAGGTCCTGGTACCAAAATCTGTCTCTATCCAACTTTCAGAAAACATGAGGGTGAATATATTTTTTTAGAATCACCATTACAGCGTTTCAATTTTAAGAGCCTTGAATAGCCAAATCCATCAAAGAATGCAAACAATAGCTCCTAGTCTCCTGTTGGAAATTTTTAGCATGTTTTGGACATAGCTGTTTTGATTGTAGATTTGAAAAGTCTGAAGCCACAAAACTACTAAACACACACGACTTTGTGATCTTGGATACCTCTATTCAGACTTTCTTGCTGTTAAAAGATTTATGGTAGCATGCTTAGGGATGGGTTGTATAAAAATTATGAACCACCATATGCTCTTACTCCTTAAAACTTTTATGTCTAGACAAAATGTTAAGAAGCATAAGCTTTTGTTTTACATTTGGGAAAAAGAGGCTGTATTTTCCCTCTGTGGCCAATACAGCATCACCTATTCAAATGAATCTTGGGGAAAGAAAGGAATTTTTGACAAACATGATTTTTGTGCAACAAAACAAACCACACAGGGCAGCTCAGTAAGGGCCCTTAAATCACACACAGTGCAGATCCTGTAGAGCAGGAGGATCTGTTTTTATCATGTGAGTTTCCATAGCAAAAGCCGATTTAACTCCTTAGGGTGAAGTTCACGCCGGCGCACGTCTCAGTGGAAGACCAAACTCCCTTTTGAGCGAGTGGCCTGCAGAGCTGCTGTGAGGGGAGCAGAGCTGCGGTGACAGAGCAGAGCTGCTGTGAGCAGAGCAGAGCTGCTGTGAGCAGAGCAGAGCTGCTGTGAGCAGAGCAGAGCTGCTGTGAGCAGAGCAGAGCTGCTGTGAGCAGAGCAGAGCTGCTGTGAGCAGAGCAGAGCTGCTGTGAGCAGAGCAGAGCTGCTGTGAGCAGAGCAGAGCTGCTGTGAGCAGAGCAGAGCTGCTGTGAGCAGAGCAGAGCTGCTGTGAGCAGAGCAGAGCTGCTGTGAGCAGAGCTGCTGTCTGGACACTCCACCAGCCGTGTGCTGTGAGCTGCTGCTCCTGCCCTGGCAGCGACAGGGCGTCAGGGAGCTGCGCTCAGCAAACCCAAACTTCCCTCGGCGCCTTTTGCAGCAGGACAGCTGAGACACCTCGTTCTGTGGGGGGCAAGGGCAGCGTGCAGCCAGACAGTTATTTGGCAGAAGCTGTGTCATTGCCCCCCACAGACAGCTGTGGGGGGCAAGGGCAGCGTGCAGCCGAGAGCGAGGTGGGTGAGGGTGCAGGTGAGGGGCAGAGCGCCCCTGGCCCTGCGCGGGTCCGAGGGGCTGCGTGGGCCGAGCGCGCCCCTCTGCTGCACGCTGGGCTCCAGCTGCCCCTCCAGGCCGTGAGGTGTTCTCCAAGGTTTCCCTGCAAGCTGTGATCCCCTGAATCACAGCACCATTTCCCTTTTTTCCTTTTTTATTTTTTTTTTAATGTAAGTTTCTTGGTGCAGCTTCCACAGAAGTGAAACAAGGGGAGGGGTGGGGTGAGCTGTGACCCTGCCACGGCCCCTCAGCCACCTCAGGTGCTGGTGAAGGAGCCTACACAGAAAGTCTCATTTGGCTGGTGTGTTCTCTCCTTCGTGGTATGACACAGCTTCTGCCAAATAACTCTAGAGATGGATACTTGTAATTAAAATGTTTGCTTGAACTCAAAAATGTGGAAAACAATAAACAAAAATTAGATTAGCGTTGTAAACAAATTCAAACAAAAGCTTGGTATTAAATAAATACAGAAATTAAAAGATAATTTCTCCAGCCTGAATCTTGCCCCTCTCCCTACAGTGGAGTTTGGTTCTAAACTTTATTTCATGTTGAACTTCTCCTGAAGATTAACTTTAGTGTGCAGAAATTATTCGGGGACTTCTGCTTAAGGTCCCTAGAATACCGGCTGGTTTTAAACAGCAGTTGAGTTCCACAATCTCTAATCAAGCAGGATTCCCACGGAGTTCAGGGTAGGCTGTGTTAATTTTAAAATGCACAGGATTAATTCCAGCTTCAAAAATTTGACTTGTCATGTGTAGGTAAGAATTCAGAGCAATGTGCAGGCTCTGCTGTTAAAATGGCTCGGGGTGTCAGTGTTGAGTTGTGGAGAGTGTATAAATCATATGTGTGTGTTTCTCAGGCTGGTACCTGGGGATTTGCTTGATATGATTATACACACTGCTCTGCTCACTTAGTTCATTTCACGGCTGCCTCAGGAGCGACCTCAGGAGGCGTTTACATTGATTATTTCCTTCACAACAGCCAACACAGTTCAAATAAAGCAGACTATGCATAATTAAAGGCATCATTGCTTTCTCACTCAAAATAGTAATGGGGCAGTGGATCTAATTTCCTACTTAACACAGCAAAGCTGTGCTTATTAACTATTCCTCTGATTATTGTTTACTAAACTAATTTTAATAATGGCTTGTTGTGGGCTTTTTCTCCTGGAAGACCCAAGCTGTTCTGCTTGTGCTGTAAGAGCATGACGGGGCAACCAGCGGGTCCAGGGCGGGATCCTGCACAGCCCCTGGAAAGCTGGGCCAGCCAGGGGCTGTGCTGGTGCTCAGCTGGAGCTTGGCTCTGCAGAGCCAAGGGTGGATGCTGCGCTGCGAGGCACCCACCAGTAAAAACAGCCGCGCGTAAAGTGCCAAACAGAAGCGTGTGTTTGTGTGTGAATGCTGTGTTTGAGCTGGCCAGGGGGCTGTGCCACCCCTTGCCTTTGGGGACACAGACAGGGCCGGCCCAGCTCGGTGCCCTGCGTGCCCAGGGTGCTGGGGCGGCAGCTCAGAGCGCGGGGAGCGCCCTGCTGCAGGCACTGACCTGTCAGCACGCCCCGGGCAGCCCGTCTCAGCTCGCTCATGTGGTGGACAGCTGTGGTTTCTGACAATGCAGTGGTTAGTGTAGAAGACGCCCACTCTCAAAGCCGGCCTTGTATCTGTTTTTCCTGTGGGAGAAGTTTTTAGCGCTGCCCCTGGCCTCTGGCTTGCACGCTTCAGAGGACTATTGTGTTCTTATTCCATTAGCATAATAAAATCTGCACCTCCCAGATCATTCCAAAATACCCAGCTCGAGCAGTTCCAGGAGAAAGCTGGCTGGCCGGGGCGGCTGCAGAGTGTGCCGTGAGCCTTGGTCAGACAGCGATTGCACCACGCAGGGCTCCTGCTCAGGCAAGACTTGCACGTGGTGTCAAGCCCTAAATTATCAGCTCTCCAGAAATAGAATAGCTAAGACTTTTTGTAAACTGCTCTTATCATCTGGTGGAATTACTAAGCCCGAGGATCCTTTGCTAAACAAAAAATCCAGGGAAGCTCGGGGCTAAATTCTGGGTGAATTTAGCCAGAGGTGGCAGGCAACACGCTCAGCCTGGGGACACGTAGTGAGAAAATGTTAATCTGATCATTTTCTCATCTTCAGCTTTTGCTGCTCCTTCCCAGGGCTGCATCATGCTGGTGGGTGTCCTGAGGCCAGGCTGGTTTGCATTTGCAGTGCTCATCCTAGCAGGGACACAAATGACAGTAACTTTATGATGACTTCAACGTGCTCTCACATGTTTAAATTGTTCATATTTTCTGGGAAGGATAGACACCCACCCTGACAACTTCTTGCATCTGGTGAGTAGGGGAGCCTATAACCTGTGATCCTTGAGAAAAATATGTCAAACCTCATTACTTTCAGTGAATGAGCACTGTCAGCTTTCCTGGTTTGTACTTCTCTAGCAAAGTTATTAAATTTCTGATAAAATGAGGACACTGCTGGATGCTTGCTCTCCTCCTGTCTTTTGGCCAGCCCGACCACCCTTGCCCACCTTACTCTGTGCCAAAGCTGTGCCCTGCATCTCCCGGGGCAGCTGGAGGCCAGGGAAGTACCTCACTCTGCTGCCCTCTTGAACAAACTGAGTTAAACCAAAAGCTGATGATTTTAAGAAATAACTGACCAAACTTCTGTGAAACAAGTCCCAAACTCAGTTTGCTCCATGAGCTGTTAAATATCTGACAAACTTCTGGTTAACTTTAGGAAGGACCAACGACAAGAGGGTTATTGCCATTGTAAATTGTATCTAACAGTTTAATAGTTGTAATACCTGGTATGTTCTTTTTAATCATAAGTGTCTGGAGTGTTGCAGAACAGAGAAAGCATCTGGATCTAGAGCAGCTGAAGTAGAAAGTTGTTTTTTCTGTTTACAATATGACTCTGTTCACAATAACTAAGTGAAATACCTCTGGTGTGCATTGGCTAGATATTTAGTGTGTGAAAAAGGTGTATTTTTGTGTACCAAAGTTAAGATTATAGTGATTTTCTTTTTTTCTTTTTCTTTTTTTTTTTTTTTTTTTTTTTTCTTTTTTAATAGAAATGGGAATGAGGAGGACACCCCTGTTTCCAGTTGTTAACACTGGAAAATGTCTGTCAGCTGGCAGCAAGGTTGTGTTACGCTGAGGACTAGGAGGGGAGGGATGTCCATCTGGGCTGTGTCACATCCACCAAGACCGGCCTTGCTATCCTTGAGCTGCAGCAGCCTAAAGCATTTCCACTCCACAAATGCCCTGCAGACAGCTCCAGTAACTTAAACTTTTCCAGGCTGCAAGTACATGCCTTTTTAGGTTCTCTTAATGGAATGGTTTCTCTTTTATTTAATAGCAGTGTGTCCAGCTGAAGGTAAAGAGGTTGTAGATGTGGCTGTATCATTCCTGACTGTACTTTAGAGACTTTCCCCAACAGCTTCTTTTACAGAGGAAACGTTTGCTTTAACTGATAGGTAACTGGGAGGTAATAAATGTGATTTTGCAGAGCTTGGTGCCGTGGTGTGTCTGGTCTTTGTGCAAGATCAGTTTTGGAATAGGTGAAAAGGATTCAGTTTACCTTAATCTGATGAAAACCAAAGCTGTACAGAGGGATGGGGCTTTTTCAACACAGCCGGAGTGAGCCGTGGTAGACCTACAAGGCACGTCAGATGAGACACTGAGCTGGTCAAAAACAATGAGCTAAAAATGAGCTATCAGTGAAACAACCCTGTTTAATAACGGGGGATGCCGTGCCCCAGCAGCAGATTGGACCCAGCAGTGCAGAGCCCGGCCCCGGGCACGCTGCCCTGCTGGGGAGGCTGCCCAGCCCAGCCCCCTGGGGAGGGGTCCAGCCCCAGTGCCCCCCGCCCGGGCAGCCCTCGGGGATGGAGAAGGGAGGGCTTGCTGCAGGGTTCATCCCCCTTGCGAGTGCCTTGCCATTAGTCCCTTCTACCGACCCCAGAGATGCTGGAGAAATGAAAGCAGAAACATTTTAACAGGGCTGGTGCGAAATGGAAATAGAGTAAAATAATTCCCGGGCTGGGGGTGCTTTGCTTCCCTCCCTCCCTCACCTGCGGGGCTGTAAATCCTGTTTCCCAATCTCTGTTGGACGTGGAGGACCGAGCCCCGGTTTGCTCGTGCATGCAGTTTGTCTCTGGCACAGCCCCGGGCAGGGTTTTGGGGCAGCGGGTGCCCTGGCAGCCCTGCCCCGGGGACACTGCCACAGACCTGTGAGAAACAGACACAGAGGCCTTCTGAACCCCGTGAAACTCCAGCCCTTGTCCTGTAAATGAGATATCTGGGGAGCGGGCGTGGCAATTGATGTTTCACTGAAAACTGGAGAAATCGGAGGATGTATCACAGCAACTTGCCTCCTGTAGCCCGTTTATCCCAGCCAGCTGCTAGTGTTCAGTCTTGCCAGATTTCTTCCTCTTGCTTCAAAAGGGTATTAGCTAAAGTATTTTTAATAACAAACAAATGGTTTAATCACAAACAAATGTTTGAGAAATTTGTGGGGTATAGGAGAAAAGCCGCTGTGTCATTCCCCTCTCTGTGGATAGACAGGAGGGGGCTGGGGAGCCCCGGGTCCAGACTGGTGTAACTTTTGTCATTAATATGCATGAGCCACTTGACAATTGGACTCTGGAAAAGGATCTGGCTAGGTGGTTACACAAATGCTGACACCTGCACTTATGATTTCATGCAGTGAAGTCAAGCTAAAAATATTGTGATGGGCCACAGAAGAGGTCCCTAGCCACCACGCTTTTGTCCCTCTACAGGGACGAAGCGACGCTGACTGATTTTGACAGCTTTTGCACAGGAAATTTAGCTTGCACAGGGTTTATGGACCAGCCATGAATAAGGTCAGTGGGGTTCTCCACAGCCATCCTGGCTGTTGTTCTTGCCTGTCCCCTCACCAAGAAAGGTGTATGCGCCACTGTGGGGTGGTTTTTGTCAGGACTGCAAGCTTGCTTATGTGGGCTGCTGGTTTCTAGTTGATAGGATAATTGTGGCTACTTTTCTTTTTTGGTATGGAGTATTTCTTCCAAGCCTGTAGGAAATGATACCTTGTGTTACTGATCATCAGCTGTGGCTTGAGACTGTCTCACAGTGTTCACACAGCTCAGGTGCAGTTACCTCACCTGAGTCTTGGAGAGCGTGTTTACTTTAATTTACACATTTAACATAAGTCACTTAATCCTTGTGCTACCTCTCACCGTGAAGAGCTGGAAGGAATATGTCATTTGTCTAAAACTTCAGGACAAATGGTATCAGCATCCAACTGATCCATCCAACCTCAAAGAACTGCTCATGTGGAGGAAGATGTAGTAATTGGGTCTGTGATCTGCTCAGTTCTGAAATTATTCTTGGGATCAAACAAGTGGAATTGACTTCTAGTAAGTGTCCCTGTAGGCCTAAATAGAACTTGGTTTTCTCAGATTCTGGATTTGTGCTGGTGTTAAATAAAATCACTAATGTATCATTTGAGCCTGTAGATGTTGACACAGAAGTGGCGAGGCCCTGGAACGCGGTCAGCCCGCTGCTCTGCTAGCAGTCGTGCTGCTTTGTGCTGGCCTTGTTCTCCAGCTCACAAAAGGAAAAATAACTGAGATTTGTCTTGTCTTGGGCTGACAGTATAGCCAAGTGATTGCCAGTCCAATTTGGCAGTTTTTAATCATTTTATCTCTGTTCTCTTCTCTCTGGGGAGACAGGCAGTGTTTAGCAGTCTGCTCAGAAAGACCTTGGGGCTAGTTTCAGCGGCAGTGGCTCAGAGCTCCGATTATTAGCTCTGCTCTTAGGAGCACACTGCGATCCTTCCCAGGGGAGTGGTGTGAAAAATTAACACAGGCTTAGAGCAGCAGTGCAGCAGCAAGCTATGTAACTGTAATTACTCCATTGATATTCCTCACACAATAACACTGTCATCAGTCATTTACATAAACTTTTTCTCCATGAAGAGGGAATGGCTGCTTATAACCCTATTGGGTGCTTCCAGAGCATGCATTATACATTTTATTTGTTCTAATTTCAGACTCAAGGCCTGTAGGAACAGAGTGAGAAAACGTGCAGCCTTTTTGTTGTTTTCTCTTCTCTTGCAGCAGTAAGTGTGCCACTCTGCATGCATGAGCCTGCAAGCAGGCAAAAATGTGTCTTGACAGGGTTGTGGGAACCAATTCCAGAATTTGAAATGTTCAGTGTAATTTCAAGAGATACAACAGTATATTTTAAACAATGTAGTACCAAGCTCTGTTCCAGGTCCTGGTATCTCACCATTTTGGTCAGGCTGGGTCCACAAGCAGCAAGTACTGTTGTGGAAATGTTGTAGAAATAGAACTCCTTGGGGCACACTGAGGTTACTTAGGTTCCTTTTTCTTCCACAAGTACATGGCACGGCTCTGTGCCTTCTGCCTGTACCAACTCTCCTGTAGCTCTATTTCTTTCCCTGTCACCAGAAAGAATGGGTGTTTAAGCCACAAAAGTGCTCTTCCTGCCAGCAAATGATCCAAAAAAGCAAGAGAAAATAAGCGGTTAGTAAAATTTAAAATTAGTACCATCCTGTCTTCAGCCAGGGACATTCATGTCTTTTGTGTCCCTCTAAGCACGTAAAAGCTGCACAAAGCAGATTACCCCCTCCAGGTCAGAGCCAGGCAGGGGCGAGCAGCCCAGGGCCGTGCCCGTGGGTTGCGGGGCCAGGCTGGGGTGGGCACACGCCTGGGCTCCTCAGACACAGGTGCCCGCTGGAGTGCTGGCCACCCGAGCAGCTGGGCACGCTCCTGTCTCGGGCTCCTGCACTTGCTGAGGCACCCACCTGCAGAAGGGGCTGGGCAGGAGGCCATTTAGTGCTCGGCTTCACCAGGGACCGAACGTCCCCGCTCTCCTAGCAGCAGCGGCGTTAAACTCCTGCAGATATTACGCTCCGTCTAATTAAAGTCTTCGGAGGTATTCCCGGGGCCAAGACTAATAATGTATTCAGGAGAATAATCAGCCTGTCTGGGCTGCAGTGGGTTTATTGATGGCGCCGGGAGCTGCTGGTGCTGCCCGTGCCCCGCGCGCGGCCGCGAGCCCTGCGGGGCCCGGCCGCCCTCGTCGCTGGCGCGGTCCCGGGCGCTGCAGCACCACGCATCTAGTGGGAGAAAAGGCACATGATAGTCAAATTTCAGTCGCTGAATATTTAATGAAGCCTGCAGTGTTTATTTGGTTAGCCTGTCGATTTTTATCGTTCTGTCAATAGCTTCTCATATGTGGCACGGTGATGATCTTTAGCAGCCTGTCCCCTGGGAGCCAAAGCGCTAAATGCAATTATGGATTTTATACCGCAATGTGTTTGATATTTCCAGTGATCTAATTTGCAGTCTGGTAGTTTATTGTTTGGCATTTTAATGGCGTTCAAATGCTACGGAAAATTTGATTTCTCTGTATAATTCATCCTAACGTCATTAATGCTGGTAGCCGAATGGCATGGATTTTAGAGGGCTAAATATATAGGAAAGTAATTTTTTTAATATGGACCAAAACGAACAGAGTTTTAACTAAAAGGAAAACCATGTTGTATTTTTTCATGTTTCCTCTTTGTCACTTTCCATTAAATATTAAGATTACTTTGAGGAAATGGTAAAACAGATGCTTGACCTTACCAAAGAAAACACAAGTGCAGTGTGTTGTGTGATGGAAGCTTCACCATACAGCTCACAGCTCCTCAGGAGCCTTTTGAGAGAGAAACAGAACGAGAGTTATTGTATCAAAAAGTCTTTCCTGGCTGTTTCTCTCTTCTGTTCCAGACCACTTCTGACTGATAATTAATCCTCCATATATATTTTTTCCTCTTTTGTAGCTCACAGAAGTCCTGAGCCAACCACTTGAGTGGATGCATCTATTTCACTTAAAAGTCAAAACAAAACCCAAGCCCACCACCAGCAACAATCCCAACCCCAGGCCACAGTGTGGTTGAGTTTTGGGTTGGGGCCATTGGCAGAATGAAGGGGCACACAAAACTGTGTGGGGCTGAGTGGCTTGGGGGAGTTAATCATGGTGTTATTTTACACATCTACACCACTTTTATTGTGCAGTAACTCATGAGTTATGGGTCCTCTGCAACTGCAAAATAAATCCTTTAATTAACCACCTACTCAGAAACAATTTAACCTCCTCAGTGTATCTCATAAACTACATTAGCCCCAGATTTATTTAGAATAGGGTTGTGCAAGTGTGATCTATTTACATTAAGGAGTACGTGCCCTTTGTTATGTCAAGTATTCTGGGACAAGAAAATACAAATCTATTTTATATGGTTTCATCCATGGCTTTTAATGATTTCACTGAGTGTTTCCCAAATAGAAGCAAACACATTTTTGCACTGTTGGATGAAAGCAGACAGGGAGATAACCATTTCACCTGGGCAGGTAGCACACGAGTTCATTCCTCGTTGTTAGAGACGATTTCACAGAGAAGTGTTAGAGAGAAACTCCACTCTCCTCTGATGTCCAATGAAGTCAAGCTACACAGTGGCATGTTGACAAGAATTATTCTTTTTCTTGAGTGCTGAAGAATTTGTTTCTGTCTTTCAACAGAGGTGAACACAAGTCCAGTTTGTGTAATACATCTTACAGGCTGACAGAACTAGAACATGCTTTGTGGTTTATGATTTAAGAACATTAAAGAAGTTGAAGAGAGTTCTTCTTTTAATGTAATCAAGTAGAAAATATGACAGAAAAATAGGAGTCACAAAGGAGAGCAAATGAGGTGCCAAAAGCAGTAACAAATGAATATAGAACATTCAGCTTTGTGTTTCACAAAATGCCTCAGTGCTGGGCTGACTGACCTGCTTGCTGTCTGGGTGAGGCTCCTGCTGCTGCAGAGGTTTCCAGTGCCTCTCACAGCATGGAAACAGGGGGGCTCCTGCCATTGTACTGTCCTCAGCAGTGGTGGCAAACCTTGATTATGTTTGTAACTCATCTCAAATCTTTCCCCAAAATAAGTTTTCCTTGAAAAACCCCCTGATTTTTCTCTGAACTTACTGAGGACAAGAGCACAGGAGATCACCTAGAGGAGAAACAGTCAACTGCCATATTTCTTTCATGGGGCAAAAGTCCTTCTCGGGCCCTTGATTTGTCCTGTACTTGTGTGAGGCAGTGCTGGGCACTCGGTTTGCTAGTGCAGGAGGGCTGGTATGGAGATCACCTGGAGCCAGGGATATCCTTGGCCAGACCCTTGTGGAAAGCTGCTTTGCAGGAAGAGCAGTGGAGGATTGGAGGGGATCAGACCACAGGCAGTGACTTTTTTGGGCACCTTTGCTGAAGCAGAGATGAGAGCAGTGGCATGGCCTCAGCAGGGCACTGGGGACTGTGGCTGCTGGGAGCGCTGCCCTGCCCTCACCTCCTGTGCTGTGGCCTCAGGTGGCAGCCAAGGGCTCAGTGGGAGCCCATCTTCTTCTGCAGGGTGCAGAGTGGGCTGGCTGGGAGGGCAGGAGGGGTGCAGGAGGCACAATGCTGCTGTGGGAGGGGAGCAAAGCGTGGGGAGAGCAGGGGGTGGCACCCAGAGCAGGGGGTGACACCCAGACCGAGCAGGGGGTGACACCCAGACCGAGCAGGGGGTGGCACCCAGACTGAGCAGGGGGTGACACCCAGAGCAGGGGGTGACACCCAGACCGAGCAGGGGGTGGCACCCAGACCGAGCAGGGGGTGGCACCCAGACCGAGCAGGGGGTGACACCCAGAGCAGGGGGTGGCACCCAGACTGAGCAGGGGTGACACCCAGACCGAGCAGAGAGTGACACAGACCGAGCAGGGGGGGACACCCAGACCGAGCAGGGGGCGACACCCAGACCGAGCAGGGGGTGGCACCCAGGCCGAGCAGGGGGTGACACCCAGAGCAGGGGGTCACACCCAGACCGAGCAGGGGGTGGCACCCAGGCCGAGCAGGGGGTGACACCCAGAGCAGGGGGTCACACCCAGACCGAGCAGGGGGTGGCACCCAGGCCGAGCAGGGGGTGACACCCAGAGCAGGGGGTCACACCCAGACCGAGCAGGGGGTGGCACCCAGGCCGAGCAGGGGGTGACACCCAGAGCAGGGGGTCACACCCAGACCGAGCAGGGGGTGGCACCCAGGCCGAGCAGGGGGTGACACCCAGAGCAGGGGGTCACACCCAGACCGAGCAGGGGGTGGCACCCAGGCCGAGCAGGGGGTGACACCCAGAGCAGGGGGTCACACCCAGACCGAGCAGGGGGTGGCACCCAGGCCGAGCAGGGGGTGACACCCAGAGCAGGGGGTCACACCCAGACCGAGCAGGGGGTGGCACCCAGGCCGAGCAGGGGGTGACACCCAGAGCAGGGGGTCACACCCAGACCGAGCAGGGGGTGGCACCCAGGCCGAGCAGGGGGTGACACCCAGAGCAGGGGGTCACACCCAGACCGAGCAGGGGGTGGCACCCAGGCCGAGCAGGGGGTGACACCCAGAGCAGGGGGTGACACCCAGACCGAGCAGGGGGTGACACCCAGACTGAGCAGGGGATGGCAGACAGACCAAGCAGGGGGTTACACTGACTGAGCAGGGGGTGACACTGACTGAGCAGGGGGTGACACAGACTGAGCAGGGGGTGACACCCAGACCGAGCAGGGGGTGGCACCCAGACTGAGCAGGGGGTGACAGACTGAGCAGGGGATGGCACCCAGACTGAGCAGAGGCAGTGCTCCCTGGAAATCAGCTCAAACATCACACGACCGTGTTATCTCCAGAAAATATATCAAACCCCACTGTGTTACTCAAGCTCTGGCCTAGGATGTTCCAGCTGCTGTTTTTGTTTGTAGGAATGACAGCTAACAGGCTCTCCCAAAATTATTGAGAAACCTAGTTAGCAGGAGTTTAAAAAAAAAAAGCCACCAAGTTGTGGTGTGCTGCAGGCTAATGACATGAGGCCTGGCCCTCCAAGTGATCTGCTAGCAGATGATGGATGGATGTGCACCTCACTCAGCAGCACCACCAGCTTTGCTCCATTCTTGAATATCTGTCAAGATGTTAAGTGGATGACTGCAATCAGCAGTGAAATAAGACCTGTGTAATCTGATGTTCCACTTAGAAAAGAAAACAGAATTCCTACCACCTAATATGAGACTACACCAGCCAACACTTAAAGGTCTCTTGAGCCGGCCAGGTATCTGATAAAATCTTTACACCTCATTATCACTTGTAATTTAGAGATATGGGTACAGCTGTATCTACAAACAGGGCATGATGACATTTCCAGGGATTTTTTATCTGTGTCCCTTTCCAGTGAACAGCTCTTCCTTCACACATATGCTTTTCTATGTTTTTTAATGTGTTCTTTTATTCAGATTTTATCTGGCTGAAAGGGGAGGGCTGCCTGCTATGTCCTTTGACAATTTATGAAAATTTTTGCAGATTAACAAAAAAGACAACCTTCTACTGCTCTGTGAGGGAAGTTCAGGTTTGGTGAGTTCTAGTTAGTCAAGCTGATTTCTAGAAGGCAGGAAGAAATGCAGCATTTATTGGTAAAATCATGGCAAAGATTATTCTGGAAGGTATTGAAAAACACATGGAGTACAATGCAGTCGTCAGTCACAGCTGGCACAGCCTCGTGAGGGGAAAGTCCATGAGGGGAAACTTGATTTCCTTCTAGGACAGGACAGCCCGCCTGGATGACCAAGGGAAGCCAGTAGATGTAATCTGTGGGGACTTCAGCAAAGCTTTTGGTACTCTGATGTTATCCTTCTGGACAAACAGTCCAGCTCACAGCTGGACAGCCATGGTGATGGGTGGCTCATGGATGAAGTGCAGAGTTACAGTGCCTGGGGTGACATCTGCCTGGCACTGTCACTAGAGGGGTTCTGGGGGCTCCATCCTTGCCTCTTCAGCATCTTCATTGATGAAGATTTCAACATTCATTCATTAATGATCTGGGCACAGGACTCAAAACAATACTAAGTTTGCCAGTGGCACTAAATTGGGAGAAACAGCCAACTCCCTTGAGGGTAGAGAGGCCCTGCAGACACAGAGAGGGGAAGTCTTATGAGGAACAGACCAGGGCACTTTGTTTGGAGATGAGGAGAGTGACATCAGACCTTGTTGTGGGCTTCAGCATCCTCACAAGGGGAAGCAGAGGGGCAGGTACCAATGTCTTTGCTCTTGTGACCAGTGACAGGACTCAAGAGACAAGTGGAAATGTAAATTTAACTGAAATAGTGATTGAAATGCATATATTTGTCATATGAAAGGGAAGCTCTTGACCAGACAATTGTCTAAGCTGTTCTATTTGTTGTTAGTATCTCTGGACAATTTCCCTGAGAAAAAGAAGATGAAGAATGTTTAAAGAGAAAATGTAGGAAGGAAGAAAGAAGGGGAAGGATGGAGGAAAGGAGCAGGGAGAGAGAACAGGTTAGACAGGCCCAGGTAGTGATTAATGAAGACGTGGACTTTCCCAGGCACTAAGGGAGCAGCTTGCCAAAAGGCTGGAGTGGGGCTCTGGTGGGGCTGCAGATCTGAGAAGGGAGGCAGGTCTGGTGAGCTGGGAAGCTTGTGGCAGATGGCTGCTGTTCTGTTCTGGTCTCCCAGTCCAGCATGATGTCTAAAATCTGTCACCTCTCTGGGCTGAAAATAGTCTGTGTCCCATCTCAGGCAGTGCAGTACAATGTACCATGAAACTGCTTAATGCTGTAGAAAATTGCTAATGCAACAAAACAGAGCCCCTTGAAAAATCAGCTAACGCCTCATGATGCCTCTCTGGGTCCTTTCTGACCCCATCCACGGGAGCATCACTTCACACAGAAGAGCTGATCTCCGTGTGGCTGCTCCCTGGGATGCTGGAATGCTGAAAGGTGTCTCTAAAACTCAGTCCAAGCCCTGCACTGGGACCTGCAGCTGCCCAGCTAAGCTCAGACCTGTGTCCTGGGCAGGGGGAGCCCAGAGGAAAGTGACTGTTTCACAGCAAAAGGAAAGCCAGCTTCTAACACTCCTGTGCTCTGTATTATGGCAGTTTCTGAATCCCTGTCTAGGCCCTTGGCAGGTTCTGCCTTCAGGATAATGCTCAGGCACAGACTCTGAAACACCTGATGGCTCTGAGTCTCCCTTATTTAGTGCATGCAGACAAAAACCCATACATAAATAAGGTCTCCCTGATTTAGCAGTGCTAGCATGGACATCACAGCTTGCCAGCCATAAAAATTAGATTAACAAAGATTACCAATGTAAACACAAGGGAAAAAAAAACCCCAAACATTGTCAGTATATGTAAAAAATATGTTCCAGGCAAAAAATACAGGGACCCCTATGGGAAAAGATAATTACAGAATTTCATACTTTCTGGGAGAATGAAAGGTCTTTGAGACATGTCAGCCTTTCTTAGGGCAACGGGAAAGAGAAAATGTAGGAAGGAAGAAAGAAGGGGAAAGAAACAGAAAAAACTGCAGTGGTGATTGCAGATATATTTTTATCTGACCAATAAATTACCTGGGCAGGAATACCTTTGTAATCATGGATAACCTAGAGAAGGAGAGCTGGGGAGAGGAGACACGTTGTGGCTGTTGTTCCCATGGCTGCTTCAGCTGCAGAAGGAGCTGAAATACTCAAACCCAGAGACTCCTGAAGGGCTCCACATCACTGAAAGTCAGGCAGCACAAGAGGTGCTTGAGCCCTTCTGAAAGGAGGGGGAGCCTGTGGTTGTGTTGATAGACTTAAGCCCCTTCCAGCCTCTCTGCAGCTGGGTAAATCTCCCTAGGATTGGGCTGGCTAACAGAAATATTGGCATTCCTCAGTGCTGGGTGAGAGAGTACAACTGATTCATTTCTTTGCTCTGCAGAGTAATTCTCAGCAGCTTCTTTTTAACTGAAAGGATCAAAGTCACTAAATGAGAATGTGGTGAACTTGATACTTCTTCACAAGCCCAACAGACATGGACAATATACGTTCTGTAACCGAAACCTTTTGGGGTTTGTGTAATACAATACCCTTTCTGTAACCCCCACCCTTCCCTCCATCCTCTTGACCCTGCTGCAGCTAAGGGACTGGACAGTAGAAAAACATGTCAAGCATGAAAAGCAGCAACTTGAGGGCAAACATGACCCCTCCACTGCTAGTTACTGAACTTCTGAAAGTGCATCAAGCAAGCAGAATCAGCTAAAAAGGGAGGCCGGGGACACCTCATGTTGTGCAAGATGGGAGGTGAGGTCTTTGCTCTTTAGAACTAAAGTGTTTTGTTTTAATCATGGGGAGAGCTGCTGGCTTGGCACTGTGTGAAATAGATTTAGAAATCCTGAGGAAGGAGGAATTTCTCAAAACAGTAAGGAAAACAAAAGTCAGCAACGGGGAAGAATTGGCCAGCATTTTTACAACAGGAAATGTGGAGGATACTGAAAAGAGAAAATTAATGGCACTGGGAGTATGATCCTGTTAACCGTTATTGTTGACACCTCATAATTTCCAGACTAAAATGCCAGCTAAGGCCATGTTTCACTTCACACTATCTTAGGTCATCTTTGTCTTGCTCAGAGAAAAAGAAACTCCATAATAAAAATGGAGCACGTCATGAGAAACTCCTTTGTGTGTGGAGTCAGCTCAGCAGTCAGGACATGGCTGCAGTAATCCTCTGCTTGATTGCACCAATATTGTGCTGCATTTTATTTTCTGAGGTAGAATAAATGTTCCACTCCGAGGAGTGGAAAATGCTAGCTATACCTATTTTAAACACCAGAGCAATGCTTTATAGCCCATAGAGGGATAATTACAAAGTACAAAATCACAGATTTTATAGCACGTTTTCCCGGGAGTGCAGTTAGGAGAACAGCATGTGTCATGTAGCCAATTTAGATAATGATTCTGATAAAGATAAACTGTATTGTTTATAATAAGTAATTGGGCTGACAAAGGCCCGACAGACACGGAGGAGTGCGGGAGCCGCAGCCCCGGACCACGGGCCCGGCGCGGGGCTGCAGGACAGCTCGCTTCCAGGAGCAGGAGGCAGACTCGCAATGCTTCCAGAGTTTTCCGTGGCTCAGACTCCGAGGTGGTGGCTGCTGTGAGGGTGTGCTGGTGAGGGATGTGCCTGAGGAGACAGACCCCAGAGCCGGGTACCCAGAGGCCTGAAAACAGGACAGGAAGGCCTTGTCTCCCTGGCTCCTGAGGAAGTCCTGGAGCTGGCTCAGAGCTGAACCATGGAGAATACTGGCCTGCTAAATACACAGTGGCACTTTACCACAGGCAGGAGTTTACTTGTTGAGTAGATTATCTCTCCTGAGATAAGGCAAAATCCTTCAGATGCAGTGGAGTATCTTGCCAGGCCTATTAGCACATGACAAGATGCAGTTTGGGTCCAGTGAACCTCTATCAATCACAAGATGAAGTAAAGCCCTAATTATCATTTAATTGCTGCCTTCAGCTTGAGCTGCCCTTCTTCGCAGCTTCCCGCATCCATTGGAGATTAGGTTGCACTAAAATGAGAACCGTAAAGGGCCTGGCAAAGGTGTGAAATTCCCTGGGTAACTGAATTAATGGCAGCGGGTTCTGCTGCTGGGGGGGTTCTGGTCTCTCTGCAGACAGGATGAGTGAGGGCGAGGGCTTTAATGGGGAATTGGAGGCGATTGCTCTCAGCCGCTTGCTCGCAAGGAAGAATGACACACAATATGCTGGTTCGGCCAGGCTCAAGGGAACAAAGAAAATACCGCTCACAAACATTCGTTTTTATGCTAATTCTGTGGAATTATGTGGTGAACCATTTCGTTAAATAAGAAAAAATAGTAATATGTTCATGTAATCTTGTGCAGGGTAGCAGAATGTGAGCATGGTAGCTGTTTTTTTCTGGCCATTTTGAAGTGGATTGAGACACAGATTTGGGATATTTGAGCTCTGGTTTAGTTTTTAAGTCAGGCTTGTTGTCGATCTGTTTTCATATGCTCTGCATGGCAGGTGTGTTTTCTAAGTAAATTGCAGCATCAGAACACTTTCTCATGATGAAACTCTGACATCACTAGACACTTGTCTGTACTATGTAACTTTGCAACATCAAATCCAATTTCAAAGATAATTACAGGCCATTAGTGCCTGACACAGAGTTTAATAACAGAGTAAATATTGTGGTGATCTTCGGAAATGCATAAATAAATAAGTAAATACACAAAGTAGACTTGTCTGGCTTTAAAAATGAGCTCTTAAAACTGGTATTGCCTGAGAAACAGGTGTAGTTGGAATTGGTCACTTAACCTCATTACATGAAAGACAGAGCTCTATAAATCCATCGTTTTACTAGTCAGCTTGGCAAGCAAGTGCTCCTCTTCCCAAACAATGCCTGTTTGCAGTGCCCTGGAACAAGGTGAGCTGGGCAGGCAGTGCCTGGGAGCGTGGGTGCTGCAGTACAAAACAATAAAATCCTCTCGGTAATCAAGATGTAGCATTGTCTTAGCAGTGTCAAATGTAAGCAGGGCACTGCGTGGCTCTTGTTCAGCTCTCCCTTTGCAATCATTAGGGGGTTTTAAGTGTCCCATTGTGGTGTTTGACTGCACAAAGCTGGCTTGTGGCTTGGCACAGCATCCTTGAAAAGGGCAGCGGTCTGAACACCATGAGCACTGCGGAGATTCTCGAATTATGATCAAAACAAGAAGTCAGGGTTATATAGCAACTCTGGCAGGTAAAAATACCAGAAGACTTGTGATTATTTCACTTGTAGTAGGTCACCTCAAGTTGTGCTTGTTCCTGGGAAAGCAAAGGCCAGTCAGCAGTGTGAGAGTGGGCTCTCTGGCTGCCCGGGCCAAGGAGGGAGCTCGTGTCCTCTGGCTGCTCCGTGCTCAGTGGCACCACGCAAACACAGGATTCAGGCCAGCTCGGAGTGCTTCCCACATCTGTACTGCTGGAGAAAAGCCGTGCTGAAATGAATCAGGAGCTCTTTGCCCCAGCTTTCTCCCGGAGCATCCCGTGGTCCCTGCAAAGCAGGAAGGCCTGGGGGCTTGCCACCCCAAAGCACTCCCTGCAGGAGCAGCACAGCCCCTCCTGTGTGCAGTGCACTTTGCCTTTTGTCGAGCAGCGGGCTTAGGTCAAGTGTGAAAGCCAAAGAGTAACACACATGACTCCCTGACTGAATTGCAGGGTTGATTTTGCTCTCCCATATTCACTTTGCTGTCTCTGGTGGGGAAGATTGTGCATGTAAGAGCAAAATGCAATTAGAAGTAGAGCTCTGTTTGCTTTGAAGCTATTATGATGTAAAACTGAAAAACATTTTTTAATCTGTCCATTCCTTGTGCTATTATTTCCACTCCAGCTCTTCTTTTTTTAATTATTGTTTATTTCTCAAGAATTCTGATGCAAATTTTTCTTAACTCACAGAATATTTCATAGTATGAAAAATAATTTCTTTCACTTGGAGCTTGATTTGCTTACAACAACAATTTCTCATACTTTTCTTAAATAATAAAATAAATCGACCATAATGGGGAATAAGGAGTTTACATTCCCAACAGAAAGAATACATCTGTGGAGATGAGTTTCATTACACTGTTAACTGAAACAGTGACTTTAGAATTGATTCCATCTTTAGCCAGTGCAGTCAGTGCTCTCCACAAGACTGTATTTATGAAGTATTCTTTACTCAAGATAAGCAAAAACATAAAAGGAGGCCTCCTCACCCTCTTTTGCTGCTCTGGGTCAACATCACAACCTCTTGATTAGATTTGGAGCCTACTAATTAGATATAATTCATTACCTGCAAGAATGAGATCAGAAATCAGGAGCTGCTTTTCCGAATAAGGCGATCCTTCCCCTCATCCATCATGGCTGTTAGTAACCAATTTAAAGTCAGACAAATGCATAACCAGCATTATTACCTTGTCATAAATAGTTAGGGAGAAAGACCTGGAATAACCTGGCATTATAAATGGTTTTTATCACATTATTTTGCAGTTATTTGTCAGCCACTTTGCTTAAGATAAATGTAGCACAATAATCAGATTCTAAAACAGAGCAGTGAACAAGGTTTTGCTAATTGTGAAACCTCTTCTGCTGGCAGAACTCTGTCATGGGGCACAGTTTGGAAATTTCCTTATGGAGAAATTGCACTGAGCACATCTCCATGTTTGGACTTGAAAGTCTAAGAGGCCAGAAAATAGGAAAAGGGGTCTCATCCCCTCCTTCAGGCGTGGTGAGGTCTCAGCAGTCATGGCTGAGCCAGGGCAGGGGTTCTGCAGCTCTGGCTGCCCCTAACGTGTGCAGATGCTGATGCAGTGTGCCCCACCATCCGTGCAAAGGAGCCTGGCACCAAGACAGAAGGGATGCTTCTGCCATGGGGGGTTCTCAGAAGGGCAGACAGGCTCCTCGGGTTGGGATTTTGGCGATCACAAATGTCTGATGGAAAGAAGCACATGATTAAATGCTAATTGCAATAAGATTATATGGAGATGAGGGTGGCCAGTGAGCACAGCACTGATGCTTCTGGAGCACCACATTTCCCTCCCTGGGGTGGAGGGATGGAGAACTGAGCCCCTTGAGCACACCTGGAGCTGCAGTGCCACCCTCCCACCAGTACCTGTGGTTTTCCACGGTGACTGAAGGAAACCAGGATCTGAATCCATCTTTTAAAGAGGCATGCTGAAGGGAATGTAAGGGCAAGGTTCTGCAATATAAATCCCAAACAGTTCTCTGAGCTCTATTTATATTTAGATAATTAGTGACTTCAAATTTAAACTCTGACTGTGGAATATACCAGCAGGCTGTGACTTACACCAGGGCTTTAAGGACCGTGGGAACCCCTCTTGAAATTAGATTTCAAACATGGAGAAATGTTTCAAGCTTGCCAAGGGAGGCCTGGACACCCAAATCAATGGGCACCTTTCTCGAGCTTGAGAGTGGGGAGCTGGCACCTAGGGCGTGTTCCCATGTGTGAGGGGAAAAAGGTCTTCAGAGAGCTTTTCTTCTGATAATAAAAATATTGAATATTATTTATATTCAATTAAAGCATTTAGGGGAACACTTTTATAAGCAACAACACCCAAATCAATGGGCACCTTCCTGAGGGGTAAGACATCGAGCTTGAGTGGGGAGCTGGCACCCAGGGCGTGTTCCCATATGTGAGGAGGAAAAGGTCTTCAGAGATATTTTCTTCTGATAATAAAAATATTGAATATTATTTATATTCAATTAAAGCATTTAGGGGAACACTTTTATAAGCAACAGAATTGCTACAGTGTGGTTGAGATGACAGAGAACACCTCCTCTGGTGTCAGAGGATATGGAGCTACTCAGAGGTGGTGCAGTACTAAAATGCAGACAGAAGTCACAAAGTCAGCAGATCTGATTAACTGTAAATCCAGGTTTTTATTACACTCCCCCCATAGGTAGAGAAGGACAATAACTTGATTTTGATCTCAGCTGCAGCCAAGTAAGATCTGAGAGGAAGATATTTACTAAATTATTTACCTTATATAGCACTGTCACTGAAAAAACAATCATGTTTGGAGTGCCATGTCAGTGCAGCTGCCCTCAGAAAGAAATATTGAAGGTGTGTTTACTGTTTGGGGTTTCTGTTCATTTTCCTAAAGCCACGTCTAATTGAAAGTGTTGATATAATTGCAACTTAAGGCAAAACCTAGGAGGAATAGGGACACTTGCAAGAGACAGGCCTTTAGAACTTGAAGTGTCCTTCCATCATCTCAAAGCTTTAGCTGTCACTAGACAAGGTAGAGAGCGGTTATCTTCCTCTTTATTGAAATGTCAGTGAAAGTTTTGGGCCCCGTATCAGTGCACTGTTGTGTTCCCTGACTGGGTTGTGAGGTGGCTGCCAGTGTGTCACAGCCCAGGCTCCATCCTGCCCAGCTCAGGAGTGTCACAGCCCAGGCTCCATCCTGCCCAGCTCTGGAGTGTGTCAGAGCCCAGGCTCCATCCTGCCCAGCTCTGGAGCTCACCCAGAGCCACTGCAGCTCCCCTGAGCCTGCTCCAGGCAGCACTGGCCTGCAGTTCCTAACAAATACATCCTGAAGGGCAAAGAAATGGTTCCACCTGATTTCTGCATCCCAGGATCACATTAAAGAGCTGATCAATCACAGCCTTTAGACAAAATTTCCTTTTTTTTTCTGGTTCTTCCAGTTTAGGTGGCTGTAACAGGAGAAGCAGTGACAAACTGTTGGCATTAATGTACTGAGCATAATGAACACCAGCCATACAGCACATGGTGCTTGTCTGCTTATTGGTGAATTTAACTCACTTTAATTGCAGTGTTACTTAACATGATGGAGAAGTAGCCCTCAGAGGGATCATTTGAGGGACAAATAATGTATTTGTGTAAAATTTAAAAAAATAAACTAAACAACTAGAAGATAGTACGACTAGCTCTAGTAAATTATAGTTTGATAATTATTATCTAGACAGTGCTTGGCTTAAGGTTAAAAAAGAGGCACTTCTGGAAAACAGGATGAAAGCTTGCCTGGAGCACAGCCACGGGGACTGTCTTTTGCAAGCTGCACTGTTGGCGAGACATGCATGGAAGCACCTGGGAATAAATTGAGTCTGCTGGGAGGGGAAAGTATCTACCCCTGGGGCATGTCAATGGAAATAGGAGGTGACAATGAGCCCAAGGCCTGCTTGGCCATATCACATGGGTCTCCTGATTCTATTGAAGGTATCGCACAGCAACCTGCCCTCTGAGCTATCTGACACCTGGGAGGTTTTCTGTGCAAGTGGGAGGTGTAGGACCTTTACCCCCTGGAACAGAGCTGCTGCCCTAGGCACTGGGACGCTGGTGGTGTTAGAACCTCCTTATGTCTGTCATTTGTACCCTGAACATTAAATATCTTTCTCATTATTCATCCCACCACACTAGAAACAGCTGGTCTTCAAGGGAAATTACCTAATGAATCAACAATAAGGCTATTGTGTAGGCGTGACATTTCTGATAATAAATTACTGCTTTCAGGAGGTTGACCACACTTGTCAGGGTTTTGTGAGTTACAAATTCAGCTGCCTTGTCTTATGCTGTTTTACATAACTGACAGTGTAAAACCTTGGCATTTGACTGGAAGTTATTCCCTCAGCTTCTAGATCTCTATCATAAAATTTCTTTCTTACTTCATTTAGAATAATCTTTGAGCATTTCCAGCTCATACATTGAAATTATTTTAATTTGGTTTGGTTTTATTATATTCATCGTGTCATATATATCTTGGACTTAAATATTAATTTAAATATTTTTTAACTAGAAATGTAAACAGGCTATAAATGTAAGGACTGCATTTTTAAATTTCATTTAGATAAAATATGTGTTTGCATATTTCTTGTATGCTTCACTTGAAGGAATACTTTTTCCTAAACCCATGGTATGGAGGAAGATCTAAATATTGCCTTACCAGCTTTCAAAAAATACCTGGATGTACCTAATTAGTTTAGAAGTGCTTGGCCCATATGAAGTATGCTTCAATGATGAATATTTTAAAGCATGCTTCTTTTTCCACATGCAAGTGTTATTTGCCTTTTACTTTGTGTATCCAGGGATGTGACTGGTTAGTGATGAAAAGCAGAAGTCTTTGCTCCCTCTTAGCTGAATGCAAATGGCTCTGAAATTCAGGCAGTATCTCCACCAAATTGTGTGTTTATCTCTGTGGAATTCTGTGGAACCAGTTCTTTAGCTTTTAATACTGTAAGTCTTTTCATAAGTAGCCAGCGAGGAGAGAAGGACAGGAGTTCCATTTTCTGCCAGATTTCTCGGGGCAAAATGCATTCTTGCAAATGTGAATGAAGCCAGTGAAGGTGGGGCAGGCTGGAGAGGAAGTTGGTATTCTTATGCAAGGAGTTGTGGAAGCTAAAAATGAGATCTAAGACAGATGAATACATGTTCTAGCAAGTACACTGGGTTTCAAGCACTCCCAGTTTCTTTGTTATGCTATTGTTACACTCTTTCTTTTCCTGGGTAGTCAATATCGTAATGTCTGGACAGTGCTGCTGCTCTGCCTCTCACGGAATGTGCTCTTATTTAATGCAGCAGGGCCTTTTAAGGTTTCTATGAGGCTCACTTAGACATCACTGGATTATTGTTTTAAAAGAACAATTCAGATTTTCAACAGGAAGAGACTGGTGCACCCAAGAAGTGTCTCGTGACGCTGCTGTCAGAGAGCACAAGCAGCAGCGTGGCCCAGTGTGTGAGCAGGGCCTTTGGAGACGGCTCCGTGTCCGACGTGGTGCCAGCATCCTTCTGCCCGAGATGTTCTAGAAGGGCCAAGTGCAAGTGGAGCAAAGCTAAGAATTATTGCCCTGTGCCTGCCCTTCGGCCCCCTAAAGCTAGAAAGTCCCTGGGGAACCTGTCCCTGGGAGGATTGCACAGCACCCTGAACAGCTTCAGAGTGCCTGGGGACACCATCCTCTGCCACATCCTGCTGACCCTGGCCTGGGCTGGCTCTGAGGCTTCCACGGGTTTCTTTGCCTTGGTGTGTTGCACCCCGTGTGAGGCACTTCAGGAGCTCGGAGCAGTCGCTGCCCTCCTGCCTGGGGCGGCCACAGGGGCAGTGCCAGCAGCCCTGCCTTTCCCGAGGAAGCCTCTGCTTCCCTGCCTCCTTGCTCTGCAGCGGCTGCGGGACCTCAGCTGCGTGCCCCGGGGATGGAGGGCCTGGGTCCCCGAGCTGGTGGCCCTGGGCACAGCGTCAGGGCTGTGGCCATATGTCAGGGCTGTGGCAGTGTGTCGGGGCTGTGGCAGTGTGTCAGGGCTCTGGTAGCGTGGCTCTGTGCCCCCACAGCAGGGCTGTGGCTGTGTGTCAGGGCTGTGGCAGTGTGGGTCAGTGTGGGTCAGTGTCCCCGAGCTGGTGGCCCTGGGCACTGTGTCGGGGCTGTGGCAATGTGTCAGGGCTGTGGCAGTGTGTCAGGGCTCTGGCAGTGTGTCAGGCTGTGGCAGTGTGTCAGGCTCTGGCAGTGTGTCAGGCTGTGGCAGTGTGTCAGGGCTGTGGCAGCATGGCTCTGTGCCCCCACAGCAGGGCTGTGGCAGTGTGTCGGGGCTCTGGCAGTGTGTCAGGGCTGTGGCAGTGTGTCAGGCTGTGGCACTGTGTCGGGCTGTGGCAGTGTGGCTCTGTGTCCCCGAGCTGGTGGCCCTGGGCACTGTGTCAGGGCTCTGGCAGTGTGTCGGGGCTGTGGCCGTGTGTCAGGCTGTGACAGTGTGGCTCTGTGTCCCCCAGTGTCAGGGCTCTGGCAGTGTGTCAGGCTGTGACAGCGTGGCTCTGTGTCCCCCAGTGTCAGGGCTCTGGCAGTGTGGCTCTGTGCCCCCACAGCAGGGCTGTGGCAGTGTGTTGGGGCTGTGGCAGTGTGGGTCAGTGTCCCCAGCTGGTGGCCCTGGGCACAGTGTCAGGGCTGTGGCCGTGTGTCAGGCTGTGGCAGTGTGTCAGGGCTGTGGCAGTGTGTCAGGGCTCTGGCAGTGTGTCAGGCTGTGGCCGTGTGTCGGGGCTGTGGCAGTGTGTCAGGGCTGTGGCAGTGTGTCAGGCTGTGGCAGTGTGTCAGGCTGTGGCAGTGTCAGGGCTGTGGCAGTGTGTCAGGGCTGTGGCAGTGTGTCAGGGCTGTGGCCGTGTGTCAGGCTGTGGCCGTGTGTCAGGGCTCTGGCAGTGTGGCTCTGTGCCCCCACAGCAGGGCTGGGCGGGCAGGGGCTCTGTCTTTGCCAGATGAGCCACGGCTGAATGAAGAGGGAGAGGGGCGATGCTGTGACCTTTGGGCTGTGTGCCCCCACTGGAGGGCTGTGGCAGTGTGTCGGGGCTCTGGCAGTGTGTCAGGGCTGTGGCAGTGTGTCAGGCTGTGGCACTGTGTCGGGCTGTGGCAGTGTGGCTCTGTGTCCCCGAGCTGGTGGCCCTGGGCACTGTGTCAGGGCTGTGGCAGTGTGTCAGGGCTGTGGCAGTGTGTCAGGCTGTGACAGTGTGGCTCTGTGTCCCCCAGTGTCAGGGCTCTGGCAGTGTGTCAGGGCTGTGGCCGTGTGTCAGGCTGTGGCCGTGTGTCAGGCTCTGGTAGCGTGGCTCTGTGCCCCCACAGCAGGGCTGGGCGGGCAGGGGCTCTGTCTTTGCCAGATGAGCCACGGCTGAATGAAGAGGGAGAGGGGCGATGCTGTGACCTTTCAGTGTAACACCTTGGCATTATGTTATTTAATTGTGTGTTTTAACCGTGCTGCGGGTGGTGAGTTAGTGTGGGCTACCTGGTTAACTGAGGATGTGTTCTGTTTGTGAGGCAGCTCCTGTAACCAGCCCGGGGCCCTGGGCAGCCCCAGGCACACTCAGAGGGGCAGGGGCAGCTCCAGAGCCCGCAGTGCTGCAGCCCCTTGCAGGGGGCCTTTTCCCTGCCTGCACTGCACCACCCTCTGCTCCTGTGCCCTGCTGCCCCAAGGAGGACTTGTGTCCCCAAATGTCCTTTTGGGGCCATTCGACGCTCGTGGCGCCCAGGGCCCGGAGGATGAGGACAGCCCTGTGAAGTCACCTGTCCTCGCGGCCAGCTGAGGAGCACAGCACCTTTGGGAGGGCTCCAGGACCCTGTGGGCTTGTCACAGCTCCAGTGAGGTCACTGAGGCTGTTGGGAGCAGCAGCATCCTCTCCAGCCTGCCTTGGCTTGGTTGAAAGTCACTGGTGTCTAATCAGGGTCTTGAGCTTCACGTGAAGGCCATTCAATTAGGGTACAGACACAGCATGAACGAAAAGAGAAGTGGAAAAAGAATTTTAAAACATACAGCCAAAGACTTTCCTACACTGGTTTTAGGTGGGAATATTGGTCCAGAAAATTTAGTTAGATGTTAGTGATAATCAAGGTCCTCTGAATTCTGTATTTTTTTTTCTCAAAATAATGTAGTTTCAGGGGATCCTCTGTTGAAAGCAAGTGCCTGCTGTACTCTTCCCTTTTCCAAATAATGGAAATTCAACTGAAACAAACAAAGGTGTTATAATGGTGTCACATTGTCATTTCATTTTCCTCAGCAGCCTTCTGATAAAGACATGTTGTATTCAGCAGCATACAGACATAAGAGCAGTTCTGTCTCCAAAATCTGGCTTTGCCGTGTAAGGCCTGTTGAGTTTCCATGGCAATGGCCACAAATTCCTCCCCAGCTCTTCAAAGTGAAAGACATATTTGTTTTGCTGGCGCAACTTTGTAGCACAAAAGCTCTCTCTCCTTTTTCACGTAACACCTGCTAATCTGAGCCTGGGCCCTTTGAAGCCTCCTGCTGATCAGAAATTCAAATACATTTTTGCATGCTAATCTTGGTAGTAATCTAGAGCTTGCGTCTTTCACGTTGCGTCTGTGAAAACAATTTTCTTTATAAATCACGGAAAGCGCTGGCCCTGATTGCTGCCCACGGGAGGATGAGTCGCTAGGGCTGTCAGCAGCTTGGATGCCCATTCTCTGCGGATGCAGCCTGGGCAGGGCTATCAGATCAGGGCTATCAGATCAGGGCTATCAGATCTGGGCTTTTTCACCGTGCCCTCGCCCTTTGTGGAGAGAAGGGAGCAGGGCTCTCCCCGACCTGCCTGGTGCTGCTCTGTGCGCGGCTGTCTGGCCGTGCAGGGTGCCCAGGCGGCGAGGGACAGAGCGTGGCACTGCCCCTGGGCTCAGCCCCGCTGCTCCTGTGCCAGGGGCTGGCTCTGGGCTGCTCCTGGCTGAGCCTGTGGCTCCACAAAGGAGCGTGGCTGCAGAGCCCAGCAAGCAGACGTTGGCTGCAGTGCTTTTCTTGTCACCTGACGGACAGACACACGCTTTTCTTTCACCTGACGGACAGACACACGCAGTGCTGAACCCGCCTCCTGCGTGGGGTTCCCTCTGCAGCTGCTGCATCCTCCTTGCCCGAGTGCTGAGGGTGCTCTGCTGAAGCAGGGCTCGGTGCCATGCTGGGACCCCTTGTCCTTCAGCTCCCCCGTGCCACCCAGCCCTGGAGCTCAGCGCTGGCATGGGCACCAGGAGCCTGGCTGCCCAGGGAAGGGGGTCCCAAAGCTGCCAGGTGTCCTGGTGCTGCTGTGCTGTGGTGTGGGGTGCTTTGGCTGCCCAAAGGACTCTGAAGGTCTGGTGCCCCTTTTCCTGTGGCTGGAGGCAGAGCTGTGGTGCTCCGAGGGTGCTGAGTGGTGTCTCAGGGTTTGCATCACTAGTAAAGGATTCAGATGGTTTGCCCGTGAGGTCCTGCTGTGAGTCCACGATCTTCCTGTGTTTTGCAAAGCACATGGAACCCCCAGGTGCCCCTGGTATTTCATCTCCAAACCCCCTCTCGGGTCATTTTCCAGCGGTGCTGTGTCCAGCAGTGCAGTGCCTGCTGCAGACCTGCTCACAGGCCATGCAGCTCCTGCCATGCTCTGTGCTTCCGAGGTTTGAAACAAAAGGGTTTGAGTTTCACTGCAGCTCACACCTAGGCAAGCCTCTGGGGCACGGCTGCTTTAAAGGGTTGGTCCTTGCAGGGCCTCTGCTTGTTTAAAATTATCTTTTTTTTCACTCTTAAAAAACCCAAAGAGACTTTCCTGGTTAATTTCTCAATAATTCTGTGAGGAGATATGATTTGCCTCTTGGAGGAGATGAACAGTTTTCCCACTTGTACAAGATGGGATCCCTGTTTAACACTTGCAAAGCTCAGCCCTGCCATCTCTTTCCTGCAGCCTGATCCCCCAGCTGCAGAGCTGGATCCGTTCCCCAGGCACTGGTTGGGAGCTCTTCCTCCTTACTCTGAATGTTATAAAATCTGAACCTTCAGAAAAATCCTTGTTTACGAAAGCTCACAGTGCATTTCAAGGAGGAATGCAGTCTTGCTGTTTTGTACAAAATCACCAGCAAAATATTTGAAAGAGGGTTTTGTGTTCATTGTCTGCTGCATCTCCCTGCTATTCAGGCTCTATTCTATTCAAATTTTCTTCCTTTCTTTAGGGGGAAGAGTCTGAGTGCACAAAGGGGCTGTGGTTTCTGCAGGCAGATAATATAACCATGTAATATAAACATGGCAATGATTTCCTTAGGCCCTGTGATCCATCAGGCATGTTAAGAGCAGTTGGCAAGGGTCTGGGAAGTTCCCAGTGCTACACAGCAGCTATGGATGAGATGCCTTTCTGCCTTGGTCAGCTGCAGGATCCACACCCCCGGCGCTGGAAAGGTTCATCCCATCCTCTTTCCTGGAAGGGAAAACCTCTGCCTTTGAAGTCATGTGCCCACAGCTTGCAGAGCTGACTGATGCAGCAACATCAGTAATTTACCAAAGTGGGGGGCAGGAGGGGAAGAAAGCTGCAGCATAAATCTCACTCTAGCTTTATTCTTTTACCTTAGGTTATATGTCTTTAAAGGAAAAATGCTGACAACATGCTTGCTCACAAAAAGTCTTTTGAGCCAGTGCCAAGAATTTGCTCAAACCTGGTAAAAAGTCACAGCTGGGACCTAAGAGCAGCACTGAATTCTACTTCCTTGCTTGATCTTAATTTTCTGGGGCTGAGGAGATGTTCAGCATGCCTCCTGCTCTGAGGCTGAGGAAGAACCTGCTTTTGTCCTTTGGAGCAGGCAGGCGATCACTGTGACAATCCACTGTGGTTCTGTGTTTGCTCTCTCTGTATCACCTACTCTTCAATTTAGAAAGTTTAAAACAATATTGTTTGAACTGAAATGGTGCAGCCAGGCAACACAGGGCCTCCAGCCTGCAGGAAGGGCTTCTCCCCTCTGCAGAGGGCAGCTCTGGATGGCAGCACCTGCAGAGCCCTGGCCCCTGCCCCAGCACAGTGAGCAGAGCAGCCCCAGCAGCAGCCTGAAACACCCTCAGCTGGAACCTCTGCTGTCTGTGCCCTCTCAGCCAGCCCTGGGATCTGCTGCAGGAATACTCTTGGGCTGGTTCAGCGCTCAGGATGAGGTCCTGGTGACTGGCTCTGGGTCTTCATGAAATTTTCAGGTATATTAAATCAGAGGGGGCAATTTTTTGATGAGTATTGCTCCTAAGGGGAGCTGAACCCACACATTTTTCTTCTCTCAGCAATCTTAATGCCTCCTCTAATCACTGGGCAGTGACTGCTTGTGTCTGCAAGCAGCTGTTCTTGATGCTGCTGGAGGTCCTCCTAAGGGAACAGGGACAGGAGACTTTGTCACCATGGTTCCCACCTGAGCACTGCAGAGAAGAGCTCTGCTGGAAGAGTGCATGGACAAGGCACTTCTGCAGCCCCAGAGCTCCAGAAGCAGCCTGGCCAGCATTGCTGTGCTTGCACACGGGCCTGGAGAACCAGTGCAAATTGTACAAAGTATGAACAGCAGCTTATTCACCTGTACAAACCTTCTCTAAGAATCACCACCCACCCCCTGAAATGCAGAGAGCAAGGGGCTTGGATTACTGAGGAGCTCAGGATATGAATCCCAGGGAATCTCCTGCCAGATTTTTTTTCCCTGAACTAGGGGAGGCAGTGAATGCATTGTGTTCCTAGAGATGTCACGTCCTGCCTCAGAACAGCATTCCTTGGTTTCTCCTTTATTGATGGCTCTTGTAGCTACCTTACTTGTACCTATCAGATGCTGTGTCCTCTTTTCCACTGAAGCTGATGGGTCAAGTCTTATGTCCAAATCTTGATGCTTTAATTTAAAAAATAAGTATGTAAAAAAAAATTATATAGATTTCAAACGTTTTTATTACAAAATTTTGTCTGTATGAAGTTATGGAACCCCACAACTGCAGTAGTGATAGCAACGTGCCCACTTTTTCTTCCTGTGCTGCATCATGCACTGGTGCTGTAGCTCCCCAAGAGAATGTAGGAAAAGTTCTTCAACCTTGGTGGCTTCTGTGATCTTCTCACTTGCTATTTATAGCTGATTAGGGCTCAGTCATGTGATTTAATGATAGTTCCCCCCACAGTTTATTGATCCCAGTGGGAACGAAGGGCATTCAGCACCTCACATAAGCAGACCCTTCACGTCTGTCTTGCTGCTCCTTACAGAATATGAGCAGTAAGGCTGAGCACTCCTCGATTTTCTTATTCAGACTCATTTCAAGCTCCAGCTCAGACTGGAGATTTGCTGAGTAAATAGTCTCAACAATAATCTCAGCCTGATTCCAACTAATTAAATCCTGTACAAACATCCCTCTCTGGGCCAATATAGCAAAAGACAATGAAAACACAGAAAACCAGACATAGCTTTCCTCCAGATTTTGCTCGGCCCTTTAATCCTGTATCTTTTGAAAGATAGTAACGTCCATAAGATGAGGGGTCAGCCTTCCTGCCCTTAGCATCAAGCAGTGGAATTTTTCAATAATGAACAGCTGGGTCACCAGCGACACAAAAGCTGCTGTAATATCCTGTAGGCTTACAGGGCACAACAGAAATCCCAAAGCAAATCATGATGTACACAGAAAGGGACCGTCCTTTTCTATTAAGGAGACCACTTCAAACCAGTCTCAACACCACCTTTTCTCCAGCTTTTCGAAGGGGAGATTATCCCCTGCGTGTGTTTAATCACACATTATGGGGTGGCTTTGATTGCCTCTTTGGAGTCAGGGAAGTTAAAGAACATAGTTGGAAGGCTCGTTACCAGCGCTGCATCCGCGTGCTCCCAGCCAGAGGTGTTTACAAACAGGGCAGGGGAGCAGGAATGCTGCCTTGGCACTGCTCTCTCACAGTGGGCTGGGCAGCCCTGACTCCAGCTGCTGGGCGCCCCTGCACGGGGGCACGCTCATGCTCCGATTTTTATGGAGCCCTGTGGAATTCTTCTCCTTTTCCAGGGAAAAAAAGAAGTCATCTTGTAGGGGTTTTCCTACAGCAAAGCTGGGGTAGGCTGGGGTAACGTGAACAAAAACGAAATGCTAAAAAGGCTTTTTAATGTATCACAAAAGTCAGTCTGAGATGTGTGCAAGATATGCTGGAGATTCCTGATTAAAAGCAGTTTGTGTCAAGGAAGTTGCCACTTGCAGCATGTAGAACATCTGACAGTGATTAACTGGAGCTAGCTATTAGATTTTCCTAAAGAAACAATACTTAAACATATCTCCACAAGTATGAAACACTTTATGTACTGTATCTGGTACACCTCATTTAAATTGACTTAGATGGAACAGACACACTAAGTCTAACTAGTAGGTTATTAAGAATATAAACCTGGTGCCCAAGAATTTACAATCAGTTATATGGGAGGTATCCTGACTTTCCTCCTTTTCCCAGGGCTTTCATTTACTAAGCATATGCTGTAAAGATGTCACATTTACAGCAAGGGACATGTTTAGGATGTTTCTTACAAACAGTTTTAAGTTACATACCTGTAGCAAATGCATCTTGCTATGCAGCAATGTTCTGTTAGAAAGCCTGCTACGAGCTCAGGAAAACGTGGGTGAAAGGAAGAATATATGCATTGATACAAATGTATTTGTAACCTAGATTTTCAGTTTACTTATTAGTGCTTGTGAGTTGCTGATGGAAAAATGACAAAAAATAGTTTTCTATGGGAAGATGAACTTTCCAGCTCTGTGAAAGCACTTAGAGGCTGGAGAAATATGGTTTAAATTAAGCATATCATACTTCTAATTCTGGGGGGTTACAAAAAGAAGAGCTTGGAGATTCATCCAGCCTGGAGTGTTTGGTAGTTGCAAATAAACTGTGTTATATAAAATGATCATTTCCCTAAGAAATACCTTTCTGTTTCCTTCCCCTTTTTGATTACTGTGGGGCTGTGCTTGCACCTTCCTGCATTGCAGGGGAGGAACAGGCGAGTCAGAAGGCCTGGAACTCAGCATTTCAATTTCAATTGATTATGGATTTCCCTACTACTTGTGACAGGAGTGGTGAGGATTGCTGAAGCAACCCCTACAGTGCTATGAGCCAAATTAAAAGCACAGCTTCAGAGCGTGGGATTTGTAGAAAGAGCTTTTCTACCTCTTGGCTGTCTGTCACTTACATTGGAAGGTTTTTAAAAACAATTGCACTTCTATTAGCAGCCACAGGAGCTCTGCTCTCCAGGCTGGCTCCTAAAGTCCCAGCCTACCTCACTCTATCCATACAGGGTCAAATCAGGAATTGCACTGAGCTTCTCCAGAGCAGCAGAATGCTGAGGGTCAGTGTTTAATAGGTGGGAAATCATGGAAACAGTCCTCTGGGGGCTGAGAGGTAATTTGCGGTTAAGTCCAAAATTCTCTAATTTGCATAATACCAAGCCTAATAAAATATTCATGGTAGCTTCTCTCACTTTCAGGCAATTTAAGATAGGCAAAAATTAAGTTGGAAAATACCGCTTAAAAATTAGAGAAAAAATTTGAGGACAATGTCTTCAAATATTTTCCTGCTTTGAATTTAATGATATTTTTCAGAGTTACAGAGTTGCTTGCAGAGTTATTGCCAGATAGAAGTCTGCCTTATGCACAGAACTGTGCAGAGTTTGATCTTTTTGAGCCAGGCAAGCCCAGGGCTGTGGGTGCCCCGAGCACCCGAGCTGGGCACGAGGCAGCTGCTCCTGCACTTCCTCCCTGGCAGACATGAACTCCTCTTCACCACGCTGGGAGATTCTTACTGGTGACTATTTCACACAGTCTTGATACTACAGCATCTGTCTAGAGTCTTGTCTTTGGAAAATTATGATTTCCGCATCGCTGTTAACTACCAAACCTGCACGATCTTTCTCCGAGTTCTGACAGAATTTGGAAATAAAAATTAATGTATATTTTCCAAAGGAGACTGCACCTCCAGTGTTCAACCCACTGGTCATCACACTTAGATGTGTGTCTTCAAGAGTGTAGAAGGGGAGCTGATTGCCTTTGTTCTTAGCATTTTTGTGCCAAATGATTTTGTTTGTATAGATTTACTCACGTGAAAGCATCAGATTTCAATTAGGCTTATAAATTTAGTCAATGGTAAAATTTAATCACATTAACATTAGCAAACACAGGTTTTCGTAGCATACAGCTGTGATATGGTGCCTTCCTGACCAAAAGAATTGACTCCTGACCTGTAACTTTCCTTGCTGCTGTCAAGTTACATTTATTTTTTGGTGAGAAAACATGAAGTGGAGCTGCTAATGGTGCAGAATTGCTCTCATCTGAATAGTGCTAATGGCTGCAGCAGGCACATAACTGGAAACTACTTCTCAAAGCCCCCCAGGCCCCTGGAAGTGAGATTGTCCTCAGCCACAAGGGTGGGTGAAAGCAGTTGTGTCACTGGTGCTTCCTTTATGCAAAAGAAATCATATCACACAGTGCCAGTATAAAACACACTCCTGACAAGGAGACACCAAACCAAAGCCCACATTTGGGGTGCAGAGGGAGGCTGAGGCTGCCAGATGGAATCAGATGACAGATATTTTTGTTAGGAAATAATGCCTTCTTCTGATTTCCTGAGAGGTTGAATATAAAGCATAAAACAATGGGCAGCGATGAAATCCAGAAGAATTACCCCTGTGTATTCTGGAAGAGAGTAAACAAGCACCTCTGTGCTGTCCAGGTACAGCAGGCACTGTTTGTTCAGCTGCACTGCCCATTCAAGGGTGTTGCTTGCCAGTGGCTGGGCAGCAGAGTGCCAGGGTCTGTAAGGTTCACATCAAAAGGCTCAGCCCCACAGACACGGCCGTGACAATAAACCCAGCACAGCACAAGGCTGGATTTTCCACTGCACACCAGCTACTGATGTAGAACATGCTCCAGTGAGGATTACTTGAAAAGCTGCATTTAGTGCTGCAATAATACTAAAAGGTCACTTTGGATCACATTTGCAAAAGGTCAGAGCTGGTGGAGATAACAGCCTGTGCACACAGAGCAGAAGGTGCTGGGCTCATTTTAGCTCCATCTACAGTCACAGCTGAACACCGGTCAGGATCAGACGTGGAAAAAATTTCTTCCATTTTGACTGATGCTGTGGTAGAGAAGGAGCTCCTCATGTAGTAAAGGATGCCTTTGGGCTTGGTAAAAATCCTGGAAAATGGCAGAAGCATTTTTACATGCACCATTCTGTATTCTCAAGGTGCGTTGGGGTGGATGCATGTTTCCACAGTGGTTTTGGCAGCAGAGTTTCATAGAATATTGTTTCACGTGACATGGCATGAGGTGTGTAATGCACAATGTAAAAGCACGATTTTCAGCTTGAAATCTGTCATATGAATCTTGCATGCATAGGGAATTTTTGCTGGGAAGCTTTCAGCATGAAATGGTGGGAGTGCAGTTGTTTGGTGCAGGGGACACTGCATTCTCTAAAGTCAGTTTTCCAGAACTGGGGAAATGCATCCCTCACAAGTTGCTGCTCTTCTGCAGCCACTTTGCAGCCCCACCAGCAGCTGACAAACCTCAAGCCAGGGATGGAGAAGCTTGTACCCAGTACTGCCTCTCCAGCTGTTCTCAACAAGTTGTGATGGGAATATTGCAAGCTTTTTCTGAACATTGTAGCTTTTTTTCTTTGAACTAAATATATTCCTGGAGAGGTTCCCGTAATTGAAATGGTCTCAGGAGGAATTAGCATCTCTGTAGCCATCAGCTGTCTGTCTGCCAGGCCCAGTGGGAGCAGTGAGAGGAGGGGCTGTGGGGCTGAGGATCCCACCTGAGAAATTTCAAGTTGTCACCATCATCTCACAGCCCAGCCTCTCCAGTTCTGGTGTACAGTTCTGTGATCTCCTCCAGCACAGCTCAGGGAAAGTGAATTTTTTGTGATGGTTCTACATTGTGTTGAATGATTCTCTTGGCAATTTTTATTTGTAGCAGGGCATTGTCCAGAGGTGCCTTCTAAAGTAAGTCAGTCCTGTCCCTGTGCAGAGGGTAAATGAAGGTCTTTGCCCAATGAATTTGTATTCACTGTAAGCAAGGCGCATCCTTCTTTCTCCAAATTTCCTGATAGCAGCTGAGAGACACAAGAAATGTCATTTATCTTTGAAAACACAATGTAGAGTCTCCCAAATGCTTCAGAGAAGGAAGGCAGCATATATTCATGGCTGGAGTCTGCCCTCAAATCTGATCCCATTCTCCGTGGGCCCCTAACTCCATCACGGTGACCCTTGCACTGTGAGGTGTAAAACAAGAACTGACAGTGGTTCCTGCAGCTGCTGGGACAGGCAGGGCCTTACTGGGCACACAGGGGCACTCAGCCCCATTTGTTGGGAGTCTCTGAAGGATGCAGAGTGATCAGTGTCTGTGGAAATGAATGGGCTTTTCATGCTGATGATTTCATTTCTGGATGGACACAACACTTCCAGCCGTGGTGATTCATCATCCTGGCTGGATGCAAGTGGAGGGCAGCCAGCACTTTGCACTGATGCTCAGAGCAGACACTGAAGATAAAACGTGGGACTCTGACAGAGCTTTCCAAATATTTGACACAGAACTGCCAGGGAAGAGCTGTGCTGTTCCTATTTCTAGGCTGCCAGCAGTGTCTAGTAAATCTTCCCAGAGAATCGCTGCCGTCCACGACATGGCTCCAGCACTGCACTTTCTTAACCCCCTTGTTCTGCTCAGGATTTACCTTTGCCTCTGGGGCAGCTCGGGGTTGCTAAGCAAACTCCATCATTGTGTGTCTGGCATGTTTGGGGCACTGGTGCTGCTGTGCCCAGCCCAGGGCTGCACTGGGGCTGCTCTGCTGGCACCCCATTCCTTTGGTTGTACAGAAAGAGGCAGAGGCTCCAAGGAGGCATTGCCAGACGGGGCTGGCAGGGTGGGAAGGGCTCTGTGGGCACAGGGTGAGCCCTGGGGCAGCCGGGAGCCCTGCCAGGGCTGGGAGCTCTGTGGCACGGCCAGCGCCAGGCTGGTGGCAGCTCCAGTGCCACCCTGTCTGGTGGCAGCTCCAGTGCCACCCTGTCCAGTGACAGCTCCAACGCCACCCTCTCCAGTGACAGCTCCAGTGCCACCCTGTCCTGGCACACAGCTCCAGTGCCACCCTGTCTGGTGGCAGCTCCAGTGCCACCCTGTCCTGGCACACAGCTCCAATGCCACCCTGTCCTGGCACTCAGCTCCAATGCCACCCTGTCCTGGCACACAGCTCCAATGCCACCCTGTCCTGGCACTCAGCTCCAGTGCCACCCTGTCCTGGCACACAGCTCCTCTGGAATCTGGCCACCACCGAGGGCTCCTCACCTTCCCTGGGCCAGGGGCAGGTGTGGACACAGACCAGCCATCTCAACAGTACAAGGTGTCTGGTTGGAATGTTGATGGGTTTGGGCCTCAGAGTGACTAATTAGCATGCAGCGTTCCTCAAAAGGGTTAACATGGGATCTTTTTAATTGTCAAAAGAGTTGCAGGCTATTAGGGTTGGCATATTCTTCAATAATCTGTTTTATTTTTACCTGCTGGGAGCTTAATTAAAAAACAAAGAGGCTCAATTTAAAGCCCATTACTATGCTAATTTTGTAAGAACTGGGCGGTGATTAAGAAGCTTTAAAAAGAGGAGTTTAGTTTGCTCTAGGGAATGGGTTGGAGGCAGGTTTTATTTCGTTTCATTAGCTAGCTACAATTATTTATAAACTAAATGGAAATGATATTAAAGAGTAATGAAAAAAACAGCATCTATGTATTATTGAACAGCAGAACTTTTTTTAATTTAGCATCGAAGTGTGCAGAGCCTTTATTACTGCAACTCACAGTTAACACAGCTAAATGCAGTTGTTAAATATAAGAGGCTTTTAAAATATGCCCATAAATACAGAGCTGTCTGGTTTGCTTTTCCTGTAGATCACTAGAGTAAGTTTATAAAGATATCAATGTGACAATAAAGATGAACCACTGTCTCTTTAAAAAAAAAAAACAAAAAAAACAAAAAAAACCAACCAAACTGGGGTTTTATATAGGAAAATTTCTTAACAGAATAAATTACAAAGACTTATTCTTTTTGTATTATGTATGTAATGTTGTATAATCTAACAGCACTGCAAACCTTCTACTGCCTTTTGCCTGTCACGTGAGCCCAAAGTAATACCTGCAATTCCAGTTGTGTTGGAGGGCTTGGGAGGAGCTGGGGCATGGAGCTGGCAGCTGGTGCCAGGAGGGCCAGCACGGGCTGGAGATGCTCCTCAGGCTGTGGGGGGCCAGGAGGGGCTGCGAGCGGCAGGCAGCCTGGCTCCCGGTGTGGCTCCACACCCGGGCAGCAGCTTGAACTGGTTCCCCCAAACCAAGGTGTCTGTCTGTGGGTCTGTGAGGATGTGGGCAGGGAGATGCTCGCTGTTTCTGCCAGAGGAACCGGCGATGCTGGTGTGTGTGCTCTCAGCACTGGGAGGAGGAGGAGGAGGAGCTGTTGAGCCTGTACCTGGAGGAGCCGCATCTCCGCCGGCACCAGGGCCATCTACAGAAAGAACACGCTGCTATAAAACACCCCAGCTCATGTGGCACGCGTGACAGCTGGTTTGCGTGTGCAGCCTGGTAGCTGAGTTCGCTCAGCATTTGAATTCCCACTGAAAAGCCACTCTGATCTTATAAAGGACCAGCAACCCCGTGCCCCGCCAGCCAGCACCGCCAGTCCGTGCTGAAACCCTTTGTGCTGCTGCTCTTCCTGGGAAAGATTTGATGCTGTGCCAGGGATGGGGAGTGGGAGGAAGCCTGGAACAACTGAGACACCAGTATCTACTAGGCAGAGGGGAAAGGAGGAAGAAGGACGGCAGGATGGCAGCAGTGCATGCCAGCCCATCCCCTGGGCTGCCCGGAGCAGCTGGCATTTAACTTTGTAAGGGTCCACATCAGTTTAGCTGCGACACCAAAACTGGTGGGGCATCTTAATTTAAACAGGTGTTGCAACTGTAAATTGTTTCTAGATGAAAGGAGTTTCAAGAAGAATTAAAGTACCTGCACGTCAGTGGTTCAAATGCCTGTGGACACTGGCAGGGCTCCTGCTGCCAGAGCCGGCTGCGTGGGTGCTGCGTGGGTGCTGCGTGGGTGCCGTGAGGTGCAGCACAGCACCCCGGAGCCACCCGGGCTCTGTCAAAGCAAAGTGCCCGATGTGGCCCCCCAGTCGTGCTGGGCAGAAAAGCCTTGTGCTGCAGGTCTGCTGCTCCTCCGGGTAACCTCTGAGCCCAGCCCAGAGCTGCCTCTGGAGATAGAGGTCATGCAGCAGAACAGCTTCAATTCCTCTTCTGGTTCTAAAGGCAGAGCGAGCTATCCAAGATCCCTGAGGTTGCAAATGTCCCTTGGCCTTCTTTTGACCCTATATACACCTTACATTCTTCCTTTAATGATTGGCATTCGGTGGGTTTGTGCCTTCGGGCACACTGAAGTTGTAGCTGCTTCTTCATCAAAGCAACTGTTTACAGCTGGTTTGAGTTGGATGCCAATAAACAGTATTCTTTTTGTCTCAAAATAAAAAGCAGCTTAAGTCCCTAATGATAAGGATTTTGTGCTTTGTAGAGGAAAAATTCAGCTAGTTCGGGACAGCCAGCCACTTAGCTGAGCGCGTTGGAGTACTTTATACTTCCTGCTAAACTGCCTTTATCTCCTCAAGTGAGCGGGCTATAGATTCTTATCATTGTGGCAGAAGTGATGAGGGTAACATCTTTAGTTGGAAATCATTGGCAACATGTGGAGAAAGCTTAAGATGTTGTCACACTTTAACTTGGTCCTAATCTGTTCAAAGGCAGTTGATACTTTCTAACTGTGCCAGCAGGTAGTGAGAGGGAGTCAAAGACCGTCAGGGTGAAATAGCTCCTGCTTTTCTTTGGAGAGTTTATGACTTTCATAAAGCGGACACAAAGACACTGTGGCGGTAACTGTTATTGTCTAAATTAAGAGCTTATGTTCACCCAACCATATTTCATTAACTTGTACACCCAAGCTTCTACATTTCCTGCCTGCTCCATGCAGTGCTAGAAGCAAATCTTAAATATTTTAGGGCCTGTTGTCAGTGAAGTGACAGGAGCAGTGCTGCAGTGTGCGAGCATCAGCACAGTGCTGCCCCTCGCCCGCCGCCCTCCCCTCCCCGCGTGAGACCCAAAACCAGAATTGTTTTCCTTCCAGTAACAAATCGAGACACTCTGAACAACCCTTACGTGCCAAAATGCAGGAGCAAACTGTGATGGAGCTGATTGTTCCTGAAGTCATCTTCCCCGGGAATGAGGACCCAGTCCTGCTCCTGGTGCTCCCTAAGGAGTTTTGCATCTCACTTGAAGCAAAAGCTGACACAGCTTCTACTCCCTTGTTTTTCCTTTAACAAATGATCTTTAGAACATCAGAGTTCTTGATGAGCAAACTTCAGTGCATTTCAGGAAATATTGTGTTTTGAAAAAAAGGGCTTTGTCAAATCTGTAAAAAGGACAGTGCAATCAGAGCAGGATTTCTTTTCAACCAGATATTCAAGAAGCCATCTCATCTTTGGAAACATATATGGAACCCCGAGCAGCACCATGGAACATTTTGGTGCTTTTATAGAACAATTCCAAGCCACACAAATTTTCTTGCTGAAAGAAAGGAATGTGCTCATAAGATATGAGGGGATTTTGTACACTTTTTCTCCAGCAGGCATCTCTATTTTTTCTCTGTATATATACATATACTTATCCAAAAGTTAAGTAGTATTTAAGTATTTCAGCTTTGACCTACTTACAACTTTTCATTTAATTAAAAAAAAAAATCTGAAAAAGTTAATAAAATGTTTAGACAAACCTTTCAGTCTCGTGAGCTTAAAGGAATAATCCTCTTTGCATGCCTAATAATGTTGTTGGTGTCTAATGGGATTTCATTTTCACACATGTGGAAGTGTCCTGTGTTATAAATGTTTGACTGCTGGAATAACTTAAAACCTGTGCAGACTTTGGAGGCAGGAGAGGGCCTGGGCGTGCTGTAGGGCCCTGCTTGCTGATAAATCTCTTTGTATGGCTTTAGAGCATCTAGTTTACTAAAGCCTGAATACAAACACAGATGCTGATAGCTGGGTCTTAGGACTCAGTCTGACTTAGTCTGTCAGCCATATTTGGCATTTTGGAAGACAGGAGGTTTTCATAGTTCTGTGTCTAATCTTAAAAATTCAGTTTATAGAGCAACTCTAGTAGTCATCCATACTAGAACAACCAGGCTTGTCTGTTCTTTAATTTAAAGAAGATGAATCAGATGTTTCAAGTCTTCAAAAAAACACTGTATTAAGAGGAGTATTTATTTTCCATCCTAATATTAATAGTAAGTAATTGACTTAAGCTTAATAAGAGTCACTTCATCTTACAAGAATAAATTACCATTCTTAGGCATTGCAGCAGACACCTTTAGTTACCTGAGTTTCGGGGTTTCTCTTGGGGTTTTTTAGTGTTCCTTTTCCCTTTTCAGTGGTCCTTTCTACAAAGCTCCATGCCTCTGGTAAGAGTCTCTTGTTTTTATCAGAAGAACAAAGTTTGTAAAAGAAGGACTATAAAGAGAAACCATGTGAGATGGTTGGGGGAGAAAAATTTCATCCATTAAGGGTCAGCCTAAAAGAGCACGATTTAGAGCAGAATATAGCTGGAACTTTTGTAAGACAAGCAGCAACTTTTCATGCTCGGATGGGGATTCTTGGGTTAAATTGCTATCTTTGAGTTCTGAACTTGGAAAGGTATTAAAGTGGAATTAAACCTTTACACAATCCTGCTCTTGTGTCATTCAGGATTTTTTTGGGTTCTGTTTAATTGTACATCACAGCGGGGTTCTGAGTGACTGGTGCTTTAAAGAAATGAAGGGTAGGGTTAAGTCTGCAGCCCACTGCTCCCTGCTAATCCTTCTTGTTCCTTGAAGAAGGATTTACTTTTGCTGCCAGCTTGTGAAAGACTTTCCTCCTCCCGAAGAGATTGTTGTGGCTTTCCTGGGGAGGTGTGGTTGCTATAGCAGGGAGTCACGCCTGGGTATTCTCTCAAACCCTACTGAGAATGGGCCAAAAAAGAGCCAAAGAAGAGTAAAACTGGGGATTAAAAAATGGAACAATGGGAGACAGGAAGATAGGAGTGGGAACAAATGGGAATTACAGCACCAAAAATAATGCAAAGTGACAAAAAGAGGAAATAGAAAAATAATAGCTGACAGTTGGACTGAAAAGACAAACACTACAAAAGAACAATTTATTTTCAACCAGCAAAGAGCATAAAAAGGCATCTGGGAAATAAGACACAGCCCTATGTTGAGGACTTTTTTTGTTCCTACTGTATTGCGCACATGCACGCACCAAGTACCCAAAACTGCTTCATGCTTCCCTCTCAGTTCCACCTTTGCCACAATCCGTTTATTTGAAACAAAACCTTCTTGGGGTTTTAAACTGTGTGCTTATTTATTTGCTGTTAAATGATGTCTCTAACTGTGTCTGTTCCTAGGGACTAGAAGCAGGGTAATTCTGGGCTTTTCGTATTAAACATCGTCGTGCGTATCAACAGTAGAAGAAAAGATCCAGCTTTGCTCAAATTCTGTTCTTGAGTGCTTTCCAGAGAGTTAACTGCCTCCAGTGGGCGCTTGGTTTTGCTGCTGCTTACTGGAGACAAATTCCTCAGCTGGTGCCATGGCAATGCCCTGGCACCTGTACCTGGCCCTGCTCGCCCTGCCCAGGCTGACTCCTCCTGAGCCCAGGCTCAGCCAGCTCATCCCTTGCTCTCAGATTTTCTGTAGCAGTGTAGAAACTGTATTTTGCACCTAACCCCCTTTGCTCTACTGACAGGACACAGCCTAATTTTGCAAATATTTGAATATCTCTATCTCAGTGAAAGAAGCAGAAATTTTCATTCAGTGTAAAATTTGTCAGAATACAAATAGAATTTTAAAAGGAGCCAGTGCTGCATCTAACAGCAAATCTCTCTGAATGCCTTTCCTGCACCCCACTGCTTTATATACAGGGGAGGCAGGGAGATATAATAGATGAAACATTTTGTTTATGAAGTGTCTATGTTTTGTTTTATTTCACATGTTTTTGCAATATAGATAACAGATTACACCACAGAGCTTTCATTGCCTTGTGCTATAAAGATACTATAAAGCCTTTCTGGGTATTAATAATAGATTGTGTTGATGAGTTTGGAGAAGCTGGCAATAGACCCCCCACTGCAAAGACATTAACACCACAGGACTAAGGTATCTTTCCCTTGCAAATCAGTTGCTAAATTGGCTGTGCTGATGAGTTTGGGCACAAGCTCTCCACCAGCATCACTGCAGCAGGCTCAGGAAGTGATTTTGTTTTATACTGGCAAATAACGTTTCTTCCTCTCAATGCTCTCAGTTGTGAGGAAAGCCTTGTGTAAATTCTTTCCCTAAGTCATTCTTGCCAACCAAGAAATAACTTAGAAATTACATTTGAATTGCTTTGACACGATTATTTTTTTCTGTAAAAGTGAAGACCAGGCCAGTGAATCACAACAGTACAATTTCCCTGCTCATGGGGCCTTTAGGGTGAAATCTCATATAAAAATTGCATTAGAAGATTTTCCCTGTGTTGTTGGTGATGTAAATTCAGTGTGCCCTTTAGTGAACAAGCAGGATAAGATGTCTGTCAGAGCAGAGAGTGGAGCCAGCATCCCAGCCTGCTCCTCAGAGCCCCTCCACTGGATATTGGCAAAGGGGAAGATGGAGGTGGATTTCATTTCACTTGTGTAAATATCTGAATAAAAATCCAAAGGGAAAAAAGGAGTGCCCATTCTGTTTTGGTGACCACCACCCCCCAGCTAGGTAGAGCTGTGGCAGAAGCACAAATGCCCTGAGAAATATGATGTTTTTGTGGCCCATCACTGTGATTTGGAGAATGCAAAAAGCACAGCAGCAGGAGCCCATTTAGCCCCTTTGAAACTCACGGACAAAAATAGCATTATCTCACAAATGTTTGCACCGCCTAGAAATATAATTCTAACAAAATCACATATTTTGTTAATTCATTAAGTCTTCTTAATTGCAGCCCTAGCTTTATCAATTCAATTGGTGCCCTTAACTTTTATAACAGTTTCTGTTCTACAGAAAAGATTAGGAGAAAATTGCAGCCATAATCTGTACAGTGCAATTGCTGTGCTATAAAGAGGAATGGGAGTAGCTGAGAAGAGCAATTGGATTCCCAAAGGTGGAGCACAGTAGAGCAATATCAGTGACTTTGTAAATGAAAAATTGTTTTAATTCCCTTCTAACAGCAATAATTCTATTCTTCATAAATTTTTCCATCAAAGTGTTGTATGGAAAAATGCGATAAAATACAACAGCATGGCAGTGATGGAAGACAGTTGAACAAAGTGGTCAATTAGGGGATGAAAATTAAGCAAAGAGAAGAATTCATTGTGTCACATTCTGCTCAGAGCGAGAAACTGCTCTGCACTTTGCATTTTATGTTGTACTTTATAGTTAAGGGAGCTGTAACTATTTAGGTCATTCTGGTCCCACTTGAGCAAGTTGCACTAGGCTGTGAGCTTTCAATTTTGTGTGCCTTTGTGCTTTTGTCTGAGCACCCCAGTTCCACCCCCGAGCTGCCCGTGCCCACAGGTCTGGGGTGGCCAGGGGTGCTGGTGGCACAGTGACAGTGGGTGCTGGTGGCACAGTGACAGTGGGTGCTGGTGGCACAGTGACAGTGGCTGCTGGTGGCACAGTGACAGTGGCTGCTGGTGGCACAGTGACAGTGGCTGCTGGTGGCTCTCCCTCTGTCCCACCAGCTCCAGAGCAAGATTTGGCATGGGACAGCGTGTGGTCCCCATGGTCATTGTTGCCATCAGCTTGTCTTGGCAGGGGAGGACAGCACTGCTCACACAAATACAGGTGAAATATTTACGTGAAGAAAAAGTCACTCATTGCCAAGACGGGCAATATGCAATTCGTGAGTCTAAATCCACATTGTGAAGTGCAGATTTAACACAAGCTTTCACCAGTAGCTGGTGTTCATACTGCAGCACCTGTGGATAGAGGGTTAATAAATATTTTCTTCAGCTCTCCCTGAAGAATGAAAAGGTTTCTTTGTTTTAGTTTCTCTCTAAATACTGCAGGGTTTTTTTTTTTTCCTAGAAACTTTTAAATTTTTCACATTTTATTACTACTTGATGAAAGGGAATTATCTTTCTTATACTGAAGTTTCAGCTATGAAATTTGCTTTAATAAACTATGTAATTATTTCATCCAGTGACAGTGGCTGCAGGTGGCACAGTGACACTGGGTGCTGGTGGCACAGTGATGATGGCTGCTGGTGGCACAGTGACAGTGGCTGCTGGTGGCACAGTGACAGTGGCTGCTGGTGGCTCTCCCTCTGTCCCACCAGCTCCAGAGCAAGATTTGGCATGGGACAGCGTGTGGTCCCCATGGTCATTGTTGCCATCAGCTTGTCTTGGCAGGGGAGGACAGCACTCCTCACACAAATACAGGTGAAATATTTACGTGAAGAAAAAGTCACTCATTGCCAAGACGGGCAATATGCAATTCGTGAGTCTAAATCCACGTTGTGAAGTGCAGATTTAACACAAGCTTTCACCAGTAGCTGGTGTTCATACTGCAGCACCTGTGGATAGAGGGTTAATAAATATTTTCTTCAGCTCTCCCTGAAGAATGAAAAGGTTTCTTTGTTTTAGTTTCTTTCTAAATACTGCAGGTTTTTTTTTTTTTCTAGAAACTTTTAAATTTTGCACATTTTATTACTACTTGATGAAAGGGAATTATCTTTCTTATACTGAAGTTTCAGCTATGAAATTTGCTTTAATAAACTATGTAATTATTTCATCTGCAGGGAAACTATTTTGTATGGATTATTTCTTTTTTAAGGGGGTGGGGGGTTTCAAATAATAAATTTATAATATTCCTGTTCTGCTTTTCTGCATTCAGGATGTTTTGTGTATTTTGAATTGAGTGCAACCAAGCAACAGTTTTTCCACTTTATAAACACCCATGAACTGTAAGACGCTCCAAAAAATATTCAAGTGCTATGCTGGAAAAAACCCATGCACAGTGTTTTTCCAATCCTATGCCATCTAAAGAAAGAAATCAAAATTTATCCCAAAGAGCAAGGAACAGCTATCTTTCATTAGTAATTTAATTTCTTCCCTTGGTAAGACTGAGTTGTGTGAAAAACATGCTATATTTTACTGACTGTACCCTGTTTCCTAGCACGGGAGTGTGGAGCAAACTTCCAGCACCAGAGCAGGGATGTCCCAGCAGAGGGAAAAACGTCACACCTAGAGACTGCACCAGGAGCACTTACAAAAGCCATGACCACTGCCTTTGCATATTTATTAAATAAAGAAAAGCCAGGTATCTGCTGTGGTTGCTGCAACACATAAAGTCAGAACAACACAGAAAGGGAAATGAGTGAAGGTCTCTGATAGGTAGGAAGCAGCATCTGTCCTCTTGCATACATCAAACACAGCTTAATAACTTCCTATTTACTGCTTCATGGCAGAGGCCCAGTAAATAAACAACCTGACTGAATCAGTCGATTTTTCTACCTTTGTCCTGTATAACAAACCTCTTGAACCACGCTTAATGTGAACGGCAAATTTCACGCTGCACGCGGACATCTCTCAGCACAGATTAAATTAGTTATAATAAAACAATTAAAATCTATTTGCCCACAGACAGGAGGAAATGAAGGACCTGGCTGAGCCACAGAAAGGTAGAGGGTGGGTTGTCAGGGCACCGGGAGAGTAAACAGCAGAGCCGTGGTTCTAGGAGCAAAGCAGGGTCAAACTTACGGTGAGATAACCGCGCGGTTTATAATAAATCAGGGCTCCGTGGTGCACTCCAGATGGCTGTGCCACGCAGGAAGGCACAGTGGATCATGTAGCTGTGGTTGTTTCTAAGGATTACTGATTCAGCCTGCCTTCACAGCGATATCCTAACAAATAAAATCTTTATGGCCCCTTCCGCTGGTGAACATTTTCATCTACTGGTTAAAGTCAGGACATGTCGCAGCATTTGCACTGCCCCGATACATATGCAAAATTAATTTAAGTTCACACAGGTTTGGCTGGTAAAGGCTTTTTGATTATCTAGTACTGTAAAGTTGCTTCACAGCATTTATTGTAAATACTCTGATGGACAGACAGGCCATTGTTCTGAGCTTTAGCTTGGCTGAGTCCCCCAAGTGTTCCAGGCGTACAGGCAAACACACTTAAAAACTCCTAAACCTATTGAGTTGTCTTTCAAAATTGTCCAGGCAACAGAATTTATTTATAAAACTCTGCAATCATTGATTCAAAACAAGGTTTTCTTGTTCTGCTTTTCTTCTTTGTCCTCTTTGAACGATTTTCTCTGGAATGTTTTCGTTGTGCTTAGGAGTCGGAGATTTCCTGCGGCTTCTAATAAAGGCATTTGATTTCCACTCTCCACATACTTTAACACATCCAAGGATTTTGAGGTTTGACATTAGCTTAAGAGAGCTGGAGATAATCAGCCATGGGAGTAAAAAGCCAGAGTTATGCAAATTATTTCTAAAATGTATAGAAAGCAAAAAAAAAAAAAAAATTATTCCTTTAAATGTGGTTGGTGTGGGACAGAGTCTTTGTCTCAGCACAGAGTATCTGTGTGCTCCCCTTCACATTTATGACTTTGATTGAAACCTGTAAAGGGGTGATCTGTAAAGTATTCCTGCTATCCTACACTTCCCAACAGGTTTATTACCATTCGTTTATAAAATGAACAGTCTAACGAGCAGTGGTTTAGATCACAGCTATCAAAGTCTGGTCATTTGTCAAGATTAGTTTCCTGTTGTGAGATTGCCTTGTGCAAAAAGAGTGCATAACCTTGTGTTCCTCTTGGGAAGCTGAAAAAATACCTATAAACACCCTATAAGATAGGTTTAATGAAAATTTTATAATCTCAGAATTCAACCCAACACGCTGCTCCGTGTGTGTGTGTATTTGTGTGAATGCATGTTATAATACAGAGTACCTGTGTACAGGGGAGGGAATTTTCTTGACAAGAGTTAAATTCGGGATATGAAGTCCGTGCAGTATTGTCAGGGCAATTTAATGTTCATTTGAATGAGTTAATCTACACTGATGACAGTGTAATTCGTTATAGCTAAAAGGCTGCCTTGGGAAGCCCTGTTGCAAAAGCACCATCTTTACAGGAATAGTCGGTTGCCAGTAAATAGCACAAAGTATTTTCTATTCATGTTAGATATGTTTATTTTGAAGAAAAAGAAGAAGCACAAACAGTCACTAAGGCAGTATGACAGCAAAGGTGCAGGTCAGGGAAACAACAGGCTCCACAGGACAAGGAGGTTTTCTTCCTGTCCCTGTCTGAGGGAAGGTGCAGGGGGTTTATGCTTTCCTGCGCTTTTCTTCTTGAAATTATCCGTAAACTGTGTCACATTTGTGTTTTCACGGCGCTGGACGGTGGCGCATTGTGCGGTTCGCTTGGGACACAGCCGGAGGCAGCCGCAGCCCATCCGGGAGCGGTCCAGCCCTGCCCGGCGGCCCCGGCACCCGGCGGCTCCGGCAGCATCGGGAGGCTCCGGGAGGCTGCCCGTTCTCCGGGCGGAGAGGGGCGGCAGAGCCCTCCGGGGGGCTGCCCGTTCCCGTTCCCCCGGGGGGGCTGCCCGTTCCGTTCTCCCGGGGGAGGCTGCCCGTTCCCCGGGCCGAGGGGCGGTGGGCACTGCCCAACAGGAGCGGCAGAGCCTTCCCGGGGGGCTGCCCGTTCCCGTTCTCCCGGGGGGCTGCCCGTTCCCGTTCTCCCGGGGGGCTGCCCGTTCCCGTTCTCCCGGCAGGCTGCCCGTTCCCGTTCTCCCGGGGGGCTGCCCGTTCCCGTTCTCCCGGGGGGCTGCCCGTTCCCGTTCCCCCGGGGGGCTGCCCGTTCCCCGGGCCGAGGGGCGGTGGGCGCTGCCCGCCGGGGCCGGCAGGGCGGCGCGGAGCCCGTGTGCGGGCGCTCCCGGTGCGGCGGGTGCGGGTACCCCGGGGACAGAGCCTTCGCACCGGCTCTGCCGCTCCTGGGCTCTCCAGGTGTGCCCCGACCTGAGGGCATCCCCTCGGACAGAGGCCAGGCTTGGTTAAATGGGTCAAATAGGTTTAAGCAGTTAAACAGAAACAACTATTGTACTGCACCCTTTCTTTTTTATTTTTCTTTTTTTCTTTATTTTTTTCTCCTCTTTGTGTGTTAATCCTTTTGGATATAAAATTGTGTAGAGACAAAAATATTTTCTGTTTAGGAATTTGCTGGCTAAAGCATTGTGAGGAAAACCTCGCGGATAAAGCAAACGGAGTGTATGGAATAAACCTTCCTGTTCATGGCAGTGCCCAGGGTCCTGGGTGGCATCAGTTTCCTTTTGGTCACTTTAATTCATCACATACCTGAAAAGAGCCAGCCAGGCCACCTGGCTGTTCTTGCGGTGGTGGCTGTGCAGGGGTGTGCTCCCGGCCGGGGAACAGCCCAGCTCCCGTCTCTCAGCCTTTTCCTGGATGCCGTGTGCAGCCACACTGACATTTGCTTTTCCCTCCTGCCCACTCTGACTCCAGCCCTTTGCCGAGGGCTCGTACTGCCATTTTCCTGCGCTTCTCTGCTCAGACAAAATGGAGGCTCTGGAGGGATGAATAACTACCACAGCCTTAGCCTTCTAAAATCAGAGAGAATTGCCTTTTTTTGGTGAAAAATTATAATTTTGATGACAGAAAAAAGTCAGCATACCCCATGCTAAAAGATAGAATCTAATTTTTTTTTTTTTTTTTCTGTGAGCACACTGGTGCAGTGATGTTCATTTCCTTGCTGAAATGTAAATGTTCATGCACCTTGCACTGTGATGTATTGCCATAAAAGACACTGAATTTCAAATCACCAGCACACCATGTGACACAGGGATGCAACAGCAATCCGTCTTTATTTGAGGCAGCCCTTTTCTGAAATCTCACTTAGGGAGATTCCCAGTTGCCATTAGGAAAGCAAAATAAAATTAATCTAAATATTTCTAACTTAAACCTAGAAAATTAATGATGGATGAAAGACAGGGTTTACAGAGCATTAATAAGAACTAGTCTGGATGCAGTGTGTGTTCTAGGGTCTGTGATTATACTGGTAATTTGACAGATTGTATCGCTGCCTATCTCTGCCAAAGGATGTTTCACACCATTTGAAATGCACAGTACTTCCTTCAGAGACAGGTTGTTCTGGAATAACTCAACATCCAAAGAAAAGCTGTGTTATTTCACTCCTCTCTTTATTGATTGCATGTGTACGATCATGTGTGTACGCACACGTGCTGACTTTGCTTCAGCAAAAGCACAAAGTTTTCATGCTCATTTCTGTGTTTATCGGCCTCCTCAGAGACAGACAATACCAAAAATGGAAAGTCTGTTCAGAATAAGGCTTAAGTGCTGAAACCAGAGACCCTGCATTAAACAAAGCCTGAGCTGGTCCTTCCTCTAAAAGGCAAATTGAAATACATTTGTGTTTAAGCAATTATCCAACTTCAGGAGCTCCCTTTTGTTTCTCATTTTGAAAAGGAAAAAACCACCGAGACAAGGACAGATCATAGTGGGCTTTGCCCAGGAAAGGTGACTTAGGGAATCTCGAGACCAAAGGAATTGAGATTTGAAAGAACTGCACGCCTGTGCTATTCCCAAGCCTAAGGACGCAATCTTGCCGTGAGCAGAAGCGTGAGCCGGGCTGGTCCGTGCGGATCAGCTGGGTTTGGACCCAGGCAGGGCATGGCCTGGTGCTCCCCTTGACCGTGCTGCCTCTCCCTTGCAGGCTGTTCGCTGCCAAGTGCAGCGGCTGCATGGAGAAGATCGCGCCGACGGAGTTCGTGATGCGCGCGCTGGAGTGCGTGTACCACCTGAGCTGCTTCTGCTGCTGCGTCTGCGAGCGCCAGCTGAGGAAGGGCGACGAGTTTGTCCTCAAGGAAGGGCAGCTGCTCTGCAAAAGTGACTATGAGAAAGAGAAAGACTTGTTGAGCTCGGTCAGCCCAGACGACTCAGACTCAGGTGAGCTTTTCCCACACCTGCTCTGACTGGAAAAGCTGCATGGGTCTGTAGAGATTTTGTGTAGAAAAGTGCATCCATTTTCTCATCCTCTTCACCTGTATGCATGTGCCACCTATGCAAATTTGCAGGCACAGCTGAAAACATTCCTACTGGCGGTCTGCTTTCCCTAACCTGACTCCCTTCCTTAACCTCCTGCTTAGTAAAAGACAGAATCTTTTTGCTGCCATCAATGTGTTTTCCTGTAAGATCACAAAGCATGAATCAGACTGACTTTAGCTACCCAAGGTCTCACTCAAGTGAGGCATCAGTGTGCTGTTCTCCATAGGCGTTCTTCCATCCACTTAACATATTTTTCAGGGGATCTTCTTCACCTACAATTTCAGTACTAAACTAAGAAAATGGGCAGAGCAATAGTATGGTTTTCAAGAGGAATCTCTCTGCCCATTACCTCTGCCAATTACCAAATAGTACCTTTAAAAAAATTGCGAGTGCAACACAGAAGTACTGAAGAGTATTTGAAAGTAACTGAAATGTGGCTTTGTGCCATTATAATCGCATACTTGTTTCCCAGGAAAATATATAAGAAAATCAACAGTTACCATTCCATTACATGTACAGATGACATATTTGCCACTGGTTTATGGGAAAATGTGTTACTCTGTTTTAACTGGTAGCAGAAATTATCCTTGATCTCTAATCAGAGAGTCATATTCTCCACATTGCTAAAATCTGTATTTGCACTCCAGGAATGCCTCAAGACAAAGGTCTCTGCAGGCTTGGCAGTGCCTGGGCCCAGGGCCACTCTGGGAGCAGCGTTTTAGTTATTGTCACGCTGCGTTGGCAGGACCTTGAGTGCTCTGCTCAGTAAATCCCAAGTCATGGGGTCTGGGCTTTGGTGAAACGTGAGTTTCCACTTGCCCCCACCTGCTCAGGTGACCCCTGTGCCCCTGCCCGTGCCCACCACAGCCCGTGCCCAGCTGGGGCAGGGTGTCCCCCGCTGGGGCTGGCACAGGCGCTGTCCCCGCTGCTCCTGGCTCACACAGCCAGGGCTGGCAGCTCGCCTGCCATCAGCTTTGGCAGGGTGGGCTCCTCTGCGGGGCCAGACTGACCCCTGGTCTGCAGTGAGCAGCCACCACGGTCGCACAAACCAGGCTTGGTTTCAATTTCATTTCCCTTTGGCACAAAGGGGAGTTTCTTAGTCCTGGAGATGCTTCTTTTCCCTCATTATTCTGTTAGTCAAACCCAAACCTGAAAAACAAGCTGACAAATTAAACATGTTGTTTGTCTCCCATTGTCTAACAGAGTGAAAACACTGATCTCCCAGGGGTCTGTGTGAGAGCACACAATCTGCAAAGCCCTGGCTGAGAATGTGTCCTGCTTCAATCAAATATTTATCCACTGGACACAAAAGTAACTCTCCAATGAGCAGTATTAATCCTCACAAACCTTTCCTTAGAAATGGCATGCTGGAAAGTTAATAATGTCATGGTTATTAAAATGACTGAACTTCTCTTTAATCATTAGGCCAAAGATGCTTATTAAAGTAAAAGGTAATTAGACTGCTAGGTGCATAATAATCAGACCCTAAAATGAATTAAAGTCTAATTTGTTGATTCCCCAAATGTAGTCTTTCAGTATATAAAAAATTCTGTGTGTTTCTTCATGTTGAAGTCCCTGTAATAATGTGATAGTGTTTTCTGGAAAAATCAGTAGTCTGGTCAAATAAAATATGCTGAGTTGAAAAGTTGATTTTCTCAACAAAATGTGTATTTACCCATGAACCTTTGCCACTGTGCTTGAGATTTCCCAGGACAATATACTAACACATGTAATATCACCAGATTATATGAGTATTCAGAATTTAATTATAGAAAATACAAAGAATCTCTTTGGTCTACACAAGCACATAGATACTTGTATGCATTTACTGAAAAAGAGAAGTATGTGCTTGTACACACAGACACATTTTAATGCACAGAGGAAGATTACTGGTGTTTTCTGTGGGAAGTAGAAATGAGATGACAAAGATTATATTTAATATTATTGCAGGAGCTTCAAAACATTCAAAACAGTATTCAATAACTGGAATCTGCACTGTATTTAGTTAGATTTGAGATACTTGTGTGATACTTGCTTTGTGCTGCTTTGCTGCTGTACAGTGCAGGCAGCAGTAGCTGTCTGCAGAGAGTGCTTCAGGAGAAGCTGTGCAGGTGAAGGTGTTTGTCTGCTGTGCAGGTGAAGGTGTTTGGTGTGCAGGTGAAGGTGTTTGTCTGCTGTGCAGGTGAAGGTGTTTGGTGTGCAGGTGAAGGTGTTTGCTGTACAGGTGAAGGTGTCTGCTGTGCAGGTGAAGGTGTTTGCTGTGCAGGTGAAGGTGTCTGCTCTGCAGGTAAAGGTGTTTGTCTGCTGTGCAGGTGAAGGTGTTTGTCTGCTGTGCAGGTGAAGGTGTTTGTCTGCTGCTGAGATCGGGGCAGGGGAGCACAGGGGACCAAGAGGTGCTGGAAAGGCACAAAGTGTCTCTGTGCCCAATTCCTGGAAATGCTGAAGCATTTTCTGAGTTTCCATCCCCTGATCAGTCCCGTGTCCTCAATTAAAAATTGGAAACATTTTCCTGCCTTTGTGGCGTTTGATTTAGGCAGAGCAGCAGATCTAAGATAGTCTCTTCCTGCCCACAGCTGCTTTGGGTGTTCAGATAACCCTGGGACAGTAGTTGAACCTGTTGACTGAAGAGCAGTTCTCAGACATCCTGTTTTCTTGGTGGAACCAGTGCAATCATATATCCTTTTTCCACCAGTGAAAAGTGATGATGAAGATGGAGACGTTAAGCCCACCAAAGGCCAAGTAACCCAAGGGAAGGGAAGCGATGACGGGAAGGACCCCAGGAGACCCAAACGACCGAGGACAATACTCACCACACAGCAGAGACGAGCGTTCAAAGCGTCCTTTGAAGTGTCCTCTAAGCCCTGCAGAAAGGTAGGTGCTTCAGGCAGGTCAGCCCTGACACCCGCCACAGCCGCAGACAGAGACAGCCCTGCCCCGTCCTGGGGCAAGAGCAGTTCTCCTGGGGTGAAAGCAGAGCACTCTTTTTGCACAGAAGTCTTTTATGGGTAAAATTTAGTGTCATTTTCCTCAGCTCAGACTCTTTGTGCAGTAGTTACAGAACTGGTGGCACCATCAGGGGCAGAACTTGACAACACTATGCAAAAAATGTGACAAATTTTTAAAAGTAATTCCATACGTGCAGTTTTTGTGTAAGTACAAACATTTCTCCTAACAAAACTGATTAGTGTTTTTTGGTGGTTTTGTTTTTGGTTTTTTTTTTTAACTTATGAAAAATTGCATCATTAAGCATTTCCTCCTGCAGGTCAGAGAAACATTGGCAGCTGAAACAGGGCTCAGCGTGCGAGTCGTCCAAGTCTGGTTTCAAAACCAAAGAGCAAAGGTAGGCTGTTTGTCACATCCTCAAAAGTCAGATGCAGGCTGTGCCTCCACATGGGCTCTTGCCTGGGTGCAGCTCACTCTGCAGAAGTCCCACAGCTGGGCTCTGCATGTTCTGCCTGCTCTGCTCTCTGCATCCACACTGGAAAGGCAACTTCCAAACGCAGACATTACATTCATATGCTCAAAGCAACTCAGGGTTGGGAGTAAATTTTGCATGCAAATCTGAACTGGAAACTGAAATGTTTAAGCTTAGAATTTAAACTGAGCCCACAACAGTCTGTGCATAGTTATAAACGATCTGTGTTAACTGATAAGATGTTTGCAGAGAGTTTTGTAAGGAAACAAAATTGCTGCATTTGGAGCTATGAGATTGTTCTGTTCTGCTTTTTTCAGATGAAAAAGCTAGCACGAAGGCACCAACAGCAGCAGGAGCAGCAGAACTCGCAGCGACTAGGACAAGGTAGGGGATTTGTGCCAAAGCAAAGTGAGAGAGAAAGAATCTGCAGCTGTCTGGAGGTGCCATTGCCACACCACCCTTTGGCTCAGCCGTCCAGGGCAGGTCTGCGGGGACGTGTGCCACCAGCCCTGCAAGGACACAAGGGTGTGCCGAGTGCCACGCCAGGCTAGCCCGGGTTCTCCTGCCGGGAGCAGAGCCCAGGTGCTCACACAGGGGCTGTTACCTCGTTTCTATAGAAATGTGCCACCTGGAGCTGTCTGCACAGGAGGAAATCTCCAGGCTTGCTCCAGACACATCCTTTGTTTGCTTTCTTCCGCAGTCAGGGGCGCAGAGCTCGGCTGGGAACCTGCACGGGCAGCAGTGGTACTGCCCCAGCCAGGCACGGAGAGCCCCTCCTGTGCCCCCACAGGGGTCTGCACCCGGGGGCAGGCACTGCACACGGGCACTGCGGCTTGCTCTGCTGCTTCTGGGGGCTCTGGAGTAGCTCCAGACCCCAAATCCTCAGCTTTACCCAGAACAGAAAAACTGGCACCTGCAGAAGTTAGAGAATAACTGGGCTCTGTCAGACAGAGTGTACAGACTTTTGGAGGATGAGGTCCAGGACCTAGGAGCTCCAGAAATTATGTAGGAATTACAAGTCTTTCAGCTTATTGCCAGGGCTCTAGGCTCAGACAAAATTTGGAAAGTTTCTCTGAGTGACAGGATCCCCCTGACTGCATTTGCTAGGGCTCCTTGTTGGCTCTGCCCTGTTCCCAGCAGTAACTGTTCCTCCTCTTTGCTTTGCAGAAGTGATGTCCAACCGAATGGAAGGGATGATGACATCTTACACACCACTTGCACCACCACAGCAGCAGATTGTAGCAATGGAGCAAAGCAGTTATGGCACAGACCCATTTCAGCAGGGTCTTACCCCTCCACAAATGCCAGGCGACCACATGAACCCCTATGGTAAGGCATGCCTCATTCTGCCACATCCCAAGTAGCTGGGTCTGTGTGCTGATCACACACCACAGGGGCAGCAGCTTTACTGGCTTTTAGAATGTTTTTTTTCTGGGATTTGTACCAGGGAATTTGTACCGGTCAGTTTTATGTGTGTATTTTCTTGTACACGTAAGGGGGTAGAACAGAGCTGATCTCAAGCTCTGTACACCTCTCAGAACTATTTCACAGTATAATTCTGATAAACGATAAGCAAACAACATCACCTCTCCAAGCTCCACTTTTTTAAACCACTGTCCAAGACACTGAAAAATAAACAGTACCAAATTCTAGCTCCCTCACAAATTTTTCCTTTTTTCTTAGAAGCTTTGAGGAAAAAGTGCCTTCAATAAAGAGAAGTAATCTATTCAGTACAAAATGAATAAGCAGCCCTGTAAGACCACTCAGATTGGATGCGTGGATTTGTTAAAGGACAGTTCTTGAGCTACTAAGAGATGGGTTACCACAGGACATTTCTCCTGCATGGTTTTATTCTCTGTCCCAAATCAAGATGACGGTTTGCTTTCACGATTGCTTGACCCCACATCAAACGCAGTGCAAGCACTAAATGCTCAGTTATTGGTTCTGGACAATTGCAGTGTGGCATTTAAAAAGGATGCCAGAGGATTTTCCAGACTGTGATTCTCGGCCTTGCGGTAGCCCACAAGGGCCTGTCTCAGACTCCTTCTGCTGACCAGGAGCACTTCACTGTCCCGAGCACAGGCAACAGGAAATCTGCCTTGGCTCTGTGTCACTGCTTTTGCCACTGAGACAAGCCCGTGGTGCACGCCAGGACGTTTGGGAGGTCCTGTAAGGAGCTGAGGACATATGAAGTGCCCTCGAGCATTAGGTGGCTTGTGATTTTGTTGGTTTCCTTGGCTTTCTGAGTGAAACTCCTTGGGAAGTAGGTTCTGTGCTCCAAAAGGGGGGCAGGGGATGGCACAAAGCCCTTCCAAATGAGTGTGTGGGGGAAAAGAACCAGACTAACACTTTCTCAGAGCCCCCAGGACTTGAGCTAGAGCTTTTTCTGGTACCTTCAGTGTTGAAGTAAGCTGAAGTCTTAGTTGCTAAGGGAAATAAAAGGTGCTGTTCCAGACCAGCCCTGAAAGAGTGGAATTTTCTGAAAGGAGAGCCTGTTTACAACTGTAGCTCACTTGAGGCCAGGGAAACTAGGTCTCTTCTGGGTCCTGTCACACTGGTAGAGCTTTTGCCTTGCGTGTCTATGCAGACCAGTATGATTATGGCTCTCAGACCGTGCTTCCCTGTCGTGGGCACGCTGATTCCACCTCTCTTGGCAGTCCTGGTGCTCCCGTGAGTGCTGGAGCCCGTGGAGAAGCTGGGGACCTGCTCCTCCCCAGCACCGTTTGCTGCTGGTGTCAGCCGAGACTGCTTTGTGCCGCTGGCTGAGATTGGAATGAAATCCTGGCAGGTTTGGGTTGATTGCAAGCCCTGCTCCTCGCAGGTCAGAGCCCAGCCCTGGCACTGACGTGAGCACAGGAGCAGCAGCACTCCCGTTCACCCGTGTGTTCTGTGTCCTCCCCTGGCTGCGCAGCACCCAGCCTAACGTGTGCGTTTCATTTGCAGGGAACGACTCCATTTTTCATGATATCGACAGTGATACCTCTTTAACTAGCTTGAGCGACTGTTTTCTTGCCTCTTCCGAAGTTAACTCCATGCAGGCTAGAGTAGGAAATCCCATTGACAGGCTGTACTCTATGCAGAGCTCCTATTTCGCCTCATGAAAGTAAAGAAAACTAACAGCCGGCGTGTGTTTAGCCAGTGACTTTTCCAGTGCAGACTCTACAGCCATATGTTGCCCAGCTCTTCCTTCACAGTGACTCTGCTGCCTCTGGACTGCAAAGAGCATTTTTTTAGGAAGACTGTCTCTGTTTGCATATATGTGTATGTATGTATATATATTTTAATACCTACATACCTACATATATAGAGAGACAAAACACATCCACCCGTCCCATCCCCTTGATTCCCAGCTGGCGCCAGACCACGAGACAAGCACGGAAGGAACAGAAGAACCTGCTCGTCCTCAGCCTTTGATCTGGTTTGGTTTGAGCTCATCATCTTAAAAGAAATGGATTTTGTGGAAAGCTAGACCTTTTCCTCCTCTCTCTTCTCCTTTCTTTTGGATGTCTAAACTTTTTTTTTAGCCACTGATACTGACATCAGTCAACCATATGACAAATAAATCAAAGAAACTGGAGATTCCTCCTTTTCTTACTGCATGATTCATACTATGTTGTGGATAAATTGCCATTTGAACTGTGAGAAGTTAATGTAAATGTGACGTTCAACATTTGTTTCCTTTCTACACTTTTTCTACATAACCTAGATCTGCTCATTAGTTTATAGCCCTTATGCGTATGGTACTGAGGAAACTGGTTACCAGTATTTGTGGAGAAAGCCAGTGATTTCAGAGTAAGAAAGGTCTATGACCCTGGAGAGGAGATGCATGTTAGGGGCAGAGGCATTTAGGTTAGTATTGATCTTAAATAATTAAAACTAAAGGTGCTTACAAGACAGATCTATTTAATTTTTTCTGAAGTGTGAGGTGAAAATATTTACATTTGTTTGTAAGTATTGCGGTGCCAAATTTCAAGTCTAGACCATGATTGGCAAAGAAGTGCTTTTCATTCTGTTCTGTTCATTTGTTTTGCATGAGGCATAAATGTGCTGTTCTCTATTGTCCATCCGGAATAATTAAGCACTGTTTTAGTTACGTTGCCTCAGCAAGAATCAAGGATACACAGTTCTAGTCTGAAACACCAGAAGTCCTGAAATGTGCACCAGCCAGGAACAGGAAACTATGAGAGAAATCACGATGGGAAGTTCAGGTATGTTGAGCTGAATTTTAGCAGGGCTGCAGATGCCCCTGGTGCCAGGGTGCAGGGACGGCTGCACCCAGGGAAGGGGGCCCAGCTGGCCTCTGCCTCTGATGCTGAGGTGTGAGCACATGTCATATAGATTTTTGTAGGGCATAAAATATCATAAATAATAATAGTATAGCTATAAATATTGCCTGGTGATAATTATAATGTGGAGAAGCAGACAAGTACAGTCATGGCTCTCAGTAGAGAAAACTTCTTGGGGAATATTTGCCAGGGTAATATCAGTAATTATAGGGTGTGTTCAAAATAGAGCTCATGGGGAAAGATTGGCAGGATAGGCACTTTCTTAAATAAATACCTTTAATATATTGACCATAATAGCTGAAAAACAAGTCCAAAGCTTTCGTTAATCTAGCTCCTCCAGGCTGAGGACTGGTACCAGGCCAGCGTGCAGCGTCCCCGTGGGGCTTGGCATCTCCTGTGGGAGCGTGGGGCTCCCGTGGAGGGGAGGCCAGAGCAGGACCCCCGCAGCCTCAGCCCCCATCAGCTGGGGGGGACAGGCCCTCCTGCCCTGCGGGGGCTCGCGTGGGAAGCGCAGGATGATGGGGCCGGGGCAGAAATTTCCTTTTTCCCCCAGCGTGGAAGGGTGGGCTGAGCGTGCTGGAGGCTTCTTGGGAAAGCCGAGCTCTATCTGCAGCCTAAGTGCGCAGGTCCTCACTCTGCAGAGGACGAGAGCACGTGGATGAGGCTCTGCGTGTGCCTGTGTGTCCGTGTGTCTGTGTGCCTGTGTGTCCGTGTGTCCATGTGTGTGTGTGCCCGTGTGTCTGTGTGTGTGTGTGCCCGTGTGTCCGTGTGTCTGTGTGTGAGGCTCTGCGTGTGCCTGTGTGTCCGTGTGTCTGTGTGCCTGTGTGTCCGTGTGTCCATGTGTGTGTGTGCCCGTGTGTCTGTGTGTGTGTGTGCCCGTGTGTCCGTGTGTCTCTGTGTGTATGTGTCTGTGCCTCTGTGCCTCTGTGTGTCTGTGTGTGTGTGTGTGTGTCTGTGTGTCCATGTGTCTGTGTCTGTGTGTATGTGTCTGTGCCTCTGGGCCTCTGTGTGTGTGCGTGTCTGTGTGTGTGTGTGTGTGTCTGTGTGTCCATGTGTCTGTGTCTGTGTGTATGTGTCTGTGCCTCTGGGCCTCTGTGTGTGTGCGTGTCTGTGTGTGTGTGTGTGTGTCCGTGTGTCCATGTGTCCGTGTCCATGTGTCCTGTGTCCGTGTGTCTGTGTGTCCATGTGTCCCTCTGTGTCCATGTGTCTCTGTGTCCGTGTGTCCATTTGTCTGTGTCCATGTCCGTGTGTGTGTCCGTGTCCGTGTGTCCATTTGTCTGTGTCCATGTCCCGTGTGTCCATGTGTCCGTGTCCATGTGTCCTGTGTCCGTGTGTCTGTGTGTCCATGTGTCCCTCTGTGTCCATGTGTCTCTGTGTCCGTGTGTCTGTGTGTCTGTACCTCTGTGTGTGTATGTGTGTGTGTGTCCGTGTGTCCATGTGTCCGTGTCCATGTGTCCTGTGTCCGTGTGTCTGTGTGTCCATGTGTCCCTCTGTGTCCATGTGTCTCTGTGTCCGTGTGTCCATTTGTCTGTGTCCATGTCCGTGTGTGTGTCCGTGTCCGTGTGTCCATTTGTCTGTGTCCATGTCCGTGTGTCTCTGTGTCTGTGTCCATGTGTCCATGTCTGTTTGTGTGTCTGTGTCCGTGTGTGTGTGTCTGTGTCCATGTGTCTGTGTGTCTGTGTCCATGTGTCCCTGCGTCTGTGTGTGTGTCCTGCGTCCATGTGTCTCTGTGTCCGTGTGTCCATTTGTCTGTGTCCATGTCCGTGTGTGTCTGTGTCCATGTGTCCCTGCGTCTGTGTGTGTGTCTGTGTCCATGTGTCCCTGTCCGTGTGTCCGTCCCTGAGTGCGTGCCCGTCGTGCAGGGGCAGAGCTCAGTCCCAGCACCCCCATCCCAGTGCTTGGGGCGCAGAGTCCCCGTGTCCCCCACACAGCCTCGCTCAGGGGAGGGACTGGTGGCTCTGCCAGGGTTCCAGGGGACACTCCTGTCCCTGTCCCTGTCCCTGGCTGCTGCCATCCCCAGGAAGGTGGGTCTGTGGTGTCCGTAGCCTTTGCCTAGTGACCATTCCCTGCTTTCTGGCAAGGATGTGGTTTCAACTGAGCCTTGGGAGCCCCTGGATATATTTTGAAATGGAAAGGATTTTCTTTTCTCACCCATCCTGTTCAAGTATTTTTCCCTTTCCTTGTGTATCAAAATAACAATTTCCTTTCTCTCTGCATGATAGCAAACATCTATAAAGAACTCAGGTGATCCTCACTGCTTGCAGGGCAGAAGCAAGCAGGTTTCATATGGCACATGTAAACATGTCATTTGTCACACCGATCTCGATGGATTCATCGTTCCCCTCTTCTCCCCTCTGCTGTGCTGCTTTACAGTCACAGAAAAGCCTCTCAGACGCACCAGTTTGTAGACTCCTCACACAAGCACAGCCTTGCTTCACATCTCATTACTGGCAGGATCAAAATGGCATTTTTGGTGTTTACAGGGACTTACATGAGAACTATAACATGACCTACAGTTTGGAGAACTGCCTTGTCCCAACTCTACCTCTGCATCTGGGATGGATGTTGAAAAGTAATCCATCTCCAAGGAAAAAATCAGACATCCCATTTTATAGCTGAAGTATAATTTGCTGATTTTTTGGATGACTGTTTGCCACCTTTTTTTTCGTGCTTGTACATAGTATCTCCTCTCCCTTGGTGTGTCGTATGATGATGCCTTAGCTGTTTGTTGCCCCATGTTCTGCCACCTTTGGAGCCACACACACGCACACATTCAGGCCCTTGGCACGTTCTCCATGCCATGGTGGGCCGCTGCTGGTCCAGGGAAGGAATGCGTAGGCAAAGACATCCAGTGGGCCTGCAATAGCTGGCAAAGGCCAAAGTTCATTAAAGCAAAATAAATGTCACTTCTTTTTGTGGAATAAATTATCCTACTGGAGTGTGATCATTGTGGTTTTAACCTGGGACCTTGCAGTAAAAGATTATACAGCAACCTCTGACCTCTTTGATTTCTGCTTTACTCTTCTGTTGTCAAGGGAATGTCCCTGATCAGGTGAAAGTAAAATGTTTAATGGGCCATATCACAGTAATATCTTACATTGAGTCAAATTGATAAACTCTTGCCAAAAATTCTTAGCATCTGGCACTTCCACGGAAACCACAAACAAAGATTGCACATATGGGAGCTCAAAGGCCAGAGGTCATGACAGCAGTTTATTACATGCACCTTACAGTGATCATTTTCCCTAGGAAATTAACCCCTCTCTAACAGAAATGCGTCAAGTGAGCTCTTCACCGTGTTTCCATCATATTGTTTTGGCTAATCAAGGAATAAGTGTGCAGCTAAAGTGGTGACAAGATGCAATTAAGCAAAAGATGATTGATTAGGTTTCAGTGTGCTTAATAATGTACAAAAAAGATGACTGTGAGATCAGGATGAATGCGCTGGGTATGAGCTCAGAGGTCCTTCCTGTGCAGCTGCAGGTCTGTGACGGCGGCAGGGCTCCAGCACCCCGGAGCTGAGCTGCAGGAGCTGGTCCCAGCTGGGCTCTGGGGTGGGCAGCAGCCCCTTCCCCTGGCCTGGCTGGCTGCGAGGGGGCTCCAGACCCTCCTTGTCACCGCCCTGAGGGGCAGCCCTGCGGCTGGTGGCAGACATTTCCAGTCACAATATTGAAGACAATTATGTTGCTGTAAATAAATGGTGGTGGTTACACTCACTTATATTGAAACATCATCCTGGGTATTTTGATCTCCTTTTCTCCTTTAAGCTCTGTCTCAAAAACACCCAGATCACTTGGCCCAGGCACAGCTAACCATGCCTGAGTTGTGGCTCGTGTTAGTCACACACTAGCTGCTGAGTGGATTTTTCAGACCCACCCTGTAGAAGTCAGATGATCATTACCAGGTCCTTTGAAGGGTCATTGCTCAGCCACCATGCTGAGCATCCTGTCATGGGGAAGGTCCTTCATGCCAGCAAACCTTCCAGAGATGATGTGAACCCACTTCCCTCTTCCTCCTGTGCTCAGGACTCCCTTCCAGTTTCCTTAAGGGTCAGAGGTACATCCCAAGCCACTGCCCTAGGTACTCTGAACCAGCTCTGGGATGCTGCTGGGATGCTGCAAGCTGGGCTTTACAAGAGCACCTCTGTGAACCGTGTCGTAAGAACTCTGGTTCTCTCTGAATGCCACTAGAAATGAGCAGCAGAATCGGGAGGAGGGGAAGGATGCTCGCCAGCTGGAGCTGGGTCGCAGCAGTGAAAGGACAGAGGCACAGCACGGCTGTGGGAGCTGCAGCCACGGTCCCCAGGGTCTCAGTGCCTCGGGCCATGCTTCACACAGCCCTGCCCAGCCCTCCCCACGAATCTGTGACCAGTGGCTGCTCCTGGCACGCTGCAGAGCCCTCCTGTGCCCTGGGGCACAGGGCAGCCACAAGGCCAGGACCCCGGGCACCGGTGCTCCTTGCTTAGGGACATGCTTGGGCATTTGCTGGCCTGAAGCCTCTTGGCTTTGGTGGGCTTTCAGCACGGTCTTGCTGCTCTGAGGCCGATCTGACGGCGCTGATGGCTGTTCCCTCCTGCTGGCTGCAGCCTGGATCTCCTTGGCTCCGGGCACTCTGCTTCTGCTCAGCAGCAGCTGTGAAGGGGCTGCCAGATACTTTGCATTGGGAACTCTGTTTTTAGGTGAACACCCTATTTTTTAGCTGTGTATGGCTGTATTACTTGTATATTTATATATTCTGTATTTATGTTATCGAAATGTAGTATTTTGTAGCTGTCTGTTACAATTTGTTTAACTTGTACAAAATATGACTGTGCTCTCTCATACTTAACCAGCTCCTTTCACTGTAGATTCTCTGCTCCCTTCCCTCCGTGTCGGAAACAAACCACCATAATGTATGTAGATTGGAATTTTTCTTTAATTTAATTATTTGTCATTATTAAATTATTTATTAGTGTTTTTAATTTTCATTTCACTTCAGTTTTTTTCCTGCCACCATTGCTGGCAGCTAAGATCCATGTTTCTCATGCATCACGTTCCTTCCCACGTGCATGTGCACGTACACACACACACACACACAGAGTATAAACAAAAACAGAAAAAGAAAAATAAGAGAGAGATTACACTTCAGTATATTTGTAAATAAAAGCAACCTGTAAACTAAGCAGGACTTTCTCTCAGCGTGCAGTTCTTTCTTTCCTTTGCAGACTGAGAGTGCTCTCTGTGTCCGGGGCTGGCAGCAGGGTCCTGGAGGAGCAGGGCAGGACAGTGGGCACTGCTCGGGGGCTGTGCTGCTGTGCAGCTGGAGCCCAGGCTGCCTGCTGGAGGGACAGCAAGGCCACGGCAGAGGCTCCTTGTGCCCTGGTTTGTGGCCTCTGAAGGCTGAGAGCTGTTCTGCAGGGATGGGGACAGACTGTGACACAGCCTGGCTCCTGCGGCTGGCGGCTGACAGGGAGCCAGCCCAACCCCAGCCTGGCACAGGAGCTGTCCTGGTGATTTCACAGAGCCAGTGTGACCTTTGCTGTGCAAAGCACACGTGAGGGCAGCCTCATGCTAAAGCAGACAGCATGTGTAAGTATTAGCAATGGATTATAAAGTATCCATCTAGTAATGGCAAATTTGAGACTAATATACAATGATAGATACTTGCTGGTGTCTCTTGGGCCATGTAAACATAAACATGGAACCTCAGCTGAGGCTGATCTGGTCATATCTGATTGCTCACTGCTATTCCCTAGGTCCAGAAGCACCCCATTTCTTTTCTATGCCTCAGAGATCAAACCACAATTTCTATTTTTTAAAAAAAAATCCAAGCATGCAGTTTTACAGATAACCTAGTGTCACTAAAGTGTGACAGCCCCATTTCCACCCTGCCATGCCCTTCAGCCCATCCTGTAGCCCTGGTGCAGCACGGTGTGCTGCCCTGCCTGGGTAACAGGCGTTGCCAGCCCCAGGACACGAGGACACGGTGTCCCAGTGTCCCCGGGGCTGCTGGCACGAGTCCCTCCTGCTGCACATCCCGAGGTGACACCACAAAGGGCACACCACATCTCAGTGACATAATAAACACCAGTTTAAAAGTATTCCCCCTATTTTGTCCTTAAAGCTCCACAATGTGACTGCTGAGCACAGATCCCCCTGCTCAAACTCTCCCCAAGGCAAGGGAGGAGGCAAGCCCCAGGTCCCACCCCAGGATGGATCAATAAAGCATTTCTGCTCCGATTTTCAGTCCCTTTTGCTTTCCAGCTCCAAACTGCATCATCCTGTCCCACTCACACTGGTTATTGGTGGAATGTCACTGAGGAAAAATGAATTGCCATTAGCAATTGGATTCACCTAAGTCAGAATTAGCTACTCAAATATTCATGCTCTATGGATATCTAATATTCATGAAGGAAGAATTAGAGTTGCCTGTAGCCATTTTTGAATCTCCCCCCAAAAATAGGTGAAAGGGATCACAAAAAAAAAAAAGAAGCAAAAAAAAAAAAAAAAAAAAAAAAAAAAAAAAAAAATTTTGGGGGGTTGGGATGAAGGAAGAATTAGAGTTGCCCGTAGCCATTTTTTGAATAAACCCCCCAAAAAAAAAAAAAAAAAGAAAAAAAAAAAAAAAAAAAAAAAAGAAAAGATGAATACATTTGGGGCTTGGTGTTGTGCATTGTTTGTGTTCTGTTTCTCTTTGGTGTCAGTGAGACAGAATGGAGACTGATTTATGTGCCACAGCTGTAGCAAACAAAAGAAGAAGAGACCAGGGAAATGGCTAGAGGTAAAAATGCCGGTGCAAGGGGCTGAAGGCCTGCACCTGGGTACTGCTTCCCAGGCAGCTCCCCCGCCTTGGAGCACCTTGTAAAATCAGATTATCTGCTGGACACAGGAGTTCAAACAGCCCTTCAAAAGATTTGTCTTAATAATTGCTGCCTTATCTTAACTTCTGGTTTTTTATCAGCCAAACTGCTGCTGGGAGGCAGATCCTGAGGATAAGGTTCTGTCACTCTTAATTATTATTACCTCTTATAATGAAAACACATTTGTTCATCCTCCCGTGCACTTGGAAGTGGTGTAACAAATGAATGTCTAGTGTTTTATCAGTAATTTTAATAACATAAAAGAACTATTATGAATATGGCCCCACTGTATAAATGGTTGTGCCTCAAATGCTGTGAAATAGATGGCATACTTGCTTCTCATTTATTTATATTCAAATATAAATATAAACCAATTACTCAGTAAGAATGAAACACATTTTTATGTCCTCAGAAAACCGTTCTTTCCTGAAAACCAAATTTTGCAGTTAAGATGCTGTAGGGCTATTTTCCATCACAGAAAGAACATGATAATTAGCCCCAGAACCAGCAGGTACATTCTGAAATGAGGTGATAGAAATGCTATTTCTTTGTTTACTTTTGTTGGGAAAATGAAACAATTCTCTCTGAAAGCTTACTAATGAATTTGGCCTGCAGTATTTGTCAAAGCCACAGCCACCACTTGCAGTCTTCAGCTGGCTTTTCTCATTCTTGAAGAACTAAATATGAGTCATTTGCATAAAGTGACAGCAGGGTGTCAGCTGTATGTGTGAAGACCTTAAATTCAGAAATGACCTGCACATCTCCTTGGCCTGCAGCTCCTTGCACAGGTCTGATGGTTCTCACCAGCCATGGCCAGGGCTGGATGCTTTTATCATGGAAAGCTCAGCGTGGCTTTTGCAGCATCCCCTGGTGAGCAAAGCCCAGCACTGGACGTGGCCAAAGCTGCACCCCAAACCACAAAGAAAATAAAAGTGGAAAATCACGTAAAGCACAACATGAACTTGAGCAATGCACGTTTCCCTGCACTGAGTGATGGTAGAGCCTCTGCTCTGCTGTCTGGATTTACACTAACAGTATCTTGACCTTTAGTTAGCAAGAGGGCATCACATTCTCTCATCTTTAGCCAAAATGTGGAAGAGAAGTGATATTTTTGTATGCCTTTGGGATGGTGCATCCACAGGGAGCTGTGCAGGGACACAACATCTGCTCAGCCCAAAATCTTCGTGCCATCCCTTGTGCTGACTGGCTGGCAGAGAGGGCAGATCCAGTTCCTAGAAGCAGCAGGTAATGAGGGTTTGATCAGATCCTGGCAGAGTCAGATGATGTCCAAATCAAGAAGATTCTGTAAGACAGGCAGATAAAAGCAATGTTTTATGGCAAACCTTTAGCAGCTGACAGGAGGGACAGGCTGGAGCTGTACATAAAGCACAGGAGCCTGGCTCAAACCTCCCATGTCATCCATCAGTGACAGAAATTTTTTCATGGTCATGAGCTTCTGTGCCCCTCCCCTTTCAAACAAATCTTTCTGTATGCTGTGATATTTTACTTTTAAACAGGCTTAGGTAGAATTCACCTGGTTTTGTCAGAGTTGAGCCATTTTTCCATTCAAATTACTGTGGAAAAGAGTAGAGCACTGAAGGGCTCCTTACAACTTTCTACCTGAAATACTATTTCCTGAAGAAACAATCCACCTCATTTGGAGCACAACACAGTTCTTCCCCAAATTATTTGTAGCTCTTTTGCTGCTTCAGTTCGGTGTTCAAGAGGATGTTTTGGCATGCTGCCTTCTTCCCCCAGGTGGTGGGGCCCAGGGAGCCCCAGCAGGGAGTGGGAAATGAAGCAGGCGAGGGTGACCTGCCCACAGAGGAGCAGAATGGATCATGCATTGGTGCCCACCTCTGTTCATGGCACTTTGGGCTGAGCTGGGGGAGGGCACCTCTCTGCTTTGTGACCCTGGCTGTAAGCAGACACTGACCCTTTCAGCCGTGACCTTCTCTGACCCAGCCGTGGGGACAAGTCCTGTGCATGGGGTGGGACAGGGACCTTTCCCCGGAGCAGTGGGAAGGCACAGGCTGCTGCTCCGGCTCTGTCACTGCAGCGAGGACGAGGGTCACAGAGGCTTTTTTGGAAGATGTTTCACAGTGAGCCGCCTGTATTATAAAATGAGGAACACGGGATATGAAATGCCTTTTTCTTCCCCCTGTCCCCGAGGAACATGTCCTGGGTGCTGTGCAATGGCTGGGAGCCGCACATCCTCGCACAGCCAAGCTCTCCCCACCACCCGGCGGGTGCTGCACCTCTCAGGTAGGCTTGGTTCGTTCCTTTGTTCAACGGGTAACGAGTAAAGCGGTGTCCAGCAGCACACAATGAGTTACTCCCGATCAGATTACCAGAGATCCGTCCCAGCTGGGGCATCCCACCACACCTGTGTTGTCAGATTAGCGGCGATAAGGAGCCGCTGATAAGCCTTGCACTGAGGGGCTTTCTGGGAACCTTGGGCATTCCTTGATCTTTCTTTACACTTCAGCACTGTGCGGAAACCTTTTGTTTTAGGACTGAGAAGAGAAAACAGGTAATTATACTCCCAGTGGCAGCCCTCCTTCGCGCAGGACACAGCAACGTAAGCCTGCTGCACACTGAAGCAGGCAAAATACATCTGACTAAAACCAATTAATACTTAGCCCTGGATAACTTAGATTATTTTTTTCACTTCTATAAAGAGGGAGAAGCCCCCAGGCTGTACACTAGGCAGAAAGAAACAAGCGTGTTGGAAGGCAGGTTGCTACCAGGCTGGCAGCTCCTGGGATGCTCCCGGGATGCGGCTCACCAGGGCTGCGCCCAGCCGCGGCTGTTTCTGCCCGCTTTCTGTGCCAGCCGACCAGAACAGAAAGTGGGAGCCGATATCCCGGCTGCGGCTCCTCTGCCTGCCTCGCAAGGGGGGCCCCGGGCAGCTGCTCCGAGAGCCCGGCCCGCGTCTGTCCCGGGGCCACCGGGGCCACCTCGCCCGCTCCTGCAGATTCCCAGCAAAACGCCGCCGCGTAGGAACCCCGGGGCGGTGTGGAACGGAGGGCCCTGAGCGGGGCCGCGGGCCGCGGGGTCTGTGCGCTGCCGAGGAGCGCCCGGGCTGCGGCTGCAGCCGCGATGCCACCGCAGTGCCACCGTGATGCCACCGCAGTGCCGCCGCGATGCCACCGCAGTGCCACCGCAGTGCCACCGTGATGCCACCGCGATGCCACCGCGATGCCACCGTGATGCCACTGCAGTGCCACTGTGATGCCACCGTGATGCCACCGCAGTGCCACTGCAGTGCCACCGTGATGTCGCCGCGATGCCATCGCAGTGCCACCGTGATGCCACCGCGATGCCACCGCGGCTCCCGGCGCCACCGGGACAACAACCCCCTCGAGCCCGGTAAGCTGGCAGCTCAGCTCCACTGCTGCGGGACCAGTGCATGGCTAATGGCTAATAATCAATCAATCCCGCCATTAAAAAACCTAATAAATAATTAGCTCTCAGTTAATAGATAAGTTATGAATAATTAAGTACTAATTTTAATTTTATTTGTAGCAGAAGATGCCAGTTTCTTCACTTTCTTAATTTCTGAAACTTCCACGAGGCCTTTCAAGTACAGAAGATTCCTCTAAGACAACTAGAACATGCATGAAAAAGAACAGGCTTTTGAAATCTAATCTTCTCCTGCTTAAAATAGAGGTAGTGCTGGGCTGTTGACAGTAGGTCTCTGAAGACTTTCAATACACGTTTTATTCTGTGAGTCTGGCACCACATAGGAAATTAATTCAGTGACAATATTTTCATTAGATTATAACCCAAGTTCTCAATCTTAGGCACATTTGTATGCTTGTAATACATTCTAATTACTTGTAAAGAATAAGTCTGTGTGCTGGTTGGCTTATTGAATATATTAAATTAATGAATAAATAAATTTGTCTCCATGCTGGGAATGCCTGGAGATGATGTCAAAAGGTTTTTGGCATCAAAGCTTGCTGCAGAAGGAACCAGAAATGCTCTTGGTTGTGGTTCTGACAAACAGCATGATTTGTACTGTAGATGGCCTTTTATGTCCCTCACAAGAGTGGTGAGTGAAAAAAGCATCTTTTATCCCCCAAAACAACAGAAATCAACTATGTGAAGAGACTGCTACTCTTTTCTTTTTTACTATGGCTCCTTATTGATTTAGTCAAGAGAATTGCTCTTGCTGGCTCAGCTCAGCATCTCAGAGTCTTTCTCTGGGATGGAGCTCTCAGGAGCACTCTAGGGCTTTCACTTATTTTTAAGTTATGCATGTAGGAAGGAAATAGCATATACAAGAATGAAAACAGTGACACTAGAAAAACATGTCAGATTTTATTATCATGTAGTGTCTGTCCATGTTGAGGAGTTTTTTGTTTACCTTGTCATATTTCAGTAGTAAAAAAAAAAAAAAAAAAAAAAAAAAAAAGTTCTTTTTAGCATGGAACAAAGTCATCAAAAGTGGGACTTCTTCTCAAAAGATGGGAAATCCAATATTTTTAAGAGAGCTATTGAGCTGCCATGAGGACAAGCTTCTCTGTTTTCTTAGTGCAGAACTGTAAGAGGCTCATCTTGCCCCCTACTTCATGGTTTGTTCATCAACTTGTTTATATACTGAATTTTCTTTCCCTGGAGTGATTTTCCTCTCTGGTCCATAAGAGAAGAAAGTGCAGGTTATGGCATGCAAGGAAGACAACCTGGTATTCTGGAGCCAGCGCTGTTCCCTGTAGCTCCTTCCCCTGGACTGCTTGGGTTGGCAGATAAACGCTTCTCCCTTCTCAGAACAATGGCATCCCTTGCAAGCGTCGCATTTTCTGAGCAGTGGTCTTCCAAAATCCAAAATGCAGCAGGTTCAGATCTTTTCCTGACAGCAGGATCCCTTGACATCAGGAACTATGTCTCCAGAGGAGCTTGCTGAGGATATGGAGCAGAACACAAGGGATGCTATCTCTCAGTGAAAATGCAAGTGAGATTAAAGAGGTGGAAGGAAATAGATTCCCGGTGCTGGAAGGCTGCTTTTTCAGTGGCAAGGCTGGAGCAAAGAAAGGAAAATTTCTCTCCCAGCCTGCTGAAATCAGAGTCCATGTAACAAGACAGTGTGGTTTTCAGTGTTGTTGGAGCTGCAGTGCTGTCAGAGAAGCGTTCACCCATGTGAAAACGCGTAACCCTGTCAGGCTGCCAAGTGAAACCTCGGGTGATCGGCTGCGTAAGCGCTGGTAGCACAGGATAGAGCTGCCTTCGGCTACTTTCAATTACACACCCAATTCTTTTAAGACTTCTGAACATTTGGGAAGGGAGAATATGCAGAACTTGTTTGTTTACATCAGATTGTGCTGTGTTTTCAGGTTCCTTAACTGCCTTTGGAACATGTGAACGCAGCCTAGCCCTTCCCCTTCCACATACCTGGCAGCTTTGTCAATGCAGCAAAGGAATCCTCCCCAGGAGTGAGCGGCTGTGTCAGGCTGATGTTGTGCAGGTTTCATCATTTCAGCCAAGTGGGGGCAGAGACAGGCATTGAGGAGCTGGTGCCTCGCAGAGCCAGCTGTGGGTGCTGGTGCTGCCGCGACGATTCGGGGCACCGCTGGGCAGGGAAGGGGCAGACCTCAGCCTTTCATCTCGTGGTACTGCTGGAAGCGTGGCCAGGCTCTGCTGCACTTGCTGCTGGGCAGGGCAGATGGGAAGTGCTCTGAGTTTCTCTCTGCCCTTTTGGGCCAGGTCAGGCACCCAGGGCTGGCAAAGCACGCGGCTGTGCCCGGGCACCGAGCCTCCCCAAGGCTTGGCAGCCTGGCACCCTGCACACAGACCAGGGAAGCTTGGCAGGAAGCTCTAAGCGTTGCATCTTCTTCAGAACTGAAACGTTTTTTCGTGGCTTGGGATGCTCTCAGGACGGCCTGTCTGTGCAAGTAGCTTTTTTCCACAGGTGATTGCAAGTGAGGTCTTTTGGATGAGGAACTCACTGAAGTTGACAGCTTAGTTATTTTGAATTTATATACAGCTCTCTGTTCAGCACCAGGGTGGTGCTCAGCCTGCCCTAATTAGCCCAAATTACCGTAGCTACAAAAAGCAGGAATTGATTCTCATGGTACCTTGCTTATCTCTACAGAGAGCTACTGCAAAGACATGCCCCTGAGGGCATCACAGTAAATTTCTGAACCTTAATTCACATGTTCAAACTGTTATTCAAACTTCCACACCAGATCTATTACTGCATTTAGTAATTTTCACCTTCTAATGAAGAACACTCTCCCTTTCCTTCCTAATCTTCTGAAAACATGAAGCACACTCAGCTGCTAGGAGGAGCCAGGCCACCACAGCCTCCCTCCAGGTGCCCAGGACTGCACAGCTCGGGGCTGTCCTGCCCCATGGCAAACCCACCCAGCCTTGCTAGGCCCTGCTGTGTCCCAGTGCTGCCTTTCCCTGCATTATTCTGCTCACCCACTCCCAAGGGAGCACGGGGGCAAGGAAGGCAGTGCAGCTCCTGCTCTGCTGATGAAGCAGTGCCTCAATTAGCTCTCAGAGGAAAGTCAGTCTTGGAGAACTGGAGCTGGTATCTGCAAGCCTGGAACATTTGTGTTTCTGTACCAAAAGTAACAATTACACCACAAGAAGAAAAACAAGCCTCTACAGAATAAGGCAATAAACACAAACAGTTTAGTCAAAGTAAAGGTAGTATTTTATTAATCACCATTTTGCTTTGTCAAACTTGATAACACTGGAGAAAAAAAGACTTTTTTATTGTAGTGAAAAATCTAACAGACTGGAGTGGAAAGCTAACTTTCTGACCACTGGGAAAAAAAGTCTGAAATTATTGGTTTTGAATCAAATGCACATTTCATCAATAAAACTTTTATTGATGAGAATACAATGGTAACATTACTATTTCAATGCAACTGAAAAGTAACTACAAAGTTTACTTGATGTGGCGTTTCTATGCAAACATTATTTTGTTTTATATTTCTGAATTAGAATTAAGAATATCTGAATAAGACCTATTTTTTCTCCAAAGTGCTCTTGCAAAACCTCATCATGTTCCAGGTACCTGTTCTGATTTTCCTATAAATATAGGTTGGCAGGTTTTATGTTTCTGAGCTCAGAATGGGTGTGGCATGAATAAGATCTTATGTACGTGAAAATTCAAAGGTGTTTGTGGCTTTTCTTTCCCAGTGTTGCAGGAGAATCAAACAGTCATTCCTTGCATACTTCAGGCTCCTCATAATTTACCTTTCAGACTTGTTATAGCTGCTAAGAGCACGAAAAATGAAGCATGAAGGAAAGCACAAGATTATGTTAAATGATGAGCATCATCCCTGAGGTGTGAGTTTACAGATATATCCTGTGTGGCAGCAGCCACACAGGATATATCTGTGCCATTCAAAATCAGGAGAACCTGATTTTGAATGGCACAGAGTGCAGAGCACTGTGAGCTGAGGACACAATCAGCAAAAACCAGTGAGATAAAGCAGATGCTCGGTGTACACATGTGTCCATGAGGTGTGAAGGGGCTCTCCAGGTGAGGCATGCCTGGCCCAGGTGTGCTCCACCTGTGAGCACAGTGCTGCTGGCCTGGCCACTGCCACTCAGCCCATGGGGGAAAAGCCCCCGGGGGAGGAAAAGCTGGCACTCCTGGAGCCCAGGCAGCATTAAGGGCAGAATCTGCTGTGTCCTGCTGGCAGAAAAACGTCCCACCCTCTTTGCCAGAGCCACACGGTGAGAAGGTGCTCCTCACAGACTGGCTTTGACATGGCAAATACCAACAAGCCTCTGCTCTGGGCAGCTTTTCACAGCAGGACTTTCACAGGGATTAACTGTTCCTGAACAATTTCTCCAACATATAAGGTACAAATATTCTTTTCTTCCAATCAGTCATGCAGGTCGTTCCTGTACAAACACTGTGGCCAGCAAAGGCAAAGTTCTGCCAAATGCCTTCAGTGCTGCTGTGGCAGTTCCAGGGTGCTGGTGGAGAGCAGGGCTGTGTTCCTCAGGGCACAGGGTCTCTCCAGCACCTTGTCCCTGGAAGAAAACCTGTACCACAGATCTTGTCCTTCTCTAAGAAACCAGAACTCAACAAGTCCCAGTTCACAGCCCACGCTGGTGATGCTGTGTCAGAAACCAACTGATGTTTCTTGTCTCTGTTAAAAATACTCATACTGTCACCTGGGGTGGCAAGTAAAGGACATGGCAGCTCCTAGACCTCCAGTCTGGTCTGGAACAGGGGTTCACAGGTGTCATAATTTCTACTGTGGGGGTGTTTAAGTTTTTGTCATTAACACCACCTTGATTTTGCATCAGAACTTGGTCCTCTGGCTTGCGTTTCTCAGACTGCAAATAAATATCACGTTTGCACCAGTTCTATCAGAGATTTTTATGAATAGCTGCCATCGTAAACTGATAAACATCTCTAAATTTTTCTTTTATTTTGATTTCATGTTGATGTGGCTATCAAAGCTCTACCACATCAAAGCGAATGCTGATCAAAGTCCATAGGATTTCTAATGTAATCACCATCCAAAACCTGAAAGAAACATTATGGGAAGGATTAGTTTGGTTTCAGACAGCTGAATTAGAAAGAAAATTCCCATTGATATTCAGTAGCATTTTGGCAGATAAGTCCTAGAAGCCCTCTGGAAATCCTGGACCAGGCCAGTGGGTGATGCACCATTTCAGCACTGTGCTCAGTAATTTTATCCTCAAACAATTTTAGTTAGGGGCACTCCCAACATCTATCTCACAAATTACTGGTGGAGTCACATCCCCTGCAGCACTGCTAGGATATTGTATCATGCATCTTTTTTAGCTTATGACTGGAAAAGATAAGATCTGAAAAGAATTTGGAGGTGAGGTAGGTGATGAAATTCTGCTGCTGTGTTTGAATACATCAGGCAGGAATTGTTTTGAGTCCTGAATATGTATTCGATTTCCACAGGCTTCCAGGTGAGCATCTTTTGCAGAGAGAGTACAAGCACTGATATGCAGATAGAACACAATAACTATCAATAATCCAATGACACCTGAAAAATCAGGGAATACATTATTCCACAATAGTAGATGAACTAAGAGCCATTCATTTCTTTAACATTAGATGCCTGTGTTGTCTCAAGCCTGGTTCATATCCATAGGTAAATACAAGTTAAATAATCTCTTTCAGGATGCTTATCAGCCTCTGCTGCTCTTTGCACTGAAGGTATAATAACAGTCATAGCACAGGGACAAGGGCATGGACATCACTGCAGTTCTGCCCTTTCTCCAGCTCCTTGGTGGTGATCTGGCAAGGGCATACTTTTATTTAACCCACACCACTGGGCATTGTTCCTTGTTTAGAGCAGGTGTGAACACAGGCAGTTGCTTAGATGAATATACAGAATAAATGCAGTTTAGCCATCGCATATGATAAATGTGGGAAAAGCAGCCAGCTGCTGTGACACTCCTGGTAGCAGTAGCTTTATGGAAATGAGGACACAAGGCAGTGATTTTCTGTAAGGCCCACTAGGTGAATTCTGGGAAGCAGGTAACCAGGTTAGGTCCTAATGAGACAAGCACAGATTGCACAGGTTGTGCTACGTCTTGCTGAGGCACAAGTGGGTAGTAGCAAATGGACATGCTGGGATCTGCTTGCTGGCTCCCAAGCTGGGAGAAAGGTAACCACAAAAACACAGAGAGTGGAAAAAATTATTCCATGCTTTTAGGGCACCTACATCAAACACATCGGAGAAGCAAAGCTCCAACACAGGCAAACAGAGAGCAGCACTACTTTCTGATCAGTGTTTTCTGATGGCTCGTCTGCTTGCAGGTTAGTCAGACCTGCCTGTTCCTCCTGCATGGAGAGCAATCTGCCAGAGGAACTGCCAAGTTATCCTGACACCTTAAGGTAGGCAGGCGTTACCTGAACACGAAACAGGCTTTGCTTTGTGGGGAGGATCCCCCTGCAGAGCCCTTGCAGCGAGGCAGCACAGCTACTGTGACAGGCTCTGCTACCCCAGCCCTGTGCTGGGGTGGGATGTGGGCTCACAGCTGAAACGCGCCTTTCTCGTCCCTTTTGTGTCACGACGCATCTGTATTTTCCCTTCTTCCATGTTACCTTACAATAAAGCAAAGCAAACAAAGCGGTACCAAGCCCCTGAGCACCGAGGGGGAGCATGCACACGTATTCCCAGGCTGTCCGGGTTACAGAGCCGCGCTGGTGTGACACAGCAGACGCAGCTCCCCATTGTCCGGGTGACCCCAGCTGAGCTGGCAGGAATGGCCCAGGGCGGGGGAGAGCAGGATCAGCTGTGGGCCTGATCCCAGCTGCACCAACCAGCTTTGTGACAGGCAATAAAGGGCCAAAGAAAAGACTTTTGTCCTTGATTGCAAGAGCGACGGAGCTCCTCTCATTGGCAGGGACGACAATTACCCGCAGAGGATTCGCCCATTGTCTGGCACTGAGATCTCCCAGCAGTTGTCCACTCTGCCATGCTCAAATAATGGGCGGCACCTTGGTTTTGTCAATGCCTCAGTCAGCTTTGTGTGCCTGTGCCAGACTGTCAGCCTGGAGCAGCCACTTGGCTGTGGCAGAGATCTCGCTGAGATATGGCTGTGGTGGAGAAAATGCACTAAAAACATTGCCAGGCTGAAGAGTGAAGAGAGGTCTCCTTCCAGTGAACCTGGAATAAACAAACAGTGCTGGGCTGACAAGCATTTCATGAGGGCTCCATCACCCCATGTATAAAATCCTTTCTGAGAGGACATGCCAAGTAGGCTCCTTATGCTGAGACCTCTAGCTTGGAGTGAGTGTTATGGAAGAACTCTTGACCCCTGGAAAAGGGCATAACATGAGAGCAAAAAACAACACTGCGGCAGCCCTCCATGCACTTTCCTGTAGGAGCAAGAACTTCCCACCGGCTCGGCTGGGGAAGAATGAATCCCATTCAGGGAGGGAAGCTTGGGCTGTTGAGGCTGCCACCAGACACCTCTTCCTGATGCTAATCCTATTCTTCTGCTGTGGATCAAGTAATTCTTGTGTGAGTATTTTTCATGGGCTAAAGAAAAAAGATATTTAACCACAACAAACCTGCTGCCAGAAAATGTCAATCTTAGCTTCTGGGGTCTAAATTATAAGCACCAGCTACCAATTTCTGGCTGTCATTTTTACTGCAGAGGTACCTCACACATTGACATGGATCTCCTGGCAGTGCTGGTGCTTTGCCATCCTCCTGAAAGCAAGTATGTTCTGAAAGCAAGCAGTCCTCCAAGACACGAGAAAAACTTTATCAGGCTTAGTTCTAGAAGGCACTGACAGCTATGTTTTAAATAATCTCTTGCAATACTTCTTTGGGAGTGCAGGAAAATTCTCCTTGCAGAGAAATACCTTGACTAATTTGAAGAGTAAAGAAGTACTTGGAGGATTTAAGCCTTGCTTGGTCACCAGCCTGCCCCTCCTCCAAGCACTTAAAAACCCTCCTCCACATTCAGGCAACTCAGTCATTCCAGCAGAGGCTGGAGGGGGGTAGGGTCCTCACAGCATCCTGGTAAAACAGTGCAGGGAGTCAAGAGGAGTGCCCCATGTCCTTATGAAGCAAAGTTCTGAAATACGTTTTCAAAAACCTCGTTGCAACACTTCCAGCAAACCAAATGGTTTATGTTTTGTTATTCATTTTTCCTAAATGAACGCTAGCAAAAACTGTCTGAGCCATGAAGCTGATCTTCCACCGTGGTAGACAAGGGCCCTAAATGTGGATTTATTGCCCTTTTATTGCCCTGATACCAACCCCTAGGTTCCCACCCCTGCCAGGGGGTCCCCATGCTCAGCCCCAGGAAACAGCAGGAGGCTCAGCATCCTCTGAGGAGCTGGACCTGGACAGCCCACCAGCTCCCAGCCAGGGCTGCCCAAGGGAGCAGGACACGTTTCAGCAGCTCCCCCAAGGGCAGGGAATCTGAGCACTTCAGCCCCTGCCAAGCCCTGTGACCCAGAGCTGGCGAGGTCTGGAGGCAGAGCAGGTTGTCAGGCTGACCCACTTCTGCGGCTCACTCTCAGCTCTGGCTGTGGGGATCTGCCTGCAGGCCTACCATCCCTTAAATCCTCCAGTATATACTCAGTGTTGGTGATGACAGCTGGCAACTGTATCATTTTACACCAGGCTGTCATCTTCTCCCACAAATATCTGTAAATATTTCCTTACCTGCCAAGGCATCTTCATTTTGCCACCATTATCAGACCCAAAATCAGCCGCAGGGATTTATTCCTCCATGTACACTTGTGACTTCTTCTGAGTCCAGTTATAAGGTGCACTTGAAAATCCAAGAAATGAAGTGACTTCCTATAGATTTCCTTGGCTAAAGTCCACCTTCTGTTCCCATAGCTCTTCATTCTTCATTGCTGAGCTGGTGCAAGACTCATGTAGAAACTGCTGCTGTGCACCTGGGTGTGTGAGGCTCCTTTCTCCAGCTGCCCTTCAGCAAGCCCAGGAAATGCTGGTCAGCAAAACTGGCATATAAAGTTAATATTCAAATAATGAAAGAGAGAAAGGAAAGATTAACCTTATTTTGTTTCTAGCCATGATAGACATTTAATAACCATATGCTACTTGCTTAGCACTGCATTAAATTTTGTTATTGCCCTTTTCATGGCACTTTTCAGGACATAGCTGGAACCTGGAGACCAGAACAATATCAAGAAGGACAGTTAGATACATTACCACAGATCGTTTCAGCGTGGAAGGTGCTGCTTTGTAATCACAGCAGCTGGAAACACCAAAAGCTGAACTATGGTAGGCAGAACAATGTGGTAGTTAACATGCATAAAGTATAAAGTTTTATAAAGCCTTCAGTGTATGTGCCTTGTTGGAATTTACAATAATTTAAGGTGCTTATTATTCCTTCAGGCATGGAACTCATAAATATTACTCAGTGCTATTTGTCATTGGCTTCTCTGTCATGCATAAAGCAAAATTAAATACTTATCTCTATATCGTTAACGTATTAAACATTAGGATTTATGGGGTTTGAGATTTTACTTGCTCTGAGAACATTAACTTCCTGATGAAAGATCTAAATGCAAATAGGAGGAATGCCAAAATACCCTGGAACATAATTAAGGATACTGAGGTGCGAAGAAGCCCCAGGCAGAGGAATGTGCAGTTTTCTTATTTCCACTGTCATGGTGGGCTAGTTCTCTTTGTTCTGCATTTCTGCACACTGCCCCACTGTGCCACCTTGTTTCTTTCTCAAGAGGTGAAGAACATACTAGTTCATTCTTATATGGATTAACAGCTAAAGAATGTTCCTGGTTTAAAACATATCCTTGCTACCTGTACTGGGAAACAACAATTCTGAAGTATCTAGACTTTTAAAAAAAAATCATTGACCACTCTTTCCATGGGAAATAAAAATTCTCTTGGTAGCTTTACTTGATTTCTTGCTTTTGTTGCTACTCAGGGTTCTTGCAAACAGGAATTGAAAGGGACAACTTTTAACCAAATGTATATTTCTGCTGCAGAAAAGATATACTTTCTGTGCTGGTGTACATCTGTAACTAAATCTACATCCTATTTTGTCCACACCATTCAGAATGATCACTACCACACTTTTTTCCTCTTCACATGATGCCAAGCTATGTCCCAGCAGCAATGTTGGTGGCCACCCCAAATAGAGAGAGAGCTGCTGGCTCTGTCACATCCTGTGTCTCAGCCCAAAGGACTAAGGTATTTCACTCAGAAGACATTTTCTTGCTCTAGTAGATTTAAATGTCCTTAGTCATACATTGACACTTCACTTATGAAAATTTCTCACAGCCCTGCAGATCTCAACACCAAGCTTTGCCATTATTCATTCCTTCTATCATTCCTGATAGAATGATAGAATAATTCATTTTATCATCCTGAGTAACTCCTCTCCCACTTATAAGTCTGCAATAACATCTTACCTTTTAAGCCAACCAACTTCTGCCACTTTTTTCATCTCACTATAGGCCTATTTTTAAAATATCTTGATTCTTGCTAATATTTGTGACTATTTCCATTTAAGTACAAGTAAGTAATTGCATTAATCACTCTATAAAAACCCCACAAGTTAATGAGCTCAGTCTTCACACTAATGGTTGAAAAATCCAAGCTGACACTCCCCACTGCTAATGAGAAGCAGAGACCACTGAGGGGCTCCACTGCCGCCGTCCACCCACCGTACTGCTTGGCTCCACGTCTGGTCATCTGATTTACTTGTCCATGCTGAAGTCAGAGAGCACCAGGTGTCTTTTACTAACACATTAGGTTAGTAGTTAGTAGTTAGCTAGGTGCTGGAGTTACACCTTGCTGCTTGAGCACAGCTCCATCCCAACACGCCAGTCGGAAAAAGAGGGCAGACGCTGTAGCTTGCTCCCCTCAGGGCAGCTGGGAGGGAGGACTTGCATCATTCATGGCAAGATAAACTCCGTGAGAGATTTGCCACATCTGTGCAGAGGATTTGCAAAATTTTATGCTGTCCTCCATGAATGAGCAGCAGCCAGCTAGCATCCAGCATTCAAGTACTCAGCAGCTGGGGGAGCTTCTCTTGGTCTTGATAAAAGTGCCTTTCACAGGTGGCAGGAGCTGATTTAATCAGACTCTCGGAGGAAGCTCAAAAAAGTTTTCTCATGTATAGATCAAAGTACACTAGCACTGCCTTCAGAGTAGTGATGGTTGTCACACAAATCATCTCCCAGCTTTCTCCAGGTCACTGCTGCATTTGTGACAGTCTTTACTCAGATCAGCTCCAGAGAGCGTGGCACACACAGAGCCCTCCAACCTCACCATGCTGCTGCTCTGAGCCTCGACAGGAGCTTCCTAAGGCTGTGCTGACCTGCCTGTGCTCCACAAAAAGCCTCTGGAAACCTCCCTCCAAACTTCAGGGTTTATGCAGATCAATTTATTCACAAGTCAAATTGTGCTCCTGTTCCAGGCTGCTGTAGATGCACATGGTGAGATTTTGAGGGGAACAAGGCACAGGTGACAGCTGACTTCAGCTCCGCTTGGTCTCTGTTTCATTTTCTAGGTGGAGGTCAAAGAGCTGTATCTTGTCTGGTTGCTTGTGCTGTGCACAGATTAAGGACCTTTATTACCTATTAATAACTAAAAGAACAGTGATGTCTTCACATGACCCGAGTAAAAGATTTTTTTAAAAATTAAAGAATCTTGGAAGATTGAAAATTGTTTTTTGTTGGAGATTATAAAATCTAAAATGAACACTAAAACGTCAGCAACAAGATTTCCAGTATGCCAGCCTTCTCTTTTAAGGAGGCCTTTCTCATTCCGTGCATTACGGATGTTTAAATGAAAGGTTACACACAGGGTCATCAGCAAGGCTCACAATGCCTCCAGCCTTACAATGCACTCCACTTCAAAGGGATTGGCTGCATTCCTGAGCCTTGTACCAATAAGCACTAATAACACTGAAAAATGAAAACTGAACCAGATGTCTCCAATAGCATTGATTCTTATTAGCTGTTCACAGCTATCCTTGCACCTCTGGGCATAACGAGGCAGAGCCACGCCGGGTGTGCGGCTGCCGAGCCGGTAATGCCGCTGGAATGCTCTCAGTGCTGGGAGCTGCATTCTTGACACACTCTCTCCATTATCATCTTAAGAAAACTTCTTTAAAATGTCATGTAAAAATGCATCAAATATGTAAACTTTTGCTCAATCAGGATAGGATTTGACAGTAACATGTACTTAAAATTAACTGGGAAAAGTGACCAAATGGACAGCAGAAGTGACCCGTACATTTATCTGTGCCTTGCTGCTGAGGCCACCCAGAATGAGTTTAGGGCAGGTCTGTGGCAAGAGAACAGAAGAAGAGCAACCAATAGTAAAAAAAAGCATGCTGCTATGCTGTAAATACCTGAAGCAGACAGGTAACAGCCATAAGATCTTTATGGAATCTGCTCAGTGAATGGAAGTGAAACTGCTTTGGAGCAGCCCACAAGTGCAATGAGTATCTGTATCCTTGTCCAGAAAACCAGAGCCTAAAACACACATCTCTTTGGGTTTGCAGAACTCACTTATCTGCCTGGTTTTCTAGCACACTCTTGTTCTTGGACATCATCTTTCTGCCTAGGAAGAAGGGCAGCCCTGACAGGGAGTCCACAGGGAACAGATTTTAACATCATTTAATTCACATGCCATGAAGATTGCTCCTGCTGCAGAAGTAGGTAATACTTTTATTCTGAAGGTTGATAGTGCACGAACACCTTTCAGAGTGCACCAGCAACCTGTGTGACAGCAGGAAAGGGAGAGCTAGGCAAGGAGAGATGCTGTGAAAGGGGAGCTGCTGATGTAAGCAGAGCTCAAACAGCTGAAAATCTCTGTGTCCTTTCAGCTGCCAATCCAAAATGTTTTCTGCCACTAAAGGCTACCCAGTGAGGTGGATCCAGATGCTTCATCCAGATGAAGTTTAAAATTCAGGAATTTCAATTACGCATCTGATTAATAAGAAAGAAGTAATAAAAGAAGAATTTCTTATCAATGACTGAAAAATCTATCTTCCTTGGTTAATGTAGAAGTTGCTGGTGCAGAAGATCTTTGGTGCTAAAGGGACCCAGTCCCCACAGTACAACTTGAAGACCATGAGCCCAAGTCCTGCCATTGCTGCTTCCAAAGCAGTGCTGAGATATGGCTTAAATTAGCAAAGGAGAGTGCCATGTTTGCTGAACTGACCAGGATTTTGGACTTCTTGGCTGAGTAACAAGAACTCCAATAAGAACTTTATCTTGAATTTGATAAAATGGATCCCCTAGTACTCACCAGCCAGGGAGATGGGGACCATGCCCAGCTAATATGCCATGAGCCTGGTCCCCCCATGGTCCTGTGCATCTCTCCCTGACAGCCCTGTCTAACTGCATAAAGCAGCATAAAGTTGTGTGTGTAATTACTTTTTTTGGAGACAGAGGCAAAGATTCACCATGCAGGTTCTTTATCAGTTGGCCATTAAGCATTTTAATAATAAATCTAAACAAAAAACAACCCAAAGAACCCATAAAAGCAGACAATGCAATTATTACCAAACAGAAGGAAGGCCAGAGAAGAAGAAAGTTAAAAAGGCTTCCATGGAGCAGCTGTCCACATGAATTGCACAGGCAAAAGCACAAGATCTTCTGCTTCAAGGGAAATTCATCCACTTTCCACTGTCAGCTAATTCCAGAGTTATTCTAAAGGCTATGCAGTGATGAAAAGCACAGTAAAGGAGGAAGAAAGAATGAGTGCATCAAACAAAGGAAGTTTCAGAGTACAGATATTTATTGTGTTCACTTGGATGCATTGATGAATAGCAAGTGGAGAATCATTCAGCTAATAGGATGGAACTCAGGATAGACAGACAAATTTAGGACTTAACCAGAAGTAAGAAATGCTGCAATGACTTGGAAAACATGTCTGTTGGATCTTGGCTTCAGCCATCTCCACTTTTTTTTATAAAATCCATTCCACAAGTTCTGTATTGGGGAATACCCCAAATGAGATTATTTTACACACAACTATATTTAATTTGTGGTGAGGGGAACACCTTGGTTTGGTTTATGTCAACATGCCTGTTTAATTGTTCTTCTGATTATTTAATGTCACTGCTGAAGAGGTAGTTTTTATGAAGCACAAAAGAAAATTTAATGAAAATTATTCACAAGACCAACTTCTGACTAGTAAAACCAAGAGCTTAATGTAAGAGCTGAAGTCCCCATCTGCTACTTCTCTGAAAAGAGGAGCCTACATGAAGGATTTATTGTGACATTACAATGCTTGATGTCAAATAATCTAGCCAGAGGAACAATATTGCCCTAAAGAGAGCCATCAGGCCCAGTGTGACATGGGTATTTGAAAGGATTAACTGCACTTAAATCAATATGGGCAATGAAAACAGAAATAACCAATCTCCTGGCCGCTCAATTATTTAAGACTGTCTTTAGTCCCCACAGAATGGAATTAAACGCTTGTTTAAGAGGACTGACAATTAAATCTATTTCTTTAATGTCAAGATAAGAACATGGGATCTGTGAGTGCAGTGCAGAATGAGGAAGTGGCATCTCCCAGAGAGGAGATGTGAAAAAGAGACTTTGGGTGTGAGTGGCAAGGGGCTTTCCTGGGGGGGAAGGCAGCTGCTCCCCCCTGGCACGGCCCCTGGGTGCTGCACTGGCTGGGAGTCACAGAACCACGGAAGGGATCAGCCTGGAAGGGACCACAGTGGCTCCAACTCCCGGCTCAGCCACATCCTCCTGGAGCGCATGGTGCAGCTTTGTGTCCAGGTCATTCTGGGATGTCTCCAGAGAAGGAGACCCCAAAACCTCTCTGGGCTCTGTTCCAGTGTTCAGCCACCCCTCTAAGGGGAGAAATCCTTTCTCGTGTTCAGGTGGAACTTCCTGTGCATCAGTTTGTGTGCACTGCCTCTGCCACAGCTCAGCACCGCCAAGAAGAGCCTGGATCTATCTCCTTGGCATCCTCCCTGATGTTTCAGTCTGAAACACTGAGAGTTCCCTCTCGGTCATTTCTTCTCGAGGCTGAAGCGGCCAAGTCCCTCAGCCATCCTCAGGAGGAGAGGGGCTTCTGTCCCTCACTCAGAGCCGGTGTGCTCTGGGAGCTCCAGCTTCCCCGGTGCTGGGGAGCCCGGAGCTGGGCACAGCGCTCCGGGGAGGCTGCGGGGAGCAGCAGGATCGCCTGGCTGCCCCAGCCGTGCCAGCTCTGGGGCTGCCAGCTCTGGGGCTGCCAGGCAGGGCTGCCCAGGCACCCCAGCCCTGCCCGGGCACCCCAGCCCTGGGGCTGCCAGCTCCGGGGCTGCCATCAGCCCGGGGCTGCCCACACACCCCAGCCCTGGGGCTGCCAGGCAGGGCTGCTCGGGCACCCCAGCCCTGCCCGGGCACCCCAGCTCCGGGGCTGCCACCAGCCCGGGGCTGCCAGCTCTGGGGCTGCCCGCACACCCCAGCCCTGCCCGGGGCACAGCTGCTGGGCCGGGGCCAGGGTTGCAGCCACAACAGCTCCTCGCTGCCGTTTCCCCTTCCCAGTGCTCCGCTTCAGCAGCATAAAACGCAGGCTTTAACATTCACCAACAGCTGAGTGTTATTGCAGCTGGCACACCCCAGCTCCGGGGCTGCCAGGCAGGGCTGCCCGGGCACCCCAGCTCTGGGGCTGCCATCAGCCCGGGGCTGCCAGGCAGGGCTGCCCGCACACCCCAGCTCCGGGGCTGCCAGGCAGGGCTGCCCAGGCACCCCAGCCCTGCCCGGGCACCCCAGCTCCGGGGCTGCCACCAGCCCGGGGCTGCCAGCTCTGGGGCTGCCCGCACACCCCAGCCCTGCCCGGGGCACAGCTGCTGGGCCGGGGGCCAGGGTTGCAGCCACAACAGCTCCTCGCTGCCGTTTCCCCTTCCCAGTGCTCCGCTTCAGCAGCATAAAACGCAGGCTTTAACATTCACCAACAGCTGAGTGTTATTGCAGCTGACAGTACAAATGTAAGACCGTTTAATTGAAGTGGACTGACAATTTCCCAGTTATTTGACTTTTGAAAACTTTGTCAGACCTATCCCAATATTGTTTTTAAGACCTTTTTAAAATGTTTTACGGAGCAGCCACTCTGACCTTTCCTGCTGATACTATTTCTCCCGAGGTGTTTGTTCATCTCAAATGCAATGAAAAAATTCCTGGTGTGAAAACTTTTAATAAGAAGTTGTATTTTCAGATGATAAAAAGGAGGTAACAGAGCAGGACGTATGCAATGCATTGAATGTTCAGCCATGATATTGCAGATACCGTAGGCTACAGGGAATTATCAGATGCCTGCATGCAGTCAGTTCTTGGCCTGAAAAGCTGAGAGATGTTCTTAAATTGGAGACAACCCATTGCACCAGGAATTTGAGGACAAGAACTAGTTCTAGTCACTGTTGTCCATCATGAATTTCAGTTTTTCCAAGGCTTCTGTGAGAGGCAGGGCAGATAAAAAAGTCTGGTTTTGATTTTTAGGCTACTTCAAAAGACAGCAAGTCTCTGCAGAAGCTCTTTTCTGCTTGGTAACCAACATGTCACAGTAATTGTCAATGTGCCATAAGGACTTCTTGCTTCTGTTGAGCTCCCAGTGATGATAGAAAAGCTCTTCCTAGATCTTTTGCCCCTTTTATGTATTTTTATCTCTCCATTAAAATATAATTTGATATTAATTCCTTTTAGCCAGGAAAAAAGGTGCTGTCCAGAAGAGATGATACTTTTCCAAGTACTTAAAAAAAAATTGTGAAAATGTACTGCAGAAAATCATTACTCATAATCTTTGTCTTGACAATTATAAGCATAATAGCTTGAAGGTATTGTTGATTAATGATTTCTGTTTCCTCTGATGTTCTTGTCCTAACTTGTCCACATTTCAGAGTCATAGACTTAGATGTAAAAAAACCCCAAAAAAACAAAAAACAAAAAAAAAAAAAAAAAAAAACCGAACCAAAAAAACCACCCAAACCAAAACAGTTGTCATTTTGTAATCGGAGACTTGGATTAAAATCAGTAGATTTTATGGCTTATATGTGCCCTGACAGCTTTGCAATTTTCAATTCTCAGCTTCAACACTTGCCATCGATCCAATGCTGAGCCTTGCACCCTGCACACCGCTGGTTTTGTTGTCACCTCACTAGTTATTTTCATGCCATTATTTTTCTGATCATCACAAAATTATTGCCTTCCTCATCTCCTGCATCAGTACTGCAGAGTTTCAAAGCACTTGGATCACTTTGTCCTTCCTGCCCCGTTACCCTTCACACGTTCCACGGCAGTCCCAGCACGGCTGGGCACACACCTTTCACCACTCATGGAGCCCTCTCAGCTGCAGTTATACTGATGCTGGCACTATTATTACCTGCCCTGATATGCTGGCAGTCTTGATATGAGAAAATTCACAGTAGGTAAAGACCACAAAGGTCTGCAGAACATCAGGTGTCAACCCGCTGATGCTGGTCCACATGGTCAGAACCATCCCCACACCTCTGCAGCTGAAGCACTGCTGATGCTCTGACAGCTACAGGTGCATATTTGCCATCACAGCCTGTGCCTGCAGTGACAGGAGGCACGAGGAGGTGCAAGGGACTGCCTGCAGTGACAGCATGCATGAGGAGGTGCAAGGGACCAGCCTGCAGTGGCAGGAGGCACGAGGAGGTGCAAGGGACCAGCCTGCAGTGACAGGAGGCATGAGGAGGTGCAAGGGACTGCCTGCAGTGACAGCATGCATGAGGAGGTGCAAGGGAGTGCCTGCAGTGACAGGAGGCACGAGGAGGTGCAAGGGACTGCCTGCAGTGACAGCATGCATGAGGAGGTGCAAGGGACCAGCCTGCAGAGCTGAGCTCTTCCTGAGCCACAGTGAAGACCAGACACAGCGCCCTGGAGGGAAAGGATGCTCTGCTGTGGGCATGAGCAAGTTCAGGTGGCTGGGTGGGAGCTGCACTGTCCCTTTTCCAATCCCTTGGAAGCAGTTAAACAAATCTCATGGTCTCATGGGCTGTTTTCTGTCAACAAATTTCAAGGTACTGATAGTCATGCTTGGTAAAATTTGCATTAAACTATGTGTTTATACAGGTTAGAGGCAGAAAAGGCAGACTTGATTTTTTTATGGGTTTCAGATTTTCAGTATTCAGAACTAAGGTAGAAGTTCAGAGGAGAGGAAGGTTGTTTTTTTTTTTTTTTTTTCCCCAGCATGGACTTATTCTATGAATTCAAATTTGGAGCATTCATTCCATACTACCTTACTTCTCCAGCACCTGAAGCATTTGAATCTTGAATATTTGTGATATTTCTGGCATGATGTTAGGGCCTGTGGAGCTGAGAATGAGCTCGTTCAGCCAATAATGCTAACGCAGTGAGCAGGCAGAGCAGCACTGAGCTGTCCAGCCATGGGAGGCACAAGGCTCTCCACAGCTCCCTGAGGTCTGGTGCCAGCAGAGCTCTTGGGCACTGGAACCAAAAGGGAACCTCTCCTCACCGCCCTGGCTCACCATCTGCCTCCTGCCCTCGAAGGCTGGATTTCAGCCACACTGACACAGGCACAGAGAGCTCTGCTTCACTTTCCATGCTCTTTGACCCAACAGGAGTCACTGCCACTGCACATGGCAGGCAAACACTGCTAAAAAGCGCCGGCTGCACCCTAGGAAAGGCTTGTGCAGGGCTGGACCCAGGCTCCTCCCTTCCCACTCCTCGACTCAAGGCGTTTTCTGGTTGCCCTGCTAGGAAGGCACAAGTCTGAGCAGGAGAGCTTGGGCTAAGTCAAGGAGGAATGGCTGTGGCTGTGTTTTCGTCTCCGTCCCAGCTGCTCTGACCCAGTCACCTGTGGCTGCTCCCTGGCAGGGCGAGTTGGTGCCTGCCCTGCCCCTCGCTGGGCAGGAGAACTCGTCTGGCCCAGGCTGAGCTGTCACTTCCATCCCCTGAGAGCAGACTGCTCCGACACGGTTCTTGTCACTCAGGCGCTGTAGAGCACAGATCCCTTTAATCCACCGAACAAGAAGTTCTCTTGTCTTCTCTCAGCGCCAAAACTAATTACAAAGCAAACCACAAGTGTGTGGTTTCATGCAGGAGTACAAGGAAAGAAAAGACAGTGTTTGCATGAGGGTGTACAGAAGAGCCAGACGTAAAGTCTGTCACATTTTGCCTCCTTTCAGCCCATTTCCCACACCTGAGAGAAGACAGGGCACAGTTTGACTCAAGCTCAGTAGTTAGAGCTGGGCTCACCTGTCCTGATGCCAAACCCTTGGCTCTGTGGCAGGCCAAGGCTCTAACTCCTGGCACAGGTTTCCTTCCACAGTTTTTGCTGTGAGCAGCAGCACTCTGCCCTCTGGTTCTGTGTCCTCATTCACAGAATAGTTCAAATCACGGATCCTCTTCACGGGACCCAAAGTTTTCCACATCCGACTGTGAGCACCATTCCTGTGGAAAACTGAAGCTGATGCCTTCAGCTCTCTGTGCCAGAGGTCTACTCTTATTTTTGAAGTTTCAATAGAAGAGAGATTCAGTTTTTTCCACATGAGAAAATAGGGATGTTTTCCCCATATTAATTATTCCTGCTGTTCTTTAGCATCATAATAAATCTGGAGCATTGCACTTTAATCCACTTCCCCAGTTGCTGACTGATGGACAAGAAAATAAAATTATTCAAGACAAGAATTCATCCAGTGCCTCTGCTTGTTATTTGACTTGGTAGTTGAGATGTGTGCAAAACAATTGGAAATACAGTCATGTCTGCTTAGGGAACAAGACAAAGAATGAGCAAGAAGTAAAGTAAGAAATCTAATCTTCCTAATTGTTCTCAGTCCAGGGAACAAAGGGCCAGGAAGGAAGGAGCTGGTGGAACAGTACGTTATTTATTCTCTTATGAAGAAATCTGACTCGGACTGTGTGTTTTGGAAGGAGAGTGCTGGGCAGGTTTGAAATCAACATTTTACTTTGTGACTGTACTGTTAGTATATGATGTGAGCACAACTATAAGTAGATGCACAAGAGCACAGGATTTGAACAATGTCTTTGTCCTTTGTAGCTATCTACTGCAGAAAAAATATAATTCCTGTCTATGAGTTACAGAAATGGAAAGGATGTAAAAGAACAAGCTATAAAATGCAAGGCATAGATCAAAACTCCATTCCAAAAAGCAGCAAGGTCCTTCTGTCCTGCACTGCTCCTGAGTTAAGGATTCAGCTGGCACTGCCCTGTGCCGGCCATGCTCCTACCGAGCTCCAGTGACCCGTCACCCTGTTTGTGGGAAGGAGAGCCCTGTTCCTGCAGGGCTCTCAGGGCTGGACCTACCCCTGCAAACTGCCAAGCCACCTCTTTGAGATGTGCCCAGCTCCTCCCAGCACACCCCCCATCCTGTTTATTGTGGGAACTGGTGGGGATGGCTGAATCCGTGGTGAGGTGGGATGCTGGTAGCCCTGGGCCTGCCCCAGCTCTGGGATGGAGCTGGCCCTGCAGGGGAGAGGATGGCTGATGATTTTTGCACCTTGAACCTCCATGGGCTTGGTGTTCCCATGGGGAAGCCCATCTCAGGTCTGAGAGACCTCTCAGCCCAGGCTGGCCAGGCAGTGCTGTTCTTGCAGAACGCCCCTTATTTGGTTCATTTGTCAGGACACAATCAGGAATCCTTCAGAAACCTCACCTGATGCCTCTCCTGCATTAACATGAACAAAACTGGTGGACTCCAAAGTGAGATACTCTTTATCAATAAAAGCATGGCACATCAGAGCCGGCCCTGACATTTGTGGGCCTCTTTGGAAGCAGGGGCAGCTCTGAAGGCAGCAGAGAGGCAAAGTGTGTTTGTGCACACAGCGAGAGAGAGGAGAAGTGTTCTGGCCTCTTTTACCCAGAAGGAATGGAGAGCACCTGCAGCACATTGTGATGGACCCCTGAGCCTCTGCTGGGGAATGGGCAGGTTCAAACTAATTCTTATTTCTAGAAGCCGATAATTCTGCTTGCTCCGATATGAAACGCAGGGAGTGACTTGAAATGCGATCGTGTTTCAAAACACACTTCAGCTGCAATAAAGCAACATTTCTGAAGTAAAGTCTCTCCTGTCTGTCACTATGGCAACCTGTGCAGTGTGGTGCAGCAGAACCTGCACTGGGGCTGCATCCCCTGCCTGTGTCTGAGGGTGATCCCACATGGCAAACAGGCAAACACTGGCTAAAATCTTCAAAAAGATGTTGAGCAGGACTTTTCAGCAAACTGAGGATTGACAAACAGCTGCCTGTAAAATTACTATTTGGAAATCCTTTCTGACCATATCACACCCCGAGCCTCTCGCTGCTGTGGCACGGGGGTGATGCCTGGCAGCTGGGCTTTGGAGCAAGTCCCAGAATTGCTGCTTGCATACTTGTAAGACCACTAAGATCTTGTTAATATTGCATTATTTAATACTAAATAGCAAATTAAGCAAAAAAAACTTTTCAAGAGAGAACTCAGATAAAAGGTTTTAGTGGTACTGGAGGCTCAGAAATGAGAAATCACATTCTGCCTTTTTATTCTATTTTTAAGGAAATACAGAATGATTGCATGGTCTAAAGACAGATGTTGGTAAACATTTCTGCTGGCAGCCCAAACTTGTCAGGAAAGCACAGGTTTTGTTTCACTGCTTTTGACCAACGCATATTTTTCTTAGAATGTCTGCATTGAAAAGTTTATTCCAGGCTGAGAAAGGGAAAGGAAAATAAAAAAAGGTCCTTTTCAAAAGAGGTCCTTTTTCTTATGTGATGTCTGAGGATATTTACAGTTTATTGAGATTGTTAAGTATTTTTGTTTTGTGTTACAGAAATTAAAATCCTTTAAGAAGAAAATTCAGGCATTTTGCTGGAAACAAACATCCTGACCTGCAAGTTAATGCCAGTTCTGCAGGTGGAGTTGTCAGAGTGATAACATTTCTGGCACACTCACTGAGGATGATCTGCCTTTCACCCAGGGCCATCCAGAGCCCCCTGAAGCAGACAGCCTTTCCCTGAAGCCCCACCAGTGAGGTCTAGCCCTCTGCAGACAGCCCTAAAAACGGGTCCTAAATTGCCAGCATATCTACTAAATCTTCTATTCCCTCCCCTGGAGCAGAAGCAAAACTGCCCCTCTCAGCATCCTGGAGAGCCCATCTGCGAGCAGAACATTCAGAATTCCTTTTTGAAACACAGAGACGTAAAAAATATTGCACAAATATATCAATAACTCAGTAGATGTGCCATAACTTATAAAAGGAGCAGAAGCAAGTCCATGTCTCCCATAAATATGGGAGGAAAAACATCCTGTTTGTCTCATTCAAAAAAATAAAAAAAAAACCTCTTCAGGAGTTAGCAAAGAAACATTCAATACAGAAAATGAATCACGTGTAAGATTAATACCTGCGCGTGGTTTTAAGGATGTGGTTCCTGTGTTTCTAGCTCCGAGGAGCTCATGAGCTGTGTGAATGCAAGGCTCCAAGTCTTGGTGGACACAAGGGGTCAAATCCTGCTCGAGTCCCGGGTGAGCGACCCCCGGCCAGCTCTGAGCCCTGCCCTGTTCCTTTCCTACAAGCCAGCTCAAGCCCACGAGGTTTCCAGCCTGGGAATGCTGTCACACAGCAAATGTTGAAGTGTTCTTTACTGCACATTTGGAAATCCCGTTTTGCATTTGTGCTGGGAGAACACAAGTGGTGAGGCTGCTTGGAAAGCCGGGATGTGTTCTCTGCTCTGAGAGCGCCGTGCTCTGCAGGGGCAGTCAGCTCTGCTGAAGGAGAACAGACTGGATCAATTTCATTTAAAGTTTTTGGGTTGGTCAATTGCGTTTGAAAGTTTTTAAAGTAGATAGAAGAAAACAATAATATTGTTTCTAGAAAGTGGAATAAGGTCTTAATTTGCTTGTGGGTATTCTACAAAGGGGAAAGAGGACACATTTACTTAATAAATGATTCACCATGAATTAGACACCAAATATAGACAAAAATAAAGTTCATTAACACAGCCATGACTCAGCCTTCATAGTTTCAGCTGTTGCTTTTTCTTTGAAGTGACATTTTATTAACAAAAATCAATAAGAAGATATTAAGTGCTTTTATATTATCTCTGTGACCAGTGCAATATCATCTGCTGAGACAGAGGACCAAGAGGTAAGAAAGAAGAACCCCAAAAGTAGGCTCCAGAATTTCAGCGCACAAAGGCAAGGCAGGGATGCAAATTAACTAAAATTATTCTTACGCTAAAAAAGCATCTAAAAATAATAGTGGACAAACACTGTCCTTTAGCCAAAGCTCCAGAAGGCGTAACAGGATTCCTAGAGAATTGTTGGAGCTGTGGATAGATCACTGTGTCTCTGAGATGCTCAACAGAAGCAATTATTAAAGATTATCAATGTTCCAGTTACAAAAACTACGTGCTTTCTAAGCAGGTCACTCCAGCCTCCCTTCTCTGATTCCTCTTTGGGCCCAGCTGTGGAATGAACCGGGTTGTTACTGCCATGAATTTGTGGTGTTGATTACTTTGGAAAGAGCACCATGAAATAACTGGGGAGATATTTTTATCTGCACACCCCGGGCTTGGGGCTGGCCCAGAATTCCAGCTGCTGGACATTATCTTGCACAATTATGGACACAAGATTGGCTCTTGGTGCATTTCTGCGCTCGGGATTTATAGAAGACGCGTTTTCATTAAAAATGGCTGAGTGGTAAGATGGAGACAAAGACAGGGAAGGTGAACAAAAAGACCTGTATATTTATCAAAAGGTTTGGCATAAATATGGTGTTGGTAGAGGGTTTCAGCTGTTTTATGTCTCAGCAACAGTTTAGACAATAACATTCATATCACAGAATGGTGTAGATAATATCTGCAATAAAACCGTGTCTTTTATGTTCCCGAGCAGACAAAGCCGGGGAAGCACATTGATAAATGAAACGGAACCTCTGCATTTCGTTGTGGAGGAGCTCCCTCTAGCTTATAGCATTAACCCCGAGTCTGTAAATCATATTTGCTCAAACTCCTACCTCCATTTTCAGGGTAGAAAAGGCTTCTGATTCTGTATTCTTGGAAGCATTTATGACATTTATAATTCGCCTGGAAAAAAAAAAAAAAAGCCCCCTAAAGCTGTGCTGCTAGCGGAATGGCATTAGCAACAATGATGACAGTAAATTCCAGACGTTTTAAAAAAGCAGTATAGAGAAAAAAAATTGTGACGTCAGGGGATGTGACTGTCATAAGCACATTTCTGCCTCTTCCAACTTTATTCTCTTTTATTTTCACACATAGAAACACACATGTATATCTTGAGATATACATGTTGAGACAACCAGCCATTTCAAAATGGCAGTGAGAAAGCTAGGGACATTTTGCTAGGTAAATTTATTTGTTAAATGAATAATAGTGCATTAAATAACAAATCAGTCAGAAGAATCCCAATTTATAAAAAAAAAAAAGTCTATTCACCTTTATTTATTGATAAGACCAAATAATAAAAAGTAATTAAGGAGTATCTTAGTCTGATTAAGATCACTTCTTTTGTGCAGAATAGTTTCTTTTAGTTGCAGGATCCACACATGTTCCTCTCTTTAGGATTCATCTGTTTTTCAAGGCTGAATTAATGGCTGTAAATACTAACTACACCTTTAAAAAAAAGTGTAGTGAATGGTCCATTATGGAAACATTGTTTTGCTGAAATGCTAATTTGTGTAGATTAAGAAGACATTTCTGAAGAACAATATCCAAAATCTGATATGAAGCCTAAATAACTGCTGAAATGATAAGCAGGCAGGGCTACAGGAGAAGAGTTAATTAAAAATCTCCAAGGCAACTTATATTCCTTTGTCACAAAAGAAAGGCTATGCTGCTGATACTGTACCTGGAAACTGAAAAATCACCAGCTGCTGTAGCTAAGCAGAGAGTAGAAAAGGATTTGCTGGTTAGCAAAGTCACAAATATTCTGCATTTTAAATGCAGTTGGCCGCACTGCTTTATAAATATTGCTCCCTGGGTTTTCTATTTAACTTCAAAACTACTTATACTAAGCTCCTTTACACACTGAAAAATTAGGTTCACTCATGTTAAAATTAACAACAAAGAATTGGCTTATTACAGACTTTGAAGAATCTGATTCCATAAGAATAAATATTAAATTCTTATTGAACACTGAGACAAAGTAGATGCTTAACCTACCTTATTTGGGATTCAAAAGCCTAATGAAAAACAAAGCTGTAATACTCTTTAGGGCTGAACCTGTGTCTGTTTTATTATTGCTGCTCCACCACCCCAATAAATTAATATATGAGATTAATTTTATTTTTTGAAATGAAATATGCTATTTAGATGTGTTAGTGTGCTGAGATTTAGGAACTGAATGCTCTGAAAACTCTTCAATCAGTGTGCCAATTTTTCTGCTTAACTACAGCACTGATAAAAGTTAAAAAAATGTTATTTGCTGCAGTTTGACTCTTTATTAGCTAATGGGAAGTAATCCTCCACAGAAACTGCTGTAATTCAAATTACATTTGAATGTATCCTAAGCAGATGAGTGAAAAGAGAAAAATCTTGTTTTAAAGGGAAGAATATCTAGCTTTGCTCTATCATTTCTCATTGTAAATGTCACTGATCTTCTCAAAGTCTGTTTGGATTGTATCATAATTAAGAAAACACAAATTAGATTAAAGTGTTCTGCAATAAATGCAGTGTAATTCAGGGTGAGTTTTACAGGTAGAACACCACAATCACAGCTTATTAGTGATGGAAAATTAAAAGAAAGAAGCTTTTTAAAACCATTTTTTCTGTACCAAGCAGTGTGGGTGCTCCTGTTTGGAGTATTAGTGTGACAAGGAGCTGTGACAAAATCCTTTGATTTACTGCCCTCACGTTATATAAAGAATTCTTGGTCTTGAACGACTCAGTGTCAAAATTGCACATCCAGTTTTGTGGGCTTTTTGAATTATTTTTCCCAGTTACTTTCCTGTTACATGCTGAAATCAGTCTCTATCATCAAAGTTTGGAGGAAGTTAAGAGTCTGATTCTTGCCATCCCTCAGAATTTAGGGGAATTTTCTAATTTCAAAGCAAGATTCTTTTCACCTTCTTGTTTTAAAATGTGTCCCACAATTTAAACTTACTGTGGAGGTCAGTAATCACAAATTCTTGTGAAATGGGTATTACACTTGGAACCACATCTCATCATCCTAGGTACCAACAGATTTGGTAGTCGTGCACAGGAAGAACCAGAGGCTCTTTTTATTAAATATGCTATTAATAAACTTGCCTTCCTTAAATCAGGCTCCACAGTATTTGCAGCAGATTCATAACTGCTGGCCTTTCATAATGATCTGTATAAAACAGAAATTGCTCTAATGATTTCAATGAAAATTGGTTATTTGAAGCTTTTTTTTTTCATAAAAGATAACTATAATTATACATTGCAATACTTTAAAAGGTCAAAAGCAGAATAAGAAGACCTACAAAAATGTGTGAAATGACATTATGTCAGTGCTGTAAGGTACAGCGCCTTGCTTACCTTATTTTTGAATGATCACTGTTCTGAAAATGCTTTGCAGTTGATATGATTAGTAAAAAAAAAATTATTTTGTAGAGAGAGATGTTATACACATGCTCACATCCAGCCTGGGTTTGCTGTGAGCTTATAGTAATCAACACATTGGAAAATTAGAATGAAAACATGACAACAAGAGATAAAATGCTGCAATGTAGGATCAGTTGGCTTAGACTGGAACAATTTGGCACAAACATAGTGTGTTTATTTTTTAATCCTTTTCAGTAAACATTTTCACACTACACAAACCAATTATTTTTTTTTTTATTTAAAGGCTTGCCCTGTAGTTATGCACACAAGTGACTTTATGTATAAAATATAAGACATAATTGTGAAAGTCCTTTCAAATTTATATTTTAAAAGAAAATTGTTCTTACCCAATTTATTATTATAATTTTATTCTGTGGGTTCCTTATAAGGGTTTCTTTTTATTTTCAAAATTCTGTTAACACTAAACCTGCAACTTTCTGGTTCTTCTGGAGTATTATTTCATCACTAAAACTATGACTGAGAAATCTATCGGGAAATTCTCTTTTTCTCCACTTGCTATATTTTCCCTACTTGCTACAATAATTTTGAAGCTTCCAAAATGAATTTCTAAGCTGTACATAACCCTGAAATATTTGCCCAGGAGATGACACAAATCAGGGCACGACAGTACCTCTGAGGAGAGAGAACACGAGCACATACATCCCATCAAGTGTATTATTCATGCATCCAGAGACACACTCTGCAAAAACAAGAGTGTGGAGAACCAGGGAGATAAAAAATAAAAAAAAAACCCAAAAGAGACTGCAAGAGCCAGCAGGACAGGCAGCAAGGCAATGCCACAGCTCCCCAGGCAGGGCAGGGCTCCAGGATGGGTCATCCCAGGTGTCATTTCATATCACCTGCTGCACAGAGACAGGGAACTCTGCGAGTGAGGAAGACAGCTAGCATGAATTTTAACTTAGCGCCACAAATAATTTGCCTTACTCCTGAGTTTTGAGCTGTTTGCCACAGGTAAATAAAAGCTGCCTCCCCAGCCCCAGAGCAGCTGCAGGGGCCCTGGCAGGCTCTGTGCCCTCTCCTGTCTTCATCAGCTGCACGAAAATCATGAGTGTGACAGCCATCATTTCATTTCTTGGGCTTCTCTAACTCTGATGTACGCCGGGAGATAAATTGTTTGAACTATTTGTTTCAATTTTTTTTAGTTGATAAGTGCTACCGATTTTTCTTTAAAACATATTTTTAAATGCTTAAGAGCTAGGAAGGTCCATAGCAGATAGCACAAGGGGCAAGGAGACCCACAATGACACAGTGAGCAAAGTCCAGAGATACTGGGATATTTCACTGACTGATTTCTGGACAGCACTCTGTTTGTGTGTGTTTTCCTTTTGTATTTCATGGTGACTAATAGGGTTCCTTTTTCTCATTCTAAATTTTCTCTTTGGAATTAGGCATTCAGCTTCTTCATTTTAATATTCAACAGCATTTTTCAAGTTGGAATATTCAGAGAAGCATTCTTAAAAACAGGCATCAAAACTATATCACATGCCTTAAATCAGAGACCCTCTTTTCTGCCCACAAATGTTGGTGTCATCTTCTGTAGAAATGCATTTTTATGCCATATGCAGATATCACAGTCAGCAAAACTAGTACTGCCCCAGATTGCATAACTCGTATCACTCACAGGTAATGCCCCAGGAGAGTCTTTGTTCTTGGCTGGGTTCTTGTCCCGCTTCATTCTTTGCTCACTGAATTTTCTTCTACCTCAGCCGAGTTAAATCCTGCCCCTTCCCATGCCCAGTGGCTCGCCCCTCAGTCTCTGGAAGCATTTGGGGCCAGTTTGTCCAGCTGCAGGCTGAATCTTGTTTACCCCTGCAGCTCAGGGCTGCCTGGGTGAGCAGAGAGCTGCCAACAACCTGGGCCAGCACGGAGCAGGAGCCCCAGAGAGGGGCTGCCAGGAGGGGCAGGGAAGGCAGTCCTGCAAGAGTTCTTATTTGCACGTGCACTTACACCCCAAGCTTAACAGATTGAAGCAGTAACAGGCAGGGTTTAGATGAGCAATGCATTTCTTTGCAAACATTTGCCTTAAGGAGAAGAGACTGATTTTTCTTGCATCCTCAGAAACAGGATCTGTTACTCCACAAAACTGTATGTGAGCTTGTGAGAAAGAGGCTTAGTTTAAAACAGGGTTATTAACGGGCAGATCCAACTTTAGAAAAATTGTTGGTTCACACAATTGTTACAGGATGTAAGAAAAAGCAATGCAAAGTGCACTAACCTGTAGTCGTACTTGGGCTGAAGATCTCAGCAGATGAAGGCCAGCTCCTGAAGACAGCTATTGTAAAATAACTTGCCTCAACTGCTCTTGGTTAACTCCCATTTGAAGGCATAAAGGCATCTTTCTCCTAGTCAACTAGCAGGCATTAAAAAAATGGAATAAATTAATAGAGAAACTCAGGGAGGGGGGAAAAATTGTCCTTAGAAGGAGCTCCTCTTTCTTGGGGAATGTGAAGCACATCACTTTATGTGCATTAATTTTCAATGTAGTTTAGCAAAATGGAGAGGTAAAATTGTCCTCAAACTTAGTGTGGCAGCTCTCCCAGGACATCAGCAGGCTGAGCAGGCTGGATTCCTTTGGCTGGTGCTGCCCCAAGGACAGACAACAGCAGGAAGAGCCAGGGAGCACTGGGAGCACTCACATCCCAGCTGCATCTCAGCCCAGGCTGCAGAGATGCGACCTCAAAAGCAGAGTTTGCCGGTGACCTCTGAGGGTGGTGACAGGCTTAGCACCTGTAACCTGCCTCCAGCAGCCTGCCACTCTGGACGGGCTAACAGGCTGCAGGGCACAAGCAAAGGAATCTCTCCTTCCTTTCCCTAAGTCCATCTGCACCCCTCAGTCTGGGGCTGAGGCACAGGTGTGATGAGAGTGTCACTGAGAGATTTCTGCTGGGAGCAAGGTAAGGACTGTCATTTCCCTAATGCCACTGCCTTTTAGAAGAGTTTATATATAGCATAGTATCATCTCTTTGGGGTTTTTTTGTTTTGTTATTAAATTGCACAGGAGCTAACAACCGAAATGTAAATTAATTTATGCTGCAAATTTGGCTTTGGAGTGTCAGCATGACAAGGAAGCGTTCGAGCCTGTCTCCTGCTCAGTGAGAGAGCGGGCAGTGATGCTCACTCCGTGACTGAGAGCGCTCTGTGACGGGTCAGGTGTGCACACGAGGCTCTGCTGGGACAAGGCAGTGTCCCTGCTGTGCCAGTCCTGTACTGTCCCTGCTGTCCCAGCCGTGCTCTGTCCCTGCTGTGTGCCAGTCCTGTGCAGTCCCTACTGTCCCTGCTGTGTGCCAGCCCTGTGCTGTCCCTGCTGTCCCCTCCCTGTGCTCACAGTGAGGGCTGGGGCTCTGCTGTGTGACACACCACAGCTCCCACAGTGCAAACTGAACTCTGGGCTTATGGAAAGTATTTCCCATTGACATTCAGGTTAGCCCAAAAATGCTGTGAAAGAGCATGATAGTGTGGCCAAGGGGAAAAGCAGGAAAGGTGCCCCTTTGGAGAATGGTGGACTTTAACAAGGGGCGTAAGGGAAAGCACTCCAGTTTTCATACAGCTTTACTTTTCCTTAGGGAAATAACCACCATTCAGCTGCTTTTAGAGAAATACATGGGATTTTGTGAGGTGCTTAAATGTCCAGCCACCAGGAGGCAAAGCAGGGGGTGCCCCCTCCCACACCCCAGGCACACCTGACTGCCTGGCCCTGCTCAGGGCAGCTCCCACACAGTGCCCAGTGCCCAGCTGGGGCTGGGGCTTCAGCTCTGCTGTGCCCACCACCAATCTAACCTAACTGATCAGGGCATTTTTCCAATAAAAATGTCTTGAAGTATGAAGTTCAAAATAACTGTGTTGTTATTGTAAGAAACAGGTTGTTTATTAATGACTGAATGATGATACTTATAAATTTTGATATATCATTATTAAATAATTTGCCCACACATTCTGAATGAAATTTCCTAAAAAAATGCAATCAATTGAGCTGGAAAGAGTAGAAGGTGTATTGAATCTCTCTTTTCCTTGCAGTTCTGCTTAGGCAGAGTGATGAATCAGAAAAAGACAGAAGTTAAAGACCCCCATGGCCTTGTCTGTGCCTCACACACCATAAAGGACTGTTGGCCAGCACTGGAAGGCGCTGCAGCTTTGCAGAAAGATGAGAATTCATTGATGCAACCTTAAAGACATACCTCAATGTTAATTCCTGAAGAATAAAGTCAAGAAGAACCAGTATAAATTCAGAGGCAGTTTAGTGTGACTGAAGCCAAGAGAAACTGATGTGTGATTTAAAGAGCTCATAAAAGCAGACAACCGGCTTTAGAACCCACGGAAAGCAATAAAGCGGTTAAAAATTCTCCCAGTTGCAATGCCTATAGATTTCCTTATCTGAAATTCTTTGGCTAAGCCCCTGGAGCAAATTGCAGGGCACGTGGTGGGAGTTTTGGCTTTCAGCCGGGGGGCTCCGGGCAGCCCCGGCCCCCCTCGCTGACCCCCGGCCCGGCGGCTCCGCTCGAGGGGCGCGGGTCCTGGCGGCAGCGTCTAGACATTCCCAGCGACCATCCTTCCTGACAGTCTCATGCCAGTGGTAATTTAAAAATTGTTTGGGATAGGCTGCGCCTCGTAGACACAGGGAGCCGGCAATAACCGCCGGTTCAGTGACCCGGGTCGGAGCATCAAACAGGCGGAACAGGCAGGCTCGGTTCAGCCCCGGGTCAGGAATCATGACCTCCCCTGACCTTTTGTGTAGATTTAAAATTGTTTTGAGAAAGAGAAGAATAAAAAAAAGATACCACTCCAGGCAATTCTGGAAAGCAGTCCAGCTTCCTGTACTGTACAATGCATATAAGTAACATGTTTAAACAGATGCAGCTCTGGCAGGCCTGAAAAATTAGGATTTAGGTACTTTGTGCATTTTTTTTCTAATAGAGTGCACATTGCTTCTATTTACTTTGAAAACTTTGAAGTTAAAAGACACTGTATGAAAATATTATCTTCATTTACTACCAAAGGCAAAAAAGAAAAGCAGGTAAATTTCTTTTTAGAAAATTACAAATAAGATAAGCAAAACAAAAAAAAAATCACTCTACGTGGGATTTTTCAGATGTGTTACAGAAAACTGTCTGGTGTATCAGCAGTGTGTACCAGATGAAAAATATTAACACTGAGATTACTAGACAAATTACCTTGTAAGAGTAATATGCATACAAACATAGGCTGGTTGGTTTTCAAAGGTTTCCTTTGTGTGCATAGTATTTGCAGTCACAACCAATAAAACAAAATATACTGGCACTCTCTTTGTGGTTTTGGTTTTGGAATTGCATAATGGTGACTAATATTTTCTCAAAACCTACTTTATAGTGTTTACTTAGCAGAATTTTCATGCACTGTACCTGGAAATTATGAAATGTACTTTGTGTGCTTCCAAAGGGTTGTGAAGGCTTAGGAAGAGGTTTACCAGTTTATGGAAAGAGAGCAGAAACTGTTTCTCCTCTCTAGGCTTTTATATGGGCTGGTACAGATCAGAAACACGTCAGCCAGGAGAGGGAAGGGAAGAGTAAAGTTACAGGAACTCTCCAAGAAACATAAAAATACTGAGTGGGAAAATGAGCTGCAAGCTCCAAAACGGCATAGGATTTTACAGGGGCAAACTCAGTTTAACAACACCAAGGACAGCAATGCTTTTGCTGTTTTACAAAAGAAAAACATGTAAATTTCTGTTACAGCAATGAGACGATCAGCAAAGCTCAGCAGCGACGTGGCACGGCGGGGCCCTGGGAATCTGGCAATTCCCAGCCTGCTCCCCAAGCCCAGCAGCATCAGCAGCTGGCTGTGGCTGTGCACAGCTGCACCCCGGAGGCACAGCTGGATCCCCAGCTCCTGGTCTTGTTGTGAGCGCCCGCTGGAAATGGCCAGGAGCCCTTACTGACCCAGGTCCTCTCCTCAGACTCTCACCAAACACAGGAGCTGCCCCTGTGCTTACACACAGCCAGTTCCATCCCATGTCAGCTCTAAGGCTGCCTCCTAAAGTTCTGGAGACGCACAGCAATTACATTTTTTGTACTGAAAGGTTACAGCCTGATCCAATCATGGGAGCAAAGGAAGGAGGTCCTGCAGGTGCATCCATAATTTCCTAAGCCAGTCCTGGCAAGACAAAACTTTTGCAGTATGAACCACTTTTAGAGGGCTAATCCTCACAGAATTCCTTTATTTTACTAGAGGTGTTTGCCACTGTTCTCACAGTGAGTTTAATTCTGTAAAAGCCAACTCCTAGGTAAAATTCTTAGCCCTCCTATGCCCATAGACCAGGACAAGAGAGGGGCTGTAAGGCCTGATGTCATCTCCAAGTAAGCAGAGAAACAGTATTTGCTTGCCAGAAGCTATTCATATTGCAAATCCTTTATAATTTTTTTTCTTCTCCAACTTCTCTGTCAGCAGCAGTCACTGGAGAAAAGCAAATGGGAGAAGCAGGTGATTCCAGTAACTTGCCTTTCCTAGCACATTTTCTGCCATGGGCCTGACTCTGATCAGTCTTTATGATGCAGAGCTCATGCAGCAAAACCCTTTGCTGTCACTTTTTAATCAGTAATGGCAATTTAAAACAGTAGCTGGATGCTTTGTCTCCACCCTGTTTGAAGTATCCCAGCTCCAGCCTTGACTTTGATGCCAGAGTATGTGCTCATTAGGATGTGCAATGACAGTAAACCACCCCAAGCTCACAACTCACATTGACTGAATACAGCAAAAAAAAGTTCTGGTTCTCAGGGACTCCTGGAAATTATTGAAGATTACCTGAAATGATGGTTCTCTGTGCACCCAAAGATAAAGTCACGCTACCTGAGGCAAGCACCACAGGAACAGCCCACCCCAGGACTTGTGCTACAAAGGTGTTTTCCTGTCTTGAGACCTGAAGATATTGTCATGCTTAAATGGGATTAAGAGGAGAAAGCAACAGAATTCTAGAGGCTAAAGTGCTCATGGAATTGTGTCAGAGGACTTACACTGGGCCTGTGCCAAGCTGCAGCCCATGGGACAGCCAGCACTTTCCCACAGAAGGTACAGAAATCTGAAAACCATCAGTAAAAGAGGAAAGTTTCAAGTGAGATACCTCCAAACACGAGGCCACAGCACGGTGCACTCCACAGGGTTTGCAGGGGACTGGAAGTGGCTGCAGGCAGAGAAACGTGCTCCAGAGCAGGAGGAGCAGCAGGGCACTGGGGGGACACAGCCCAGCACAGGACCCTCCAGCCCACACTCCCCCAGGCATCTCCCCCAGTCTCTCTGGGTTTACATCTCTCATGTTATGCTGGAAGTTTCCCTCTGTGGCTGCATCAGTAGCTGACTGAAACACAAACACTGTTAGTCTTCAAAGCACACAAACAACAGGAGTTATGATGGCTCTGGAAATCTACAGTGCTACTGGTGCTAATAATTAGTTACTGTAATTTAAATAAAGTATTAGTAGTGTAAATAATTAAATCTGCAAGAAAACATCCATCAGGAGACCAGGCAACAAAAAGAAAATCACTTCTAAAACTTAACATCAAATTGATTAAATTTTAAGGCCTGAATTTCTGCTTCCCATGGGGGCTGGTATGGGAGAGTGAGGGTAGAGCCAGCTGGATGCTGTTGTGTTCCTATGGCAACGGGGGTGTTTCAAGTAGCCTCTGCCATTCCCCATGATTGTTAAAATCACTACACAGTGTATAAAGTGGCCAAGAGAAGCAACAGCCAATAAATGCAGAAAATCCTTAAATCAAAGAGACACAGAAATAAGAGAGGGAAACAACCTGTTAGACCATCTTGTTCATTCCCTGAGGCCCTGAGCTGTATTATTAACAGTCTCAAGAACCTTGAAAACCCCTAAAAATTCCATCCAAGACACATGTAAAAACTTACTGAAAGAGAGAGCAATATCTCAGGAAGATATAAAAAAACCTTTCTAATCTGCTTTCAGTAGGTGTGTGCACACTGAGATGTTGGGTTCTCCAGCACTGAGAAATGGGATGCAGGGGAGAGGTCCCATGGCATTACTCACCATAACACAAGTACTTCTGCCAAAGATAAAGCATCCTATAAAAACATCCTGACACCTATATCCCTCCAAATTTTCCCCTCCTTGCCATGCAACAGATTTCTGTACCCTAAAAACAGAAGAATTATTTTGAAGAGCCTGCCTATCCATTTCAGATGGTAGTTTCAGGTGTCCCATTGTTAAGCTGCAGAATAAACTTAAAATAGAAAAAAGATATTTTAGATAAGCATTTGTGTGGCAGGCATAGTGCCCTCCTTTTCTTTTGCAGTGAGGGCAAAGAGAGGGATTAGACTGAGTCAAAATTGGTGAGACTCTGCCAGGACAACAGAAAGAATGCTCACACATACCAAAGCATGTGGGGTGTCAGACTCTGCAAAAGCACACATATTCCACTCTCTCTCAAAAAAAAAAAAAAATCATATGTATTATTCAGGTGGTACAAGACTGGAGAAATGTACCTGGTCTTTTTCTCAGTATTGCAAAGCACTTTAAGACATGCTGGTAGAAGCCAGTGCCCTCCCACCCAGAGTGTTTTATGCCTACCAGCCCAAATAATTGCTCTTACACAAAACTGTGCTGCTCCAGAGTAATTCACTAAAGCAAATAGCATTAATATAGGTTTGCTCAGGTTCAAGGAAGAGGTGTCTTTTCCATGGGGATCACATGTTGTCTTCAGGCAGAGCTATGACTGCAGGTATGATTTCAGCAGCAGCACAGATATATCCTGAAGGAATATAGAAATATCTGGGAATATAGATATATCCTAAAGGACTGCTGCCTTCACCTTGGCATTGGACTATTGCTGTGCTACACTGTGTGTGTAACACAGTGACCCAGGCAGCTGCAGTTCGTCCATAGCTACATATCTGCTCTAATGGGGCATATGTCACCAAAAGCTTGGGAAGAGGCTAAATATTGGGAAGATGAGGTAAGGGCAGGGCTGTTTCTCCTTCTCCTGCTTACCTGTCAATCCCAGCCTCTCCTGACCTGCTAGAGCTCAGTGGTGACCCAGAGCAGCACCAGGCTCGTGCCACTTTCCAGCGCTCTGCACCTCTCCACTCTTGCATCCCTTTCTTTCCCAGCCTGACAAAGGCTAGCAAGGAAAAAGCAACTCATCTCTGGAGCAGGGGCTGCCAAGAGAGTTCTTCTGTAGCTGCTGATCCAAACTATTTTAATCTGTCAGCAGTTGGGTGAGGAGGAGGAGTAGTGCTCAGCAGCTGACACAGAAGTGCCAGTATCTTTGCACACGCTTTATTTTCTTGCAACCATCTATTGATAACACTTGGGCTCTCGAGAAAAGAAGACATCCCATGTTTTTATTTCCATGTTTTATCCCATATGCTGTTCTTTCCAAGTGTGGGACCCTGATTATGTTATTATTCAGGACAGTTTCATCTTTTGCTAAAGAGATGTGGACTTTGAAGCTAGCACAGCCTGGGATCCCTTTACCAGGCTAGTTGGATTCCCAGTGGAAATGGGTCTTATTTTGTTTACAGATAAAAAATAAAAAAGTGGTATCATCTATTATCCCAAGGGCATTGTTTACATTAATTTATCAACTGCTTCCAAGGAGCAACAGAGTTCAAGAGCATTACAAAACAGTGAGAACCCATCCTGGATTGAGTTACTGAAAGAATTACAGCTGACACTAAGAACTCCTTGAAATGTCTTAAGGGGAACTGCAGATAATGGGCTGTATTGTTTAGCAGAATAAAGGTGAAGATACAGGGAATACTTGAGACCAAGAAGGCTGTGTCAGTGAGTCTACCACAAACATCAGCTCTGGTTGTACTAGCAGGAATCCCAAACCAAGGAAAGGAGATGTTAAACTCAAAGAAAGCCAGTCTGCTGAAACCTCAGCAATTTTTATTCTTTCTCCTCCAGCATGTAGCCACATATTGGACTGTCAGACATACTTGTTGCTTACTGTTTTATCAATACCTTCCTTATAATCATTAGTCCAAAAGACGAAAAAGCATTTGAGTTAATAAATATAAAATAAAATCACAACATATTTCTGGTATTTCACAGGCAGAAAATAAGAATATTTGCTGGACATTATTCTCTAGAGTCCTTATAACTAGCTAAAGACACCAGCATAGGATGCAAAAAAGAAATGAAAATGTTTAGTTCAGGTTTTGATGTTTATTTACTATTGGGATACTTCACAACTCTCCCATTCTAAGTGGAGGTGGTGAAATTCCTTTCCAAGACAGATGCAATATTTTCTTGACAAGTATCAAGTGGTGGCAGTACTCTGTTATCAATAGTGCTGAATGAATCTCCTGTCTGTAATTAGCTAATAAAGCATAAGAGTCTTATGTGCTGTTAGTGGGAGAGCTTTATTGCATTGTGGGTAGCAACGGTGGGCAGAGTTTTCCCACTCCACACATACTTGTAGCTCTTGGCTTGATATTTCTGCACTTGGCCAGTTTGTGGAGCACTATATGAAATTTAGTCAGATGAGTTTCTTTTACTGCCACTGTATCAGGGTAGTTCTCAGCCTCTTGAGAAAATCTACGGAGAGCAATAAAGCCAGATTGTCCAACCAAGCTCAGTAATTGGGTCAAAGCACTATTAGGGGGTTCAAAATAATTTTTCACTCAATGTTTTTCATGAGTAGTTGCTCTCTGCACCAAGGGGCAGCACCTGCCTCCCTGCACCTTTCTGAGGCTCGAGTCCTTGTTTCCTGCACAGCCCCACTACCCTGTGCTGGTCCTGCTTTGGCAGAGCCCAGGGATTCTCAGAAAAGTGAGAAGATATTTTACTCCCCCTTCTTATTGACACAATTATTTGACTGGGCCATCCTGCTGAGATCAATCTCTCCTTTGCTGGGATGGGGTGTCTATTCAGTGCTTAGTTTCATGGAGCAGAGCTAGGCTGGCTGCTCAGATCTGTGCCGCTATTGTGGCGCTGCCTACCCCCTGCCATACCCACAGAAATCCTTCCAGATTCAGTGCACAAGTTCTGGCATGCCATCTGATCCAAATTAAAGCTGGTCTGCACTGGGTTCCTAGCTCAGCACCGAATTCCAGCTGCGGTAAGCCACTAACGCTGTTACACCTAGTCTCTAATTTGAATGCATTTTACATTTCAATATATTATGTCTGAACATTAAAAATGTCCACAAGAGGTGGACTTTTTCTGTTTCATCAAGTCACTCTGCAGTGCAGTCAGCCTACAGAAAGTCAAGGCTTTGTCCAAATTGTCTCTGCTGCCTAGCTGAGAAAGCAGAATCCCAGCCAGAGGGCTGGGTGGCCACAGACACGGGCCCTGTCTGCCAGCAGGGACAGAGCCCTTCAGTGATGCTGCTGACACCCACTGGGCTGTGTCCTGGGCTGGGGCCCACCTCCAGCCCACCAGGAGGGAGTTGCTCTTAAGTCAAAGACCCAGCAGCTTATGGCGGCTTTTTGGATTGAGAAAAAGTTGAAAGCACTGAGGAAACACATGGCTTGGCTGATTTACATGTGCAAACTGATTGCCAGCGTGGCTTCAGAAGCTGATTCCACACACCAGTGTATGCACTTGGTCTGACAGCTGCAGGTCAGATTTTAATAACTAATACCTGCGTGCTGCTCCACAGGAAGCTCCAGACACCAAGTCCAGGTAAGGCAGAGTTAAACTAACACACAGGTGTTAAACTAACTCCTGTGGGCAGTATGTCAGCCTTCTCCTGTGCTTCCCTCTCCCCGCTGCCCAGAGCACACAGTTGGTAGCAGCCTGGTGCAGATTGGCTCCTGTAAGAATAGCTTCACAAGAAGCCTGCAGTGCCAGATGAAATCAGGATGGAAAGACAAGCTGTACATGGACAGCTTTTTATTCAGGTCAAAAAAATATTACTGAGAAAGGAAGCTTGAAAATAAGGTCAAGAGGGACAAGAGAAGCAAATGCTCATCTTCACAGAAGCCAAGAGCAACTTCAGCTCACAAATTCAGAACTTGTCTTGGATTATAATTGGTTTTAGCACAAGAAAACAATGAATTTGAGAGAACACAAGCTGGCTGTTAATTGCACCATGCTTATTTTCAATTTTCCTTTCAGCTGTCTCCTGTGCCCTCAGTTAGTAGAAACCTGGTATTCTAGGCAAGGAAAATATCTGTTGAGTTGAATTTCTCCCCATCCACAGTGAGAAACTGTACTCTTGCTCCAGTTAGATCTGGAGCTGAGCAGCTGAGAGTAATACTGACAGCAAATTCAGAGCCCTAATGTCCCCAGAACATTTCTTGTCTCACCTAGCATCAGGGTGGATTCACAGTGAACTTCCTGCAAGAAAAGGTGTATTAGGAATTCCAGGAAACCCTGAAATAGATGGAACAAGTGGCACACAGGAACATCACATTTAGTTTTTATAAATTCATATTGGCTTGTTAAAAATATCCCTGTAGACTTAGAAGTCAGATAGCATCAGCAATGAATGTATTTTTGAGAAAATGTGATTTAAGTTAGAAAGGTGACAAGAAGTAGCAGAGGCCAACTGCTTGCAAGGGGTGGGGACAAAGTGTGACAGCATGACTGGCAGTAAAGGGACCTCTTTAGCCATAGCCTGTCCTGCAGTATCTGAACAGGGTGGGCAGAGCAGGACAAGCCCAGGGATGGCAGCTGGTGTCAGCAAAGAGCCCAGACCATCCAGCAAGCCTGTGGCAGTGAGGCAGGTCCAGGGCCAAGACACAAAGTCAATCCACAGGTCAGGGTCAGGTCCAGCGCAGGAAACCAGTGCCAGAGACATGCTTTCATCTGCAAATTTCCTAATACAAGATACTTTCAATATTAGTTACATTAATTTTAGGAAACAAAAAAAAAAAAAATGGGGGGAAAAATCACCCCCAAAATAAAAATATTTTGTATTTCAAAAATTAAACACAGCATAAATAAATAATAGAGAATAAACAAAACGTGGTGACCGTCCTGCACTCAGCCAGGTGGAGGTCAGGAGAATGGCTGGCATAAACTGCACAAAAAATGCTGAGACAACGGCCAGATCTTGCAACTCTTGGAGGGATGAGTACAGTGATGGCATAGCAGAGAGAATCCTTCTTCTTCTTCCCACTTCTCCTCACCTGTGCCCTGTACGTGCCAGTTTTCCAGGGCTGGAGGGAGGTGAAATGGCTCTTTTCCAGCAGCAGGACTGAGTGCTAAGCCTGCTGGGCACATGGCTGACCAGCCCCAGACAAACTCTTCCCCATCTCTGGACTACCCTGACACGGAGCATCTGCAGCATCACTCGTGCAGAAACAGGAGGAGCAAGCTCTCCTGGCAGAGCCCAGCAAAGCTCCTGGCTCTGCTGAGTGCAGAGCTGTGAGCTCAAGCACAGGAGCTGCCCGTCCAGCCAGACGCCTTCTCCAGTAACCTGCTCGGTGAAGAAAGCACCCAGCTCCCATGCCAGCTCACTGAGTTTGCAGGTGATTTGATCTCTATTTCAAAAAGAAACTACAGCTGTTTTGTTCCTTCGCTCCAGCTGAATGCTGTGGTTTTATGCTCAGCAGATGTGCAGGAGGGGAGATAACTTTCCCTGACAGCAAGGCCAGAAGAGCTACAGAAACTCTCTCCTCCTAAGCACTCCCCATTAGCACTGAACAGTCTCCCAAGAGGGAAGCCAGCACGGTGGGTAATTCACTGAGAGGGGGCACAGTGGCCGTGGCAGCAGCAGCTGCTGCTTCTGCTTGTCCCAGGCTGGGACTCACAGAGCTGATGCACATTTTACAAGAGCAATGTTAGGGATAGAGAGAATGATGTAAAGAAAGAAACAAGGGGGTTAGGACAAGGTTCTGTTTTCTGTCATTTTAAGTAAGCAATTTATGCAAATAATAACAATTTTGAGTGTTTGGAGAGATTAAATCAAAGCCATAATATTTAAATAATAAAAATGGAGTGGCTTAAATTTTACTCAAAAACTATAATGAAATTGCTGCAATGGGTGGCTTTTGTTGAATGCCTGCAAATTATTCACATTGATCTGCTAATAATAGGATATGGAATGCTTTTCATCACCAGAGAAGCTGTAGTTATTAGTCAGCCTTAAGGTTGTTGGTTCAGTTCATTATTCTCAATTATGCTAATGGAAAAGCTGGTGTGGAGAAACCAGGCTGTTGATTTTCCTCCAATTGCTGGAACCCAGGAGCACTAGGTACCTCCCCAGGTCTTTGCTCTTACCAGCTGTTTTTGTCCAGCTGGTCAGATTGTCCTGGACCCATGGACAGGAAATATGGATGCTTGTTTTTAAAAAAAAAGTCAAATAAAGCAAGGCAGCCACAATCACCCTTAGCAGTACCCCCAACTCACCTGCTGTTGTTCTAAGCTATACTGTGGAGCTTACCTAAGAAGCAGCTGAAAGGAAAATATCCAATTCAGGGAACTTCTTTTTTCTAAAATCTTCCCTGTTTGCAGACAAAATTCTTGCAATGGAACAAGATGTTCACGTGCCATTGTGGAGCCAGGAATAAATGAACACTCAGGCAGGCAGTCAGCAGCTCTGAACTTCATTCACTGTCACTAGGAAAGGTTCAGGATTTGGCTCGCTTACCTTGTGCCATGAGCTAAGCCTCAGGGCACAGCAGTGACAGGTGACTGTACATGGCATACAAAAAGACACCACGTTGAATTCTGTGGGTCACTTGCAACTAGACAGATTATGTCATGAGCTGGATTCGCTCTGCTGAATAATAGCCATGTCCTTTCACCACTGGGCAAGGGGCAGAAAACAACATTATTGAAAGCAGTCAATAAAAAATACAGGCAAAGAAGTGATTTTATAGTGTTGCATTTCTATCAGCAGGTTACAATGCACGGCACTTCAGGATTTAAGACGGGTCAGAAAAAAACTACAAAACTCAAAATAATGCAGAGAGAAATACATAAGTTTAGGCAGTGATGCAGAAGAAAGCGTGCTGTGGTGTGTAAAGTGGCTCTGTGTGTCAGAGACACCTCTGGGCCCCTACAACTGGCACAAACTGCAGGGACAATGGTCAGAGGGCACCCATGGGACACAGGCTGCACTGAAGACAGACAGCAGACCCAATGAACTGGAACAAACTGCTCTCCTCTACCAAGTGTTTCAACAGCCAAAATCTCTTTTGAGATTCAAAGAGTATTTTTATGTGTGTATATACATACACACACACACACACACACATATATATATATATATATATACTTAATGTATTCCCACATTAGAACTTAATCTTCTACAGTTTCCTTCTTAGAGCTGTTCCTATCTGCACAACCAAAATGAGGACCGTACCGTCTTTTGTTGCTTTTTTTTTTACTCAAGACAGGGGCACCACCTAACGGCCATTGGATCCATGGGATCCCGGCTTTGCTCCCTGCAGCTGGCAAGGCCTCCCAGCTGAAGCTACAGCCAGCAGAGAAGAAATCCCACTGGGTTACCAGTGACTAATCCTGAAAACCAGCAGGGCACCTTCCATTCCACATGCACGCACACCCACGGGCTCTCAGCCTGCTTGCACACTGGTTTCAGAAGGAAAATAAAGTGATCAGGGCACCTTCCATTCCAGGCGCACCCACGGGCTCTCAGCCTGCTTGCACACTGGTTTCAGAAGGAAAATAAAGCCTCCCTGAGCCACCAGACCCTGATGGCATCTGGCACAAAGCAGGGGTGGCTCTGGCTCTAAGGGCTGGACTGGCACAGCAGTAATCCCGTGGTCTGATAGATCTCCATCCTAAACACTTCCATCCTTTTTGCTTTTACAGTTGGGCAGCTGAAACACCCTGAGCAGCCCAGGTCAAGGGCTCCCTAACCATTATGGTTGTTCACAGTGTTTGTGATGTCCCCTGAAGATAGTGAATGTCAAGGACAAGTAGAGAAGAGCCCTTCTTGTGCTGTTCTGAAATCCAAATGCTTGTGGTTTAAGTCTTTGGAGGAGTTGAATAACTGTAACTATAATTTATTCAGATAAGTTTAAGGCCAGTCACAATATTTACCTGCAGAATCTGTTACAAAGACAGGGAGAGTGTAAAGTTAGGAGAGACAGTCTACAGAGCAAGTTCTTGTAACACACCTAGGAAGAAATTTATTCTATGCACTCTTCCCTTCAGCTTTAGATAAACCACTGTAAAGTTAGGAGAGACAGAGCAAGTTCTTGTAACACTCCTAGGAAGAAATTTATTCTATGCACTCTTCCCTTCAGCTTTAGATAAACCACTGGTTTATAGCATGCTCGTGGGAAATTCAGAGATTACTCATGTTCTATGGACATTGGAGAGACACAATTCAATTCCTGCAGGTTTGCTAGCTTGCTATACACACCTGTACAGGAAAGCTTGTCCCAGTTTAAAGTGCCTTTCAGGAACTGCAGGGAAACTCACACAACTAGCCTAACAACTACACCAGTAAAATCACAAGACAAAAAGGGCACCATGAGAGACTTTGGGACACACTTCAGGACTTGGGAAGGAACATGCTTTCTGAATAATTTCTCACAATAACTCATAAAAACTTTAAAAAAGTAATACCGCTTCTCCTTATGCTAATAGGGCAAGTCTAACTCCAGGCAAACTTTGAATTTGTGTAAATGTCACCTGTATAGCTGGGGGGACTCTTCACCAAAATGCTTTTTACACAATAGTCTTTTACCATCCATGTGCCTAGACCTGCTTCAGCTTGTGATCTTTGCATGGTCATCATTCTCCAATTAACTTGAATTGTGGACAGCTTCTATCAGGATCACTAACTCCTGCATGAGTCTCTCTAAAAGTCTGGTCATCTTCTAAAAATTTCAGTGGCTTTCTAAAAAGCAATCCCCCCATCAATCTCACTTATTTAGCATGATATGCTAAGGAAGCACTTTCATTTTAACATAGTCTGAAATTCATAACAACTCTTTCCATTTTATTTTTCTTATAAATACGACAAATACTATTTAATCTCTGAGTATTAAATAAAAAAGGTGGGAAGTTTCTGTGGCTTTCTTCTTTGTTTTCAGAGATCTACTTGTCAACCAAAAGTAAAAGAAAATGCCACAATTATTCCAGCAAGCAATGGTTTCTGGAGAATGGAGCTAGTGCCAGAGATACTGCCACTAAGGTGTCCGAGCCCTTGCTTTGTCACAAAACCTCCTGAGTAGCCAGATGAGGATCATTACCTCCCAAGCTGATGAAAGTACAGTGTACCTCTTCCACCTTTTGAAAAATGCCTGGCTGTGTTTGTTAGATTTGGCAAACAGGGACCTAACCTGATTTCAGCCTTAATAAAGTAACAGTGTGGGCAACTTGCTCTCTTTTTGGAAAAGGATATGAGGAATCTTGACTGATATGGCCTTCGCTATAGTGCTTTTTTTATAGCTTTATATACAAAATCAGTTTGGATATAATTAATGTTTTTTACTGCCAACAGGATGTAAAATCTGCATGTGTCCTACATGCACCACAGCAGCAGGCAATGCTCTGCACTGCTGCAGGAATCAGCTCAGGCTAGGTCACAGTAGGTCAGTAAATAATCTCTAAAGCACTGAATAATTCAAAGGGTAATTTGGTGGTCAATGAATGTCAGACCCTTGTAATTCCATAAATCATCTCTGCAAATAATCAATAACTTCCATTAAACAATGAATTTTACAGTTTCCTCATTGCCTGTCAGTCCCACATGAGTATGAATTTGAGGCAGGTAATTGTATATGCTCCAATAATTTTGATGATTTGCATAATAAGGAAGCCAAACTGTGTATATTCACTCATATTGAGAAAAATGTGTAACAGTGTCCTACCCAAAGATAATGCAGTAGGACATCATCTCATGAACATAGAGGCTCCCAGACTTTGAGATTGCTGTGTCCAGGTTCATTTGTTCTACATAAGCTTCATTTTTATTTCCTGATTTGCTTTGAAAAAAAAGAAGAATCTTAAAATCATGAACTGCCTGACTTCTATGGACTGTGCATTGGGTTCTGTCAGCTACTTAAGTGAGCTGAATCTGAATTTTAAAAGAATTTACATCTAAACATACTAACCTTATTTTGACTTCCTATGAAGATTTTTCCAAGCATGCCCAATAATATGTAAAAGTACCTTTTAGCTAATCTTCCTTGAATTTGTCCTTTAACCTTTTGAAGTGGTCATGTTCTTTTTCTGTGCTTTAGTCCAAGTAAATTTATCTCCAACAAGTACCTGCAAGGCGAGGGATGTTGATATACAGACAAGGAACAGGCAAACCACGAGCAGAGCAGCTCAGTGACACCATTTCCACCTCAAGCAGGATGGGGGTGTCAGCCCCAGGGTCCCCTGTGGCCCAAAACAAGCACAGGTCCTTTCAGTCCGAGAGGCAAGGGCTCTGCTGGGCAGGTACACCTGGGTAAGGCAGACTGACACGCCTGGAGTAGAGCTCCTCACCCCAGAAACTCTGACTGTCCCCCTGGGCAGCACAAAGTGAATTCTTGGGCAATAATGATCCTTTCTTCTCAGGCTTGTTAATAGACTCCACAAAGCACCGCAGACAGTTCTGGGCTCTTTATTGTGGTGCTGATTTTGTGTTCCCACTGCTATGATAAAACATTGAAATCTAGAGGAAACTAAAATATTCATTTATTTAACCTAGAAAACTGATGAGCAGATTACCCAAGGTTACTGTACCTGCTTCAAAGATTAAACATCATTTAGAAGTCAAAGGGCAACTATTTATCGGCTGCAATGTATTTAATTCAGAGCCTTGAGCAGGATTAAATTTCTCATGGGTATTTGTGCTAATTTCAAAGGCTAGACTGACAGACAGTGTCTGAAAACAAAATTAAAGAGGGATGGATTTAAACAGAATGTTTTTCTTTCCAGAATCTAAACTGGCCTTATTTTTCAGTTGCTGGACTGAAAAATACTTCCACGTCCTTGGAGGATCAAGGGCTATCAAAACAGACAAAAGGAAGATCTGTGATTTAGTGGCATCACAGTTCACATGGTTTATATTTCTACTAAGCTCCTTGTGCTGTTTCACAGACCATGTGGCTTGGGATTGCTTTCAGACACAAAACTATGCACGGAAGTACAGATTTAGATACAACCTAAGATACATCCACAGATATTTGGTGCTTCTGAACAATCTGTATTGAATCAAACCTGCTTATATTAAAGTATTAAATACATGTTGTCTTTAGAAATTTTCAAAGGCATCTTTGGGAAGTTGTTATGTGGAAAATGTAAGTAATTGCTTTAGACCAAAAGGACACTATGCCATCTGAACAAACAGAGCCTGCAGAGTATCTTTTAGAGTGAAGGACTATTTTACTTGTAATTACTACAGCAGCAGCATTGGATCTTATTACTCTGGCACATGCTGTCAACAAAACATATTTTTCAGTTTCTTCTTGATTAAAACAACCATTTTAGCATTTATTCAGTTATCACAATGCACTCTGAGGAAACAAAAACATGTGAGAGAACAGCCTGAGATAACTCTGGGAGCTGGAGAAAGTGGGGAGTATCTCTTGAATCCTGAGAAAGTGCTGAATTTTTTAGCTGAGGAAATCCCCAGGCTGGGGCTGGAAGTCTCAGCTGCCGTGCCACGTTCTGGGTCCAGCCTGGCAGCAACGCAGCCCACACAGACATTCACTCACACCTCTGCCCCACAGTGGGATGGCCAGCGTAAGGGAATTGAGAGAGCAAAAGCAGGAAGACTTGTGAGTTGAGACAGAGACAGTTTCACAGTAAAGCAAAAGCTTTGCGCACAGGCAAAGCAAAACAAATTAATTCAGGACTCCTGCACAGGGCAGGCAGGGGTCCAGCCACGGCCAGGACGCAGGGCTGCAGCACGTGTGGCTCGGGAGGGCGAGCACCACCACCCCACAGCCTCTCCTGCCTCTCCCTTCCCCAAGCTTCCGATGTGTCCTGGTGTGGGACAGGCACCCTGGCCAGCTGGGGTGTGGGACACACCCTGGCTGTGTCCTCTCCCCGCTCTGCTGTCCCCAGCCCCTGCGTTGGAATAAATCCTGCTCACCAATAACTGCAGCACCAGCTTGGTCGTGAGACTGCTTCGGTCACACATTCAGGTCACTGCACCATACCAGCTTCCTGGGAGAAAAGAAATGTTATCCCAGCCAAGACCAGGAACGTGAAGTACCTATGAAATTTGTTGGCCAACCGTCTGTAGTCACAGTGAATGCTAGGAGAAAAAAAGGATTTGTAAGAGAAAAGAAAAAGCATTTTGAAATTAACTAACCTCCTTGAGAACCTGCAATGAACAAGGAGATCCAGCTTTCAGCCTTGCAATGGGCATCTGAGAGGGAAGCATTACAAAATCTTTAGCTGGATTTGAAGATTTCTTCTAGGGAACGATAATCAGTGCTGTGGGCACTGGTTGTAAATTAATGACCAGCTAAAGGATTTGGCCTGGGACATGAACTGCAGCAAGTTATTAATTCTGTAAGCCCCTGAGCCAATGTCATGACTGCTACGAGCACTTGAGGGTTTCCATTCTGCTGGGAGCCAGGCTCGCCCAGCTCCGTTTGAGTGTCACCTGCCAGAAAAGGCAGAGCTCACGGATGTGTGTGCACCACTGGCACAGTATCCTGCCCAATGCGTTCTTTCAGGTCCTGCCACTTCCACAAGTTCTTTGCACAACCTCTGAGCTGACCCACTGCCAAAATCCTGGGCAGAGGGAGCGTGTGTCATTTTTCCTTTCAGTACTCATTACCTGCAGAGACAGCTCTGCAGGAGTAGGTCACCCAGCGTGTACAGCAAACGCTGCTCCAGCACTGTGGGCCTTTTCCACGAGCCTTTTGTGTAGGCTCTGAGCTCCTTGGAGCCCATACCCTCAGCAGAAGCAGAGGAGACAAGATTCAGACAATGGAGTTACTCAGATTTTACTTCCATTGCTAAAAAAATCTGCTTTGGTGCTTTTCAGTCCCTTGCAAATTTCAGAATTCCCAAATCTGGGACACAAACAGTTTAAAAAGAAGAAAACTGAAGCTGGACCCCTTTAGTTTTGCACAAGAGTTACTAAAAGTGAGTGATTAGTCAAAGCCAAAGAGCAGATCTGTGCTGATGCTGATTCCTCCTTCTGAACAGCTCTGATCACAGCTGCAGAATTTAACATGCCTTGAAGGATGCCAGACCACACTACTGACATGTGAACTCCACCAGCACCCTCCTTGGTCTGCCTTCTGCTCTCCACAGGAACTGCTGGCTGTCCCAAGGCTTTGCCAGTCATGGCCACACACCTGCAACCTGCACAAAGACACAGCAACCGCGAAAGGAATTCTCAGTGTAAAATAAGAAGTAGGACTCTTGGAGAAATAGGCAATTGCAGGGTTTCTTTACAGTACCTGCAGCATCCTTGTTCCCTGGCCATGGTGTCAGGCACCCCAAGAGAATCCTCTGCTGTGCTCCACACTGGCACCTCTGGAATGATGTGTCTGGAGAGCTGCTTCAGACCACTCCAAAGCCCCCTTCGTGGTTAGTGCTGTGGGACATTAGTTCTGGATGACTAATTATTTGGTTTAAAAACAGGTCTTTTGTTTCTTGGGCTATAAAGACAACATGACCACTTTCTGTACTTTTGACCCCAGGGAAAGAAAAGCCACAGATAATAGAATTAAACCCTCATTTCACTTGAGATAATATTTGTATTAGCTCCCTTAGTAAAATGTCATGTACACTGCCAAGTCTGCAGGTTATCACTTCCACAGTTGGAGTGTTTGGAGACAGGGCTTGGAAATGGGGGGTATTTGGGGGAAAGCTCTGAGAATTATAAGACCTGTAACTGTAGAACTTTTTTCCTACTCGGTCTGACATTTCCTTCAGGACTTGAGCTCAGACAAAATAACAGTTAGGATATATTTTATTGGCCCAACACTGAAACATTATATAAGGTTTCAAGGCCACACCGATGATTTTTACCCTTTTTTTAAGGGCTCTCTGTAGACTTTGCAGGGAAAAGAATCAACACATTCAACTGTGATTCCAATTGTGCTCATCTTTCAAGGGATAATTTTAAAATTTTAAGCACCATGAAGGAAGAGTGCAAGTTCTCCCCATCAGTACTCAGAGCTTTTTCCTTATAATTCTGAAATCAAAGCAACAATAATAAAGCTTCTTGGCCAAGTATTAGTTTGAGACCTTTAGTTCCATTCCAGGGAAGAAATGACCACTGCCTCCCTTTTCCTGCTGCAGTCATGCTGTGCTTGGATGCCCAAATGGTTTCAGGTACGATTAGATTTTTCCATAACGTGGGAGCTAGTTCTTCCACTGCCTTCTCCTTTCCCCAGTATGTTATCTTTTTTTGCTTTGTAAAGGGCAGTACACATTCTGGAAAATAAACCATTGGTAAAGAGGAGATTTCAGCCTCTGACACAGGTAGCACACTGAGGGTGATCAGGTAACACAGAGGTTTTTAATTGCCTTGTAATGAGGAAATGAAGTTGAAGAACTTAGCTTGAGAAAGTACAAGCCCATTCTTTAACTATTCAATAGATTTGTCTGGCATTATCTCAGGAATTTGGATAGATGTTTACCAGAATAGGGTGTGCACCACTTCAAACCTGGCACACAACCCACCTCTGCATCCCAAAAGCAGGCACTAGATAGAGGAGTCTGTGGTCTGGAAGGACAGCTATGCAATACACCATTTTTAAGGACATGGGAAGACTTCAGTGGCTACTTGGTATACACTGTGCTATAATAACAAATACAACATTAAAGGAAAAGCATAAGGATCCTTTGAACAGAAATCTTCAAAATAAATTAAAAAACCCTATAAAGCTTTCCACAGCAGTTTAAACAGATTATTAAAAAAAATAATACTATTAGTAAAGCCTTTAAAATTCCATATGAGAAGGATTATTCAGCCAAAATCCCAGAGAGCAGTTGTAGATAATTTCTGGTTGTCTTACTGTTCAATTTCCAAGAATTTCCACTACTCATCCTCTGTTTCCAAAAAAAAAAAAAATAATGAATGATGGGTCTTCAGGGTTTTTTGTATTCCAAATACTTAATATTGAGCAATACACAGGATCCAGAAAAAAAAAGAAATCTTTCACGTATCCTTTTTCAGCTTTAAAAATGCTGCAGAGGATACAAACACTATTTCTTCTCTTTAGCAGGTCACTTGTAATAGACAAGCTGCTTGTGATGCATTCCATGCTGGGACCAGCTATAAGCCATGCATCTGCTGAGTTTAGGAATAAAGAGCTGGTCCATAAAATGTGGAATCAGAGGAGTGGCCTCAGGGGCATAATGGTGCATTACTGCTGTGAGATCAGAGTGTTTCACTGAAAGATATATATTGTTACAGGAAAAGGGGTTCCATGGTTTTTGGTTCTGACATTATTTATTGCTGCCATTGCTCATTTTCTGCAATGCTGGATCACATGGCAGAGAGAACTGCAGAGTGCTCTGCAGCTTGCACTGGAGCTCACCTTATTTGCCATGGCAAAGGAATTTTTTCTTATTAGAGTAAGAGGTGTGCAAGAACCTTAAAGCTACTGCTCATCTAAGTATTAAAAACATTAAGTCTAGGAATAGCTAGGCTCCTTTACTTCCCAAGAAGGTCACAGACAGGCATTGCTCCTTACCAGCTTGATGAAGACAATCAGGATGAAGAGAGAGGAAGGATGAGCAGGGCCCTGACTGACCCTCCAGAACAGACAACCTCATCTAACATTAGTCTCAGACACAGTTCCAGCTCTCAGTACTTTTTGATATCAGGGCAGATATCCATCGTGCTTTGATCAGACCTTAATTAATAGGAGTCCCCAGACCCTGGGAGGAGTTTCTTACCAACTGGCCATTATCAGCCTTAATTATTTACTAGATACACCTAGCAACTGTGACATTTATAAAGCAAGAGCCACTGACTCACTGTGGATACATTTCCTAGGCTTTTTCTTCTGTACCTTGGTCTCAACAGTATCACTCCTCAGGTTTGCTGGATTAAAAAAATTATGAATTAAAAGTTGCTTGGGTTGATTATTAATTGAACTAGGTTCATGAGTCATTTAAGTCCAGGAACAGAAATGTGTCTCTAGAATCAGGTGTCTGTACAAGCTCCTGCAGGTGGATGTGCAGATTTCTCAGTGCCATTTGGTAGTTCCCAGGCTCTAGGAACTGCTGTGGTACCTGCCTGCTCTGACAGGCTGATCCTGCTTAATAGCTCCATAGATACAAGCAGCCTTGTCCAAAAAGACCAGGCAGGGCTGAGTGACAAGCAGGGCTGGGTTCCTCATGTTGGGAGCTGTCACTTTCACTGGGTAGATCAGTACCATGTTTCCCTTCTTGTCTTGAAAGCTGTGGGAGGACAGAGTGTTAGCATGGGACCCTGCCTTGGCTCCTGCCACGCTGCAGCTTCACAAACCCCTGCCCTGCAGTGCTGTCAGCTGTTGGAAACGCTGTGGCTGGCTTGAAGATGCTCATCTAGAACATGTTTGGGTGTTTTTCCTGGATAAAGCACAGGCAGTGGCTGCATGCACTCTGGAGAGTCAAGGGTGGAGCTTGCTGCTGGCAGATGGACCCTCTGGGTTTTGGCTGGCTGATGGCCAGTAAGACCAGTCTCACCTGGAGCTGATGTGACCAAAGCACCATGAACTTTGCTCTAGCTCTGCTATTTTTTGGCTTCTCAGGAGGCCCACTGATGGGTCAAGGTGGAATTCATTAGTATGAATTCATAGTTTTTGTCATTGCCCAGAGATGATTTTGGGAGGTACAAACTATGCCAGAAAGAACTGGCAGGAAATATACAGAATAGGATTACTAGAAAATAGCTAAATCTAAGACACTGGTTTCTTTAGTCCTTTTTCAAGCACTGGCTGAATGCTCCCAATTTAAATGTTTCCATCAGGAGAAACCCTGCCACTCCTACCCTGTATCCCAGGTTCTTAGACTAGAGAGGTGTCAGTACAGTTTGTTCTCAGACTTTTACACAGATTCAATTGCACCCAGTTATGTTTCCTAAACCCTAGAAAAGCTAAGGGCACTGCAGAAAAAGGTGCCTGGCCAGGAGGGTGTCCCTGGAGGCAGCCAGTGCTGCCAGGAGCAGCAGCACACAGGCAGGTGGATCTGCAGGCTCTGTGAAATGCCCAGTGCCCTGCACGTGGGGTGCTTCTGTGCGACACATCTGGTTTGTAAAGATGACACTTTCCTTGTAGAAACCCTTGCCACTGTCACACGAGGTGGTTTTTATTTCTTCTGAGCAGTTCTTGGCACCTACAAATGGAGTTTCTGCGTAAGATGCCAAAATGAGTTTCATCTCTGTAATCTCAGACCAAGGAAGGGCATCCAGAAGATTAATCTAGGAATTTTTTCTAAAGGGCTGCTCCTGGAGAGTTCCAAAACAGAGCCAGAGACCCTAGTTTGCTCTGACTGTTCAGGTCTCACATTTTTATTTTGGGCCAGGCTGTTAGGAGCAAGGTTTAAAACATCCTGAATGTGGCCTGTACTGACCCTTTCCATCTCCTGTCAGTCTGCCCCTGCAGAAGGAGGACTCAGCATCATCCTCCCACAGAGGACAGAGATTTCAGCCTGAAAATTATTGTGAGAGACTCTGGGCAGGGTTAGAGGCTAAATGGGAATTTGTTTTTTATAAAACAGTTTCTCCTGCACTACTTGTCAAATACTGACCTCAGGGTCCTGTGTTTCCCATATTAGATTGATGATCTCATATATTCTGCTAAATGTGGTATCTATTCTGCTAGGTACAGCATATTAATATTTCTTCTGACTTGCATTTACCTTACATTCCTGCTGGAGAAACAACAGCTGACATTTTTGTATTGCACTGGAATTTGCTGTGTTTTTTTGTAAAAGTTTGTGAACTTTATTTGAAGGTAGTGGGGTTTTTCCCAAAACAAATATGGATGCCAGAATATACTGCAAGATGTTTCACTGAAGCCATGCATTAATATTCTGAGAAGGTAACAGGTTGGTCAATGCCTTTAATACAAATGCCATATGAGATGACATAAAAATGGCATATATATGCTCGATATTAAGCCAGAGCCTCAGCAAACTGGTCAGAAAATGTAATTACAGCAGGATGTAATTCAGAGAAGTGGTCTGTACAGCCACAGACAGACCCATGGGCACAGATCAGATCAGCAGCCCCAATCCACTCCAAAAATCAGCGCTGAAATGGCCAAGTCCCTTCTGGACTTAGAACAAAGAAATTAATTGCAGAAAGAGAACTACATCCATTCTGCAAGGATGAGTACTAGGTTATGGGTATTTATTCCTTTTTGTACAAAACTTTCTTGAGATGGTTGTTCTCCTGAACAGCCAAAGCAGACATCTTTCAGACAATGGAATTTGAAACTCCAGAAACAGCTCAGGATCAATCCCCTGTTCATACACAACCTTTATTCATTTTAAATCTGAGTTTGGGGAGAATTGGTTTTGATTTGGGTTTGGGTTTTGTTGGTATTTTTTCTTTTTTTTTTTTTTTACTTGAATTTTACAGCACTACAAGGAAAAAAACCTCACTATTGATCCTTTAAGGTTAAGAACTTGGTGCACTTAAATTATTCTAACCCAGAAAGTCTGAAATTTATAGTCCCTCTTGAACCTTTCTGCCTCACCAGCTTCCTTGGGAGGACCCTACTGCAGGCTGCACGCCAACTGCAGTAAAATTTAAAGAGGTGAGAGAGAAACTTCCCAGAAAATATAAACATTTCATGGAAATGAAATAAGTCTTCCCTTATAGGAACTCACCTCAGCAAGCCTTAGATAAATGAAAAGGTATTCAGGATTTTAAGTGGATGTAAAGTGTGGTGGTTTAGATACATTTGTTTATGAGCAATGCAGAAGTGCACATTGTCCTGGGAGGGTCTGGGGGCCATCAGTCCCCCCATCCCGGGGTCAGTGGTGCCCGGGGGGGGTTGGTTTGTGCTTCCCTGCAGGGCCCCGGCAGCCCCTCTGCTCGCAGGGACACCCCCTGCCCAGCCCATGACATCCCCCTGGCAGGGGGAAACCTGCCCCAGAGCAGGGATGGGAAACGGGGAAACAGCAGCAAGCAAGGCACGGGAACTCTGCTCTCTGCTCGGGATCTCTGCTGACACAGCGCAGAGGGGTCACACTGTGGGGAGAAATAAAGTGTGAGCACTGGGAGGGCTGTAAATTCCTCAGCTCCACTTGCCGGGCACTGGCTCCAGAGGCTTACTCCTCCTGCAGCTTTCTGTGACCCACGTTTCCTCAGAAATCTCAACACGTCTGTGGAGGGTCTCAGAAGCTGCTGGGAAAACGACATGATGTAGGCAAGAATGGGTTTTTTCAGAGGGAAACGTTTTTGGCTGGGGATGTGTTGGAAAATTCAGATCCAGTGGTGGCTTGGAAACACCAAGGGACTGATGGCCGCACAGTGCTGCTCTCTGTGAAGGAACTTGTCACAGAGATGAAGGAACTCGTCACAGCCTCAGGAGAGACCTCAGGCAGATCTAACGTGGCTTTTCTGGCCATTCCTCTCACGTGGCTGCGCTGAGCCAACAGCGACTTCAGCAGCGACCGCGGGCGAGCACGAGACCCGAGCTGGTGGGTGTTTGCTCACACTGATCCTGTGCTAATGATGTCAAATAAAAGCAGGGGAAACGTCACCAAACCTGGCATTTCCACGTGCTGTCACTGGTTGGAATGGCTCTGAGGTCAGGTTTTCCTTTCCCAGTTGTTTCTCCAGAAATGTGCAAACTCAATTCATTTAGAAATGTAAACCCATGCAGTATTTGGCCATAAGAAATACTTCTGTATTTGGCTCAAATTTTTCTAAAGACTTCTTAATTTTTCTGTTTGCATACCCGTCACCCTCAAGACAAACCCTTGCTAAGCAATTGAAAGCTGGCTTCATGTTAACTGACATTACCAAGGGTTTTCAGAAAATTCTTTAGTTTTAAGGGACAATAAGAAGGCAGCTTGAAGAAAGTTGTCAAAACATATATATGGTAAGGGGACAGTGTCAGCCTTCTGCATGATAATTTGGGAAATGACCCTAGGGAGATTCATCACAGGCCATAAATCTGCATTTTAGCCTTTTAGCCAAAAGCCCTATCCTTATATTCAGCTATTGGCATTTTGATAGGCCATGCAGCTGAATTTCTTTAGAAGTGGAGCTGGGGAGACTGCAGGAAAATTCACTAGTTTAGTGGCAATTTTTTTCACACCAATGCCTTTGGAATGGTAGCACTGATGGTGTATGTCCTATGTCTGCTCTTCCAGAAAAGTTTTATTGTCCAAAATTCATTTTAGATATTTTACGAGTGAAGATGACGCTCAAGCAAGGACGTCGATGCTTTAGCCAAAAGAGGCCAGGGTGTGGACAGAGGGCTTTGCAACGCCCCCACGTCCTCTCTGCTCTTCTTGCCTTAAAGTGTAAGCCCTCTTTGAAGCCAGTTTGGGGCTCTTGCTCTGCCCTCCGTGCGAGCCTCGCTGGGCTCCTGCTCCTGCCTCCTGCAGCTGCAGTGTCCTGCAGGCGCGCTTGCAGGAGGCACAAGGATGGCAGCAACTGCAGCTTCACTCTTCCCTGTGACATATTACATCCAGAGGAGAAAATATTGCCTTGTGGGGAGCATAAATCAGGGGCTGCTTTCGGCTTTTAAAATGACGTAAATTTTGTATGAATATAATTATAGCCTCTGATGCAAATAAAACAAGATGTGACAGATCAAGAAGGCTGCCACTACTAAGCTAATGTCATAAAACTTCAGTAAGTGACTAGCAATTGGCAGGATGTTCAAAGAAGGTTTCACTCTCCCTGACACTGATATGGTGTCGAAGACATCTCTTTTTAAAGCTTTTTGTTGAATTTTATATACTCTTAAAAACAGTGATTAGTTAAGATTACCTTGAGCTCCATCCTTTAAGCCAAATTTATTGATTCCAAAGTACCAAAATAATTTTCTTCAGTCATTGAAAACAAAGGTATGTTCTCTCTGGTGTTTGCTTCTTGGCAGTGATGTTGCATTTTCATATGGCAAACATATCTTCTATTTTCCAAATTCAGACTAATTGAGGTTATTAGCTGATGTCTCTCTGAAGCCAGGGTTTCCTTATCTCTCTGAAAGACTGCATCACTCCACATATGCCACAGAGTGACACACATACACCCAGCAGCAATGAAGGGTTCAGCTCCTCACACCCCAAACAGCTCCCTACACAGACTCCAAGACAAGAGCAGCTGTCCTGATCTGCATTTGCTTTTGTATTTTTAATAGATTGCTTTCCATATCTGTGTAGCAAAATAGTGTTTAAATACTTGGGCAATGTTCTCTATAAGGTGTGCAGTTTTCATAAGTAGATATAACAATACACACATGCAAACACACATGCACACACACACATATATTATATATATATGCCAGGTAAAGGCTGGACCAGGTACAGAGTATCTGGAGCTCTGTCCTGTCAGGAATTTGCAAGATTTAGGGATTCTCTATAAGAAGTTACACAACTCTTTCCTGTTTGACTGCTCAGATACTCACCAAGTAATCAATCACCATGACTCCTCACAAAGATAACATTCTAAGCAAAAGTAAATTGCAGAGATGAAATCTCTAAGGGAGTATTTAAACAAACTCTAATTACAAAAGTTTACTCTCTTGTGACACTTTCTACTTCTTATCACCAAGTCTTCTACAAATTGTTACCTTAATTACAAGTTGCCAAATTTCTCTGGTCTGACCTCTAAAATGATCAGAAATAAGAATGCCTGATACAGATTCTATGTTTTTCAAGGCCAGGCACTGTAAGGGTCATAATAATGACTGCCATAGTGGGATGCATCATTGTCACAGAGGTTTGCACCAATGTCTTGCATTGCTTTTACTTCAATACATATTAATTTTGTTGGCACAACTTTTCCCCCTGCAAATAGAGCCAGGTGCTGACTGTAGTGGTCTTCAGAATTATCTCTGTGCCCCCCTGTGACAGCCTCTTTTTGGAGGTAGGTGACATTTGCATCTCAGCTGATTTACATCTCTTGTGGTTCCATCTCGGAAAGGTTGCTTGTCAGCACAGCTTCTCCTGCCCAAGCAATGCCCTCTGCAAGCTCAGAGCAACACGGAACACAGAACCAGGTTTTGCTCCCTGTGTAGGGGAATTTTTACTTTTCATTCTGGGACAAAGCATTCTATGGTGAGCTAATTCCACAAGGAAGCCTTCCTTCTGTCACCAGCATGCAGCAATTCCTGCGGATCTAAAGCAGATCTTTCCATACAGTGTCTGGCACATATTTCAGTGTCAGTTCTACTCTAGAAAATCTCTCTGACCTGTGAGAATGAGCTCTCAGAGCTACACAGGACAGGGAGGACCCAGCAGCCCACAGAGATGCTGGGATGAGTCACCCCAGAAGGGAATGAGAGTCTGGTACCACTCAGTGTAAATGTCAGCTTTTGTGCTGCCAGAGTAGGAAGAGGACAGCTATAAATCTCTGACCAGAGAAAACTAGAACCTGAGGCCTGAAGGTTCAGCAGGCACCCACAGGTTTGAGGTCCATTGCCTTTAGCACTGTGAAACCAAAGCCAAACCCAGAGGACAGGTTCCTTGCCTCAGGCTGCAGAGCAGAGTGGATGCAAAAAAGGACAGGGACACGACTAGCTTGCAGAGGCTAACAGGCTGCTTTAAATCCCAGGTGCAACAGGAGCTGCATTGCTGCTGTTTGCCTTCCTTGGGTCGTCGCAGCAAAGGCAAGGGGAGCACTGCCATGTGAAAAATGGAGTATGTGACCTAAGAGCTGTCACTTCAGGCCCTGTTGCTCTGCTTTATCTCTCACTATTGCAGGCCATTTAGTCTTCACCTTCAGCAGTTGTGAGAGTTGCAATCACAGCTGCATTCTCTCTGAGCAATACGACTTTCACCAAGGCATTTGCTGTTTTGAGCGTAAGAGAGGTTTCCAAAATGCCCTGTTTTCAACTGCACTGAATGAGACTGTTGAGGAACCTAATGCTGGCCAGTGCCAAAGAACAGGCAACCTTCCGCACTGCCAGCTCAACATCACTCCCCCTGCCTCAGCACCAACTGCACTCTGAGCTGTTATCACAGCTCTCCTGAAGGATTTAGAGTCAGAGTGACAACGGCAGCAGATCCCAGCCTTGGGCAAAGCAAAGCAAGGAGATCCAACAGCCACAGCACAGCAGCTGGCAGCAATTCACCCCACTGATGGCAGAAGCTCTGGGCAGCGCTGGGAGGGCTGTGCAGCAGCTGTGGTTCACACTATTCAGTGAACAGTTAACACAATCAATTACTTTCCAAGAATGTCTAATGAATCACTGGGCCATTAACCTGAACAGTCATAATGTATATTCCCAACATCAGTATTGTTTGAATAATTCCCAAGGGAATAATTAGAAGTGCATCACTTGGAAGAATGCATTGTATGTAATGCATTACTGGATCCTGATAAATACAATGAGTCCTCAGCATACTCAGGGATTCAGGAAGAACTCAGTGGATGGAGGAAGAAGAAGTCAAGAGAGAGACCATAATGTGATTAATACCTTGTTATGAGTTTAGAGAATTTGTGCATCTCTTTTTTTGGCATCAAGATTAAAGATATGAAGCAGAGAAGGAAGGAAGTTACTTAAATGGTCATATTGGTTCTCAGCATGTCATTTAGTCCTCCCTGTGGCTAACCTACCAATCTAACCTGCTCCTTATTTAATGTAGACCCTGGGGTCTGCACAACCCAAACTTCAGTTACAATACTTAAGTTACTTTCTAGTTGTAGTTAATTCCATCCTTAAAGTAACCTGAGCAGAGCTAGCTGACTAATTCACACAAGGGATACTCCAGGAAGAAATTATATATGAGAAATGCAAATGCATAATTTGCATGAGAGACAAATTACTCTGCCTCTGTCCAGGACAGGCACTGAACACCACCTCAAAAGCCTCCAATCCACCTTTGTGCCATGCCACAAGGCATAGAACATTCATCCTCTATGCAATGTTTTAAAAATCATCTATCCCCCCCCTTTTAATTACTACAGAAATTACAATTAGATGTTTTGGGAGTACATGGCATGCAAGGAAAACATGGCCAGCTTCTGCAGGTATGGACAGACATGCTCTTTCCCAAAGGACACTACCCATGAACAACACAGACATGACCTACAGACAGAGCAGGATTGTGTCTTTGCTTCATTTCCCCCCCAATAAGTTACTACTGGTATTAATATTTGTTTAGGTCAGTATCAAGGCCAAGCTGAGCACTGCAACAGCCTGTGTCCTGACACAATAAGAGCTGCTAGGCACAGTAGGATGGAGCTCTGGCCCTAGGAGTCAGTTATTGCAAAATTAAGCTAAGCTAGCTTCTCAAAAAATCCCTTGGGCAGAAAAGCTCCCTTTACACACCTAAGACTATGATAGGACATAAATAATTAATTGTCCTGTATCTTTCTTACTGAAGAAAAGATTTCAGGTAATGGAAGTGTAAAAACATAGATATATATCCACCATCCACATTTTTTTCCTCATAAGGATGAAGAGTATATTAAGTGACCTTCCTCTCCAATAGGATAAGAAATCTAATGCCAGCTTAGGAAACTTAAAGTTATTAGCAGTTACATATTACTGGCAATGTATTTTACACCAGACATCTATGAAAAAAAAAAGTCATAAAAATGCAATTAAATGTCTGAACTGTTGCTATTTTGGAAATTAAAACAACACACAGTGTCCTTGCTGCAGCTTATATTACTTACTTATGACTTCTGCAGTTATTTTCACTGGTTTAACCATGCTTCTTTTCCATAAATGTCTGCTGTAAATAGGTCCTTTGGGAACCTTGAAAATAACAAGATCTGTAATAAAAAAATTAATAACACTGAGAGAAAATTCAGGTTGGAAAGGCATTTTTAGAGCACATTAAAGGGTCTATTTAAAAAAAAATACCTGCAGAGAAACACCCCAGTGCTCTGTAGCAGGTAGATCTGAACTATCACTGCTGAGAAGTAAAAGATGGGACACCAAGTTTTCAAGGGATTGGACTTTATGGCTGCTGGGAATACTACTAGGCTCACCAAAGTGGCATTAAAGAATTTTGTTTTCTTGATAAAATCATAAAAAATACCATTGTGAGTGAACAGTATCAGCAGTCATGTTTGCATTGTTTCTACATATCAATTCTTCTTGTACATGAAAAATTCTAAGGCAGCACTCCCCAATCCAATTCACAAAGAAAAAGGTAGAATACAGATTAATTTTCAGTTATGAATATTCCAATTGGAAAGTATGAGCTAAGGGAGAAAAGAGAATTATACCAACACATCACAGAACATTGCCAGCAAGTAGCATGGTGAATCCTGAACTTCCATGGTTTCAGAAGATAATGGTTTGGTCTTTCTTGTTACACAAAATTTGTCACACCTTTGTCTAATTGGGACATTGGTGTTGTATGTAGTAAGACTGCAAAGAGTTCTAAAGATTCTGCTGCTTCAAATGGGATTGTGAAAGTGCAGCACCATAAAAACTCTCGTGTCCCATGTGGGCAAGCCCTCTTTGTCCAGCCACCTGAGGGAAAGGGATTCCTGGAAAACCATGAAAAACCCACTGCAGAAAAGACTGGTGCAACCTGTTTGGAAACAGGAGACTTTCAGTGGCTGGGAGCTGAGAGAAGCACTTCAGGACATGTGTGTTCTCCTCTTTTCCAAAATGCCAAGTGGCCATCCTGTTGTTTTGTTTTTTTGGTTTTTTTGAGGCCAGAAGGCAAAAACAAGTTGAGGAAATATTATCACATTTATGCTGGGTCCTTTGGCTGCAATCTGTGGTCAGGGTTTTGAATCTTAGACAGAATGCATGCATTATTATTCCATTTAATATTTTTATTATATGACTATGAATTATTATTATATGAATATTATTTCAGTCCTAGCCCTTCTTTTTAATGCAACATAACTTCTCAAATTATTAAAAATTATTGCAAGAACTGATCACACCCAGACGAGGTCACCATCTGAGTTTATTCTTACAATATCCAGGCTTTGTAATGTAAAACAATAATAGAAGAGCACTTTTGCAAAGGCACATGTGAACCCCTTGATGTGGTGGAAACAGCTCTGAGGACAAGTGGTAAAAGTCCAGATATGTGAGAACTCTTACTCTGCAGAATTTTAAACTGCAGACTTTGGTGAGAGATGTATTTTAATGACTAAAACATCCTCTGCAAAGATGAACAAAGATTAATGGACAACATACTACTACATAGTGGCATACTGCATCACCACTAGATTATTTTTAATAATCTGCCAATTTTATTCTTTACTATCCCAGCACCCAAAATGTGTCACGCAGCAAACAAATGTGAAAGAAAATACTAACATACAGGTTACCTGAGGGAGAAGATTTAAGATTTGCCGTACTAATCCTGTAACACAAGAAACTCTGTGATTAGAACTTTATGAGAGGAGGCAATCAGATATCCTTATTAAATACTAATTGTACATGAGATAGTAAAAATCTCTGGTTTCAGTTTTATCACCAAACATTGGCAGTATTAATATAGTACTGGCAATATTAATACAGTACTACAGCAGTGGCATCCAAGACCTGTGTCTCTGACAGCTGCTCTGGGCTCACAGCAAAACTCTGGCTCCCACACCATTAAAATATTAAATTATTATGCTTTGTTGAAACTTTCTCCTGCTTGTCCTCTCTCAAGAACGCATGGGCTGAGAGCTGCCTTGCTACACTTAGAAGCCAAATGGTTAATAGTAAACTGACATCTGGTACTCTGAACGAGCCAAGAATGTTACTACAGAGGTCACAAGGTGAGTGGCACAGTCCCCGAATAAAATTAACTCAGAGGTTTCATGTAGAGTATCACATTTCTGAGCATATTCTTGACATCTTGTCATATACACATCACCACTGTTACAAATGGGACATAATAGCAGTTCCCTTTGAATGTGGTGCTTAAACAGCCAATGTTCTTCCAACAAATTCCCTGGTTTTAAAGAGAATTGAAAGCTATACATTTTTAATGCAATATCTCAATATGAATGAATAAGAAGTCCCTGCAAATTGTAGACAATGACTAACCAATGTAGACAAAGATTTTACACAATTTCTGCCACCTTTTTATTTAACTCTTCATATACACATGTACCTGGCAAGACTGCAGTGAGAGAAGCATTAAATACAGAAACCGTTTTTGAAATTATGAGGATGTAAAATGTTCTTTGAGCTTTGTGGTTTAATGTGACAACCCCAGCTGAAACACGTGGCTGGCAGAGGTGGCCACTACCTGCTCTGCCCCTCCACGTGCTCCCTGGCTGTCCCAGCAGCAGCCCTGCTCCCTCTGTACCCAGGTACTGAGAGCAAACCAGGCACAAACACCAGGTAAAACATGTTGGCATTTTCTCATGGGGGAAAATGGAAAGCAAACTATTTTGGTTTGTATTTGCAATGCACTGAGTGCAGAGAGGGAGAGGCGCTGGTTCTGCTGATACACAGTAATTACATTAACTGTGATAAAGTGTCCAAGCATTTTGTCTTATTTAATCTGAGTATATAAATACTGGTCTGTTTATAACTTAATTTCTGGAGACAGCCCTCAAATACCATCTAATTTCACCTTTCCTTCTGTGCCACACTGACGTGCAGTCACAGCTGTAATACATGAGGAAATGCCAGTGGAAAACCCTCTTCTACTCCGTCAATGGGATGGCTGAAAAAATGTTCATAGAGTGGTAAGAAGGGTGAGAACATCTCTGGACAGAATAGTGGAAGCAAGACCAAGAATTACAGAGTAACAGATATCTTTTATTATGTCACCTAATACAGGAGCACCAGACAAGCTTCTTGGTATACAGGCATTCCTCACATCTGAAATACAGCATATGAGAGAGAACTGAATAGAGAAATTCAAATTGGAGGGGAGAGGCAAGGCGAGGCCGAATCTTCTCTGTAAGATTTTGGCAGTTGGACATTCCATTATCTCATCCAGCTTTCCTTCACAGGGCCAGTTTCTTCATCAACACACAATTAATGCTTGTTTCATCAGAAGCAACACTTTTTAAGCACTCTAAAGGTGAAAGGAACCATGAATGTTATTTCTTTTGCAGTTTAAAATCTGATAAGCACCTGCTAGAGCATCCTGTGGATTCCACAGGATGACCAGGTAGAAGAGCCTTTCCTGTCCTCAGCTGCATTTGCTCTTACATTATGAGCAAGGATAAATGTGAGTGTGATTTTCTGTGGACTTTTTTGATTTCTCATTATTACATTCTCTCTTTTTCATCTCTTCTCTCAACAAAACCAAGTTATTTACAGTAAAATTGAACACTTTTTGTTCAATTTGCCTGCCTATGGACTCACTGATATTTGCATTGTATCATTTTAAGAATGAGAGAGTAGCCCTAGAGCTTAGATTTCAGTAATGTAATTCTTACAGTTTGTAGTAAGTTTGTCCAGTTTTTATGAACTACTTTTCTTTGACTAAAGGCTGCACATTGTCTGCAGAATTTGCCCTCTCTAATCATCTGTTCTCCTTGCTAGAATATGTTCTCACTCCTCCATGTTCTGTGAGAAAGCAAGGAGAGTTACAGATCTGATTCTTTCATTGCCTCCATCCACCATCCCTAAGCAAGACTTAATAAAGACACTTTTTTTCAAGATTACTGGATGTTTCGTTCCTGTAAAAACATTTCCAATTCAGTAACAGTCTGTACAGAAAAAAAAATCTGTTGTATGGCTAAAACAAGAGCCAGACAGTAAAACATTTTCTAGCTACAGTGTGGCAGAAGTCCTACTGCACTACTAGATAGAACTATAGAGTCCTACTCTGTGGTTTTACCTGAGGTGAATGACTTGTTAAAGGGGCTACATGACTGCCTTTCCTACCACAGTCCTGCTCATTGCCTGTGCACTCTGCCCTGAGATCTGAGGGTACAGGTCCTCCCAGTGCTTTGGGATTGCACTAGGCACTGGTTTTTCATCAGCACTTCTTTTTGAATATACCTACTGTCAGTGCTGACAAATATGTAAGTCTGCCTTCAAACAATAACTGGAAATATTACTGGGATTAGCTTGCATGTCAGTGTCACTATCCAGTCACTTAACAATCACTCAAAGAAATGATATAAAATATCACTTTTTTACATAGATGAATAATAGGGTGTTTGTCAGTCACTCCTAGGCTGACTGAGCCCCTTTGACTTGCTGAAACTAGAGTCCTTTTTTTTTCTAAACCTCACGAGAAAATGTTGACAAAACAGGCAATTTTCTGTAATTTCTCTGCAAGCTTCTGTCAGCACAAGAGGCAGCCAGAGCCCGCTCATTTCAGATAACACCACGGGGTAACCTTTGACATCCACCCCCTCGCTGTCGTCGGAGGCTCCTCTAAGTGCAACAGTTGTGTCTTTCAGGTTGCAGGATGCAGACCCACAATTTGGGCTCTTGTTCGTTGAAGGCAGCCTTTGTTTCCCAGCTGACTAAGAAGCTCTTATAAAAGGGATAAGAAATGTAGTTAATAGCTTGAGAGTGGCCTAATCATCGGCTGCTATTACCCCTCCAATATTAGGGAGGATGACAGACCTATCAATAACAGAGCCCCAGGTGAGGTACAGCAGCTGATAAGGTGAACTTTGGCTTGATCTTTGCTCTGCAGAGCACAGCACTTATTTGAAAGAGAAGCCAGAACCTATTTTTTTTTCTTCATATTGTGCTAAAAATCATTCAGCTGAGAAGCTCCTGTTGTGTTTTTCTATCTTAAGGCAGTGATTTGACCAATTTAATTTATAAGCAGAGATGAAAACTGAAGAACTCCCCTATCAGATCACAGAAGGCAGAGATAGGCATCTGTGTGATGTGTCCACTCGTGAAAGCAAAAGGAGGAGGAACGAGAAGGGACCCCCGTGCTCGCCTGCACACACCCTGCACACGTCTGCGGCCTCGTGCGTGCACAGATGGGCACACGCACCTGTCATACACACACCGGTTTCCAAGCAGTTAACTTTGCCTTGAGTAGACAACATGCAAAAGCTAAACAGGCAGCAAACACATTATAACGTTGTGGGAGTTCGTTTGTGGTCGTAGCAAGTTGAAACAGGCAGAGCGACTGGATGCACTCCTGCTTGGAAACAAGACTACCAAGTTACCTTTAGTACCACAGAGTCTCAGCAGTTGCCAGCACTTCCCTGAGAGAGGAAGGACTGGGAGGTATGGGAGAAGAAGGAGGAAGATCCAGAGTTGATGGAGGACAGAGAGTGGATATGATGTTTCACTGACCTCTCCCTCGGCTGCGTTCTCTGCCTCAAGTCTGGAAAGGAAATGAGAACAGGCTTAGTTCCATCCCTGTGGAAATGAGTGTGAGTTCTTCCACTGGCTGCATTGTGCTAGGGTCTGGTGCTCGAGCAGCTAGTGCTGGGACTAACTCACCTTCCACCGTGACACTGAGAGAAGATGCAAACCAGCAAAACACAGGCAGCTGCAGGCTCCCATTATGTTGCACTGAATGGAGGTCAGTGTTTAGAAGAGATGACAGCTAAGTAGGCTTTCTTCATTGTCAAGCAATGTTTAGTTTGGTGGGTTTTTTAAAATCTGTTTAATCCTTTTCTTTTGAAATAAGGGAACTTTTAATATAACCAAAGTGGATACTGCTTTTAAACAGATCCAGTTTTTTGAGAATGGTTTTTTTTCATCAAGTGTTTAACTGGAGTTTTGTTACTAATGCTGGACTTATAGTAGCTAAAACCAATATAATACTTTCCTGAAGTATTGCTCAGAACTACTTAAGCTAATATTTCCAAAGCCAGAATTCTTTAAAAAGCTATGGGCACAATCTCAAATGGCTCAGAGCCATGTACTTCAGAGTCTGACATTGAAGTATTTTTTTTTCTAGGCAAGTTCTATGTTCTTAAACTATTGTGACAAATCTTGCATCAACTTCTGACAGCAGCCTTCTTCTGAGCATAGTCCTGGCACTCTGAAATGCATCAGAATTTATAATCCTAACACTTATGAGATGATGCAGTGATTAGGATCCACAGATTAGGATCTAAGCCCAAGGAAACATGAGCCCAGAAGAAATAATCTCTGTGAATTCTAGCAGCATGCAAAGGCAAAGAAACCTCCCTGGCTGTGCTCAGGGGCCTTCCATGATCTCCTGGCTCCGAGGATTAGGCAGCTCCCTGCACAGAGATTGCTTGACCCTGCAAACACAGAGGGGAGCAGCTTTGGTCTGGGTGCCACTGTGGTTCTGGAGGTTCAGCCTGGTCAAGCCAGGGTCTGGGGCAGGCCAGTGCCACGTCCACAACACCTGAGGGTCCCCTTTTGGCAGAGCTGGCTCCACCACGGGCATGGCCACGCTGCGCTCCGCGCCGGGCTGGGCCTGGCGGGCCAGGCTGGCTCTGTGCCCTGCCCTGCTCAGCCCGGGTGGCCTTGTCCCTTGAGAGCCTCGGTGGCTCTCATGGCCGTGGGCTGGCAGGACACCAACAAGGCCTGGACACAGGTGCTGGTTTTCTAGAACAGGTGAGAACCTGGCTGATCTGGCTGCGCTTTTCACATGCGCTTCCACCAGCACGCAGCTGGGCAGCTGCCATGTCTTGTCAAGCCCAGGATATGCTCTTGGAACATCTTTCTTTGCCTGCTAAACTCCCTCTGTTCTCTCTGTGTGTGTCAGGGTCGATGTCTCCATTGTGCCATAGCAGTGCCATTAGTTATATTAACCACCCTCCACCCAGTAATGACAATCCAGCATATCTCCAAATTAGCCTTTTTATTGAAATCAATAAAGGAGAAATCACATGGCACTAAACTATTTGGTGGCAGCTTTGTTACAAACTCATTACTGGAAAAACCTTTTAAGAGACCTTTAACCACAGCCATTGATTCCTGCACAGCAAGGGTGATCTATGGAGTTAATCAGCTGAGTCACAGCAGAAAGCCCTGGCCGTGTGCTGTCCTGCCTGAGACTTGGCCACATGTCAACAACAACTCTTTACGTGCAGTAGAGTTGTAGCCTCACAAAAGCAAGACTGACACCACCACCAATCTCCAAACAGACCGATTTTAAAGGCAGTAGATATGCTTCTAGGAGTATAGCAGGAGGTTCAGAGGATCCACTCACAGAGTCAATTTTTGCAGGGCTGACCCTTTTTGACCCTCTACCAGTGACATGCTCAAAGCTGTAGCCCCTCATTTTTGGATAACTCCCATGCCTGTACATCTGAGGAAAGGTTAACATGGCTTTTTTTCCTCTGTAACTACACGTTCAAGCTCCATTTGAGTTCCTTTTTCATTGAGGCTGCTGAAAGAACAGACAGCACCAGTACATACACAGAGCCCTATGTCTCCTTCCTGGCCTTGTGACAGAACTTAGACAGTAAAACACTTAGAATCAGATTGCTTCACAAGAAAGAATGAATTGAATTTTTGCAGGTATCCAATACCTAAGAGCTTTAAAGAGCCAGCATCTGATAACAAATGATTCCTGCAGGAGTCTGGTGTCAGTTTATTCCAAAATATGTGTCTACTTGCAGTCATTGGCATCAAGCTGCTTCTTGAAAATACCAAGATATAGTACATGACACCAAATAATTTTTACCTTTATTTTGCCCAAGGTGCTTCCAGAGAGATATCTCCTCATAAGTGCCTGTGCAGTTCAAAAAAAACAGGACCAAAAGAAATTCAGATGGAATGCAAACACATTGTGTAAAGAAATATCTGAGAATAAGGCACACTTTTTGAGACGTGTGACACAAACCTTCCTTTTTACCTCTCAGAAAACCTCTATAACAACCACCACAATTTAGTAGTAATTTTTGAAGTGCTTCCAGCCACATCTGCACTTTCCATGCAGGGCCTTGAGCAGGGATAGGACAGCCCACATGCCCAGCAGCTCAGCCTGCCTGTCCCAAGGGCTCTCAGAGCTGGCTCTGCTCCTGCCTGGAACGGGCTCCGTGCATCTCCAGGGGTGGCCAGGGCAGCCACACGCTGGCCAAAGCCACCACCTCAGCACCAGAGATGCATCCTCCCCCTGGCTGCTCTATTAAAGCTGAGCTAAAAGGCTTTTCTGCTTTATAGACTTTTCTCAATGAATTTTCCCATACAGGCACTAACTTCCTTTTACAGAATTTTGTGATGATACTCAAATTCATCCTAAGGAGTGTTTATTCTGTTTACTCAAATGAAGCACAACTGCTTCCCCTGAGAGCTTTCTGCAGGTTTCTCCCTGGGATGAAATTCACTATTTTTACATGAAAACATAATTAATTTAAACTTCAATGGCCTTTACAAACAAAATTTGGATTAAAAGATCAGTAAAGATTTTCAACATTTGAGATAGGAACAAGTTTATGACTCACAAGCAGGTCATCTTATGACTGAGGGGCTTTTCCATGTTGTGGTAAAAGAAAATCCTGCTTCCAGGCCATTCCATGCTTTATTGTGACTGAGATGCTGTAGTGCTCTGGTAGCAACAGAAAGTCCCTTACTCATATGTCCTGTGCTGAGAAGATGATTTTTATTTTTTTTTCTCAGCCATCTGTGTGCAATACTGCTTCTTCTGTAAATTTTCTCCTTTCCTATCACTTTGCATTCAAAACTTTCAGTAGGATTACTATTTCTTCTTGACTGTCTGTCCTGGAATGTTATTAATTTAACAGCTTGATTCTGAACATCTTCAGTTCCCAGTGATCAAAGTTTCAAGGACTTAGGTCAAAGCTGCATCAGAACTTTGAAGTGTGAAGTGCTTTGGGACCCTCCAGAGCAAGAGCAGATGGGCCATGCCCGGCAGTACCAGCTCCTGCATGTCCTTTCCTCACGTAAAACTACTAAACTTATAATAGAAAAGTACTTTTTCTTTCTACTTTTTTCTTGAACTGTTAAACTGACCTTGTTGCTCCACACCAGTATTTGGCAAATAAGAGGTCAAATAATTTTTCAAGAGTTTTATTTCACCCCTGCAAGTATGTGATAAAAACTAGGCATATATTGGTCCAACATTCTCTCAGGTATCTGGGAAATTTGAGAAAGACACAGTGGATCCCAAGACTGGAAACACAGCCAACAGAAGCATACTGTGAATCTCGTTGAGAAGTTCCTAAGCTACACATTTTACTTAAAAATTACATCCCAACTTTCAGGTTCAAGGATAGTGGCTTCTCTGGAGACAGTCTGGGCATGTCATGCTTTGATCCCTCAAAAAGTTCAGAGGAAAGGTGATAAAAGATAAAGGGAAGCATTTTGTTCAACAGCCAAGCCCACCTTATTCCCACTGTATTGCAGAGTCTACTCCACCCCATTTCAGTGTGAAAGAAAGGAGATCCTGCTTTAAAGTATGCAGACTGATGTAATACTGGGACAGACTCATGCACCCATCATGAGAGATAAATAAATGCAAAGCTTACAATATAGAGCACTGTAATGGGGTCTGTGTGAGGAGAAACATACAGATTCTCCACACTCCAAAATTCTAAATTTTGGTCCTTGCATGGTTTTTTTATGATTGAGCCTATATCCAGCAAAATTAGATTTAGTGTCCTTGCTTCTTATGAAATTACACAGAGGCTGCTGCTTTATTCCTCTCCAGGACAGTAAAAAGCAATAAAATTCTTGCAGATTTCGACAGCAGGCAATTCAATAAAAGGCTATGTATATTTTATAAGTACAATAAAAACAAGTCTATAGCTGGATCATAAATGGAGGTTTGTTTGGTTGGTTTGTTTTCTGCACGCATCAATGTTGGGGTCTATTTTCAGCACAGGATGGTCTTCTCAGCACACAGCCATCCCTTTTTGGGGAGAAGCAGAGTGAAATTTATATTTTTATAATGTATTATTTAAGCTTTGCTCAAGGGATTTTGCAATGTGTGTCTGTTTAAAATTTAAAGGTGTTGTGGAACTGGATACTTTCCTGTTCTTGATGAGTGCTATAAAATTTTACAATTCTTTTTGTTACATTTTAAAGTGTATCTGTCTTATCATTGTGGCATTCCATTTTTTATGAGCAAACAATAAATGTTTGATACACACATAATTATTTCCTAGACTTCCATCAATGCTCACTGATTTTTTAATTCTTCAATAATATAATGGTGAGATTAATAGATTGTTTTATTTCTGAGCTGTAGTGCTACAATGCATTTAGTGACAGTGTCTGTCTGTTGAAATATAAAATTTTATACAAATGTAAAACCAAAACTAATAACATACAAATGACCTACCCTACATAATTACAGCTGTATCAATTTTTTCTTCTCACTTAGAGAAAGAAATTTTAAAAATCTGAAGAAGCTGATTAAAGAAAAAAATACCCTCCCTATTTGTCTTTGAGACAAGTTGTCCGGCACTGAAAATCTGCAAGAGGATGAACAGGGGCTGTGGCATCAAGTTTTCTGGAGAAGAAAACTTTTCTATGTAACTACACAGAATCCACAAGTACCAGTTTGCCCTTCTGAGTGTTTGGTAATTAAAGTCTGACTCATACAGCAAAGAATAACCAGTGGCATCTTACTAGATGTACCAAGAATACAAACTTCCAGAATACATCAACATTATGCAACAGACCTAAAGACATTTTTTCACCATCAGAGTGAAGCTAAAGTGCTGTTGTCCTCATAAAATTGTAGAATCTTGTCATGCAAGAGTTACAGAGACCTTTTGTTTACAAAGACAAGCTGATGCAGACTATCTCCATTTCAAAATCCAAACAAGTATGCTTTGGAGAGACACTTGTGTCAGCCTACCAAATGGCAAGAAAAAATTCCCTTTCGAAAACTGCATTTCTTGCTATAACAGAAAAGGTATGAAACCCACTGCCTTAAAAAGAAATTATTTAAATTAATCACAGCAGGGAGTACAGAGAAGTTACATTCTATAATAAGAAAAGCATCCAAGGGAGAAAAATATAGTCTCTAAGCTTAGCTGAATGATCATTCATGAATTTGACCCAAACTTCCATAACCTCAGGAAAAGGTAAAACATACAAACATTAGTTAATGCTGTTTCCATTTGCTTTCTTTGTGAAACATAAATTGTGATTTAACAAACTAGCCTTGACCCTGCAGGCAGTGTTATCACATGAAGACTGCAGAACTGATCACATGAAGGAAATCCAAAGTGCTTTTCATGCCACACTCATGTTTAATTATAACTGGTACTGTGGCAGATTTTACCTTTAAAAACACGATTTCTTTTTTCCTGAAGAAAATGCTGGAAAGAAGAAAAAGATAGCAAAAGTCATGTATTCTCATAATGCCTATAAGAGAAAACTATATAATTGTGTTATGTTAAACATCATCCTTCTCTTTTCTCTTTTGTGTATTACAGTTTTTATTAGGATTCCAGTCCTATTCATGTAGGAAGGATATGTACTTAATACGTGGATGTGCACTATCAGAATTGATAGGCAAGAGACCAAATTCAGTTCACATATAGTATTTGCTAAAGTGGGGATGGCCTCTGTCCAGGAGAACTTCAGCTCCCACGAACAGCTCGCTCTCCCTCCTACCCCAGGGGTTCCGCACTTTCTCCTGCTCCACTTCAGCCACAGGAACTCCCATGGCGTTCACTAGGTGAGATCTCCAGGGGCACGAGCTGAGAGCCGGGCCACAGAACCAGAGCAGAACCAGAGCAGAACCTGAGCAGAACCCCGTGCTGCTCAGAGCAGAACCAGAGCAGAACCAGAGCAGAACCAGAGCAGAACCAGAGCAGAACCAGAGCAGAACCAGAGCAGAACCAGAGCAGAACCAGAGCAGAACCTCGTGCTGCGGCTTGGAGCAGAACCTGAGCAGAACCCCGTGCTGCGGCTCGGAGCAGAACAGAGCAGAACCTCGTGGTGCTGCTCGGAGCAGAACCAGAGCAGAACCTCGCGGTGCCGCTCGGAGCTCTGCCGAGGCCGCCGTTCGGAGCTCTGCCGAGGCCGCGGCTCGGAGCTCTGCCGAGGCCGCGGCTCGGAGCTCTGCCGAGGCCGCCGCTCGGAGCTCTGCCGAGGCCGCGGCTCGGAGCTCTGCCGAGGCCGCCGCTCGGAGCTCTGCCGAGGCCGCGGCTCGGAGCTCTGCCGAGGCCGCCGCTTGGAGCTCTGCCGAGGCCGCCGCCGCCCCACACGGAGCCAGCCCGGGCTGCACCGACGGCTGCCCACCAACCGGCAGGGCCGGCCCAGCTGAAGTCTTTGTGATGCATTTAAAAACTGAGATATTGTCGCCCGTTTTATCTAAAAATATTAAAGCTTAAGCATAATTAATACTCATTTTTTATCAGTTTATTCGGGGCATTTTCCCGCAGAAAGGGGCGGTTTCGGGGCCCGGGGAGGGGAGCGGCGCCCCCTGCGGGCCGCAGCGGGGCGGCACCGAGCGGTGCCAGGGCTCCCACACGGCTGTGTTGGTCGTGTGCCCGTTGGAACGGCTCGGCCGTGGGACAGGCCCCGCGCCCCAGCACAGCAGCCATCAGTGCGGAACACGCGGGCCGCGGGCTTCAGTTGTACGGTCCGGCGGTCCCCTCCTGGCGGTGTTCCCGGCAGCGCTGACAGTACTGCCCCGGGGAGCAGCTGCAAAGGGGCAGGGGGGGCCGCACGGGACAGCTCGCCCAGGGGTTTTGGGGTGCGAGCTTTCCTACTGAGCGCTCCGCCCCGACCCATCCGCTCCCGAGCGGAGCCAGCAGGGGGCGCCGCGCCGCCCCGGGTCACAGTCCCCGCGGGTGGGGAGCGGAAGGGCCGGGCGAGCGTCACGTGACCGGGACGCGGAAGTGCCTGCAGGAAGGGGGGCAGCCGCTTCCGGTGCGGGCCGGGGTGGGCGCGGGCAGGGCCGGGCCGGGGCCGCACCGACGGCGTCCCGCTATGAGAGAGGCGCCGCGATTGTGGCGGGCCCGCGGGAGGCGCTGCGGCCCGCCCGGTGCCGCGGGCCAGGGGGAGAGCTCCCTGCCAGCGCTTACTGGAGCTAGTGGTGTTGTAAAGCAGCTTAAATGGCGCTTGCATGTTCTACTCAACGCTCCAGCATGGAGATTGGCTTTTTTAATTATTAGTAATTGAAGTAGAAAGACTTTATTCTTCATGAGTTTGGAGTAAAAGTGCAAAACAAAGTAGGTTGTAGAAGGAGGGAGTGATACCCCTTTGGAAAACCGCTTTGCTTGACTTGTATGGCTTTGCTAATTGAAAATATTTTACTTACATTTTGTCTGCATGACAACTGAGAATACAGAAAAGTCTGCTGTCATCTGGAAATGTTTTTGTGGTCACATGCTGGCTCCCTGCTGAAAGATGGCAGTTTAGATTATCAGGAATTGTATATAAATTCTACAGGCATCTGTATTTAAACTTCAGTTGAACATCTTCTGAAGGCTTATTTTTTTTTGTAGGCAAATGTTGAAAAATAGAATCTTAAATCTGAGAATATTCTGAAGGGAGGTAAGGAACTGCATCTGTATAAGAAAATCTGATTGCTTCAAAAAATGGATGTAATATTCACAAGGTATAAGACAACTTGAAATACTTAAATAATTATGTCAAATTGTTTTAAGCAAAGTGGTAAGAAAAATTAACAATTGACTGGCAGGCGCAGTATTCCCTTGCTCACCAGAAAAGTATTGGCAGCTGATTCAGTTCTGAAGAGGTTGGTGCTTTGAGGCAAAGAACCTGAGGAGTGCTGAAGACAGTAAATGTAAAGGTGGTCTTCTGCAGTTACGTGGGTGGCAACTTCATGGAACTTGACACGGAAACCACTTGCTGCTCCATGGCTCTTCAGGAATCCCATAGCACTCAATTTACACACGATCAAATAGAAAAATTGCACAGGTTTAACTTACTCAAGCAGTTAATGTTGGGTTTTCATAGTGGCATTTAAATTTCTGCCGTTTCTAATTACAGTAACATGCAAATTTATCTCAGATTCAATTTAAGACTTCACGTATGCATTTGATAAAGTTGTATTACTGCTAAACGGGCTGTTAATCTTGTGGTAAAATATCTGGATTATGTGAGAATACAGATGTGAAAATCTGGGAGCTCTTAGCTGAGATTTTGTCATGTAATTGCTATGTTGTTACAAATACATGAGGAACAAGCAAGAAAAGTTCTGTGCAGCAAAGGTATCAATTTCTTGATTGACCCTTTAAATTCTGTATGAACATTACAATCCTAGCACTAACCCAAATATCTCAATAAGCTTGGAATTAAAAACTGTACAAGCTGTGGCTGTTCCACCTTTCAGTTAGTGAAACAATAGGGGAATACATGAGAAGGATCATGAGCCTTACTCTTAGTGGGGTTCTGCCTGTGCTTCCAGTGTCATCCTGCCAGTTGATACAGTTGCTTTTGAAAAATTGAGCTTAAGTGAAATATTTCATGAGTAAAATCAGTGTTTGTTGGGGGATAAATGAGTTGATTTTGTTGGCATTTGAAATATAAAATCTTTTGTATGCTGGTACAAACTGTGGGACATCCTGGAGTTAGAACTCTACTGTATAATTCCATGAAATAATGGTTTCATCAGCCTAAACTCATGTTTGAAATGCTTGGTCTATCCCAACTGGATAGCTTGCTGTTTGTAGCTCCTGCTGTAGTTGATGAGCCCTCTTGAAGAGAAGAAACACAACAAAATATGCTGGCATAGCAATTTATGGCCTTAATGCAGCTGTCAGAAGAGAGAAATGAGGTGGCTTGAGAGAAATACAACGGTGGCAAAAGGTTGAGTTCCATGTGAGTCTGTTAAGAAAAGTAGAAGAACATGGAAAGGTCAGTACTTGACCAAGCAGAATTTCTAATTTTATTTCTTTTTTTTTCTTTTTTTCTTTTTTTATTTTTTTTTTCTTGCAGCACAACACTAAATTTGTAATGAAATGGAGTCTGGGTCAAGCTCCTTTCGAGTGGAATTTCCAGATTTTTCTAGCACCATTCTGCAGAAGTTAAACCAGCAGCGCCAGCAAGGACAATTATGTGATGTGTCCATTGTGGTTCAGGGCCATCTCTTCAGAGCCCATAAAGCTGTTCTTGCAGCTAGTTCACCTTACTTCTGTGATCAGGTTCTCCTGAAAAACAGCAGGCGAATAGTCCTGCCTGATGTGATGAATCCCAGAGTATTTGAAAACATTCTCCTGTCTACCTATACAGGCCGGCTGGTAATGCCTGCACCAGAAATTGTTAGTTATCTGACAGCAGCAAGTTTCCTTCAGATGTGGCATGTAGTGGATAAGTGCACAGAAGTGCTCGAGGGAAACCCAACAGTTCTGTGTCAGAAGATGAATCATGGCAGTGACCATCAGTCCCCAAGCAGTAGTAGCTACAATGGCCTTGTTGAAACGTTTGAACTTGGCTCTGGAGGACAGACAGAATTCCACAAAGTGCAGGAACTAAGGGATGGTGAAAATGAAGAAGAGAGCTCTAAAGATGAACTGTCATGTCAGCTGACAGAACACGAGTACCTTCCCAGTAATTCTTCAACAGAACACGACAGACTTAGCACTGGAATGACCAGTCAGGACGGGGAAGAGGGAACTAGTGATAGTGCAGAGTACCAGTATAGCAGACCCATGTATAGCAAACCCAGTATCATGTCTCACAAGCGGTGGATCCATGTGAAACCAGAAAGGTTTGAACAAGAGTGTGAAGGCGTTGATAACCCTTACGATGAACACCAAGTTTCTGAATCCATGAATACCATCCAGGCAGATCACTCTATCCAGTCTTCAGGTGTTGAAGATTTTCACATAGGTGACAAAAAGATGGAAGCAGAATTTGATGAACAGGCAGATGAAAGCAATTATGATGAACAAGTTGACTTCTATGGCTCGTCTATGGAAGAATTTTCCGGTGAAAGGGCAGATGGAAATTTAAGTGCTCACAGACAGGATCTTATGATGGCAGCAGGCTATGGTGAAAGCATTGATATGGCTGCTGGGATTAAAGAAGAAACGTCTCTCACTGGATTCTCCCACGCCGATAAGCTCTATCCTTGTCAGTGTGGAAAAAGCTTTACACACAAAAGTCAGAGAGATCGGCATATGAGTATGCACCTTGGTCTTCGACCTTATGGCTGTGGTGTCTGTGGTAAGAAATTCAAAATGAAACACCATCTTGTAGGCCATATGAAAATTCACACGGGCATAAAACCGTATGAGTGTAACATCTGTGGGAAAAGATTTATGTGGCGGGACAGTTTTCATCGGCACGTGACCTCTTGTACCAAGTCCTATCAGGCTTCTAAAGCTGAGCAGAGTACTACTGAGATGAACTAAGACATTAGTGCTTACATTTGTTTAGTAGAGTAAGAAAAATAAACTAATTATGCAAATAATGTCTGGTACTTGCTATTGTATGTTCTCAAAAGAAAAGTTTTAATGAGTACGCTGGTATAAACAGATCAAATGTATTTTGCTTCCTGCAGTATTACTCCAGGTGTTTATTGTGGGAAGTGCATGTGGTTAATATGAAAGGTGCCTGCAAAATGAGGTTTGAGATTGGTTGTAATCACAGCAGTATTTAGAAGCTGTCTGGTATTTCCAAGTCATCTAAATTCACAGTAAAACTCAGCTCTAAACTGACAAAAATCCTGAAAATATTTAGATGGACGAGAAATTCAGGTAGTACTCCTTAAGGAAAAGAAAACTAAGATGACCAAACTGGCTTATATGATTCACATTTAAATGAAGAAAAAAAAAAAGATAATTCCACTTCAAGGTGAAGCATCATTAGGTAGTGTGCATCATTCAGTAGTCTTCGTTGTATTGCTTAATGAGAGGCAGTGATAAAGGTGGTTTGGTTTTCCGTTATCCATCTTCTTTTTTAAAAATATATCTTCAGTAAAACAGATGTCTAATTTTGTGTTGATTTGTGTTTAGAGTCTGTAACGCACTTAGAGTTTTCACTATATAAACTTCAGTATATATTAAGTATACTTGCTGTTATAGGGTCTAATGCTGTATGACTCTTGACTTCATTAGATTTTAATTACTATGTTGTGAGAGCTTCTAGAAGTGTGTGTAATAAATATGTCTTATTAAAAAATAAGACACCAACTAAAAGTAAAATGTAACATTTGGAACTTAGTCAAAATAATCAAATATTTAAAGTGTAAATTTCTGTTCAAATTTTTGTGGCTTAGTACAGTAGCAAGTACCAAACTCTGGATTCATGAACTGACTTGTTATTGGTACAAAAACTTCTTTGAGAACTGCTATCTAGTTTTAGAAACCTGCTTTAGGAAAATTACATAGTCACTGATAGGTATTTATACTTTTAATTCTTTACTATTTGAATAGTATATAATACTGATTCTTGGTACTGAACTACTGTGACTGGTGACCACAAGCAGAGTTGTTTGTTTCCTTGAAGTTGCTTGTGGAAAATAGTAGGAAGTATGTGATTTGGGATCTTCTAATGGTACTGCAGAACACGGTACCATGCTTAGGGCTGAGGCTGGTATTTTTGCTGGGAAAGTGACACTTTTCTGTGTTAAGATGAGGATCTGTGTGGGGGGCTCTCATTCATGGAGATAGATGGAGGAGTGTGTATAGTTCTAAAGGATGCTGCCAGCTCTGCAGATTGAGTAAAGGCATCACTTGTAAAGGTGACAACAGGATTTTGGAGTTGAAAGCTTAATGCAGTCCAATGCAAAAGCAATTGCTTCTTAGTAAGCAAAAGCTTCTTTGTAGCTTGCTGAAATATGACAAGGAAAGAACATACATAGAAAATAATAGAAAGAGGTGATAACCAAGTACAGTGCTGTCCACATGGGGAAAAAGTGAACCTGCATTAAAGACCTAAGCCTATCTGACCCAAATTTCTATGTTAGGTACTGCTGTGTGCAGGATAATGTACTGAACAGATGACCCTGTATGGTGAAGCAAAACCACACAAAGATTATTACACTTCAGATTCTTTTTTGAACTCCCTGTTAAAATTGTCTTAAGATACAACTGAACTGTATCATGAATGTCTGCTGCAAGCTGAGGGTTTTCTACTCAGCGAGCTGTAATTACTGTAATTTCTTTACTGGCATTCTACTTAAAAACATGATTTTTTAAGAGGCTCTTAATTATTAATCTTCTAATGCTTCAAATATTTTTTCATATGGAATTTTGTTAAAACAGATGTTCCCAAGGACAATGAACCCATTGCTGGCAATGGGCATGAACGATCAGCACCACAGAGTTCCTGTTCTTAGCACTTAATTGAACTCTACAAATAACATGGTGGCCATGTTTAACCTTTGTGATCAAGGTACCGAAACAGGGATTTTGCTCACTAACACTGTAACCTGCTTAATGTATAGCACTTTGTATTTAAACAAAACAAAACCAAAAAAAAAACCCCACAAAAAAAACAAACAAAAAAAACTCCTCCAAAAACAAAAACAACAAAAAAACCAAACCATAATACTTTATAAGTATGTTTTTTAAACTTAGAAATTATATTCCCTCTATGGTTTGTTTACACACTGCTAACACTGTCCTTTTTAATACTAAAAAATACTCTAATGCTTGCCTGTTTACACGAGGGTAGAGGAAAGGGTTCTCGCACTCGGTGGCCCTATTTTTCCATTCTCCAAGGCCTTAGCACATACATGGTGTCATTTCTGTAAGTACCATCATCACATTTGAAGGAAGGCATTAGAATCATAGGCTGGTTTGGGTTGGAAGGAGACTTTGAAGGTCCTCTACTTCCAACCCTTCTGCCATAAGCATGGACACCTTCAGCTAGGCCAGGTTGCTCAGAGCCCCATCCAGCCTGGCCTTGAACTTGTCCAGGGTGTTTATTCTCATACTCATTTCAAGAATGATCTTGTATATTACATTGGTTCTCAGCCCCTTTCCAATTGTTGCTTTAGTTTTGCATAAAAAGGTTAAGGGTGCCTCTTCCCATTGAACCATAAAAAAGGCTGGACAGAAACACCAGTCTGAAAACTGTGGTTGAAAAAAAAAAAAAAAAGTTGGACTCAGACCATCCTACAGAGCTGCCAGCAAAACTGTTTCTTTTACCAGCTTGGAATGACTTTTATATGGGATATTTCAAGGTTTAATGTTACGTCTATTTGCAGTTAGATTACTTTGAAATAAAGCTTTAAAATCAAATGTACTGCGAGAGACACTTTAAAGATTTTATAACAGGTTCAGTAGATCAAATTATAGAACCATGTCCTTTTTTAATGACTTAGCATGAATAGTAACTTTTTAGTATTTGCCTCTTGCTGTTTTACTCCATATTATGGCATTGTCTTGAAAGTCCAGCAAATGTTGCTCCACTGATTTTTGTAGCACTTGGCTTTCTGCTGTTAATTTACATGAAACCAATTGATTGCAGGAAAATACTCGTCTGATTGTCATGAGATCAGGTTGAGAGGACTGATGATTTAAGGACAGCTTGAGATACATGTCTAAAATCCTTACTTTTGCATGTCACAGGTGAAACAGTTGTCTTGTGGTATTTTTCTTGAACTCAGTTTATTGCCCTTTGTCAAACTTCTAATCACCAGTTCAGGTACTGGGGGGGAAGATAAAATATCACTTAAACCATCTTCCTCAGGCTCAGCTTAAGTCTCTTCTCCCTGCCTTTGTATTCTCAGTTTTCCTTGCTTTCACCAAGAGTTGTACTCAGTTCCTGCCATTTCCTTTAGCAAGGTGACAGGTCACAGAGGAGGTTGAGGTCATATGCACACTTCCTTGTCTGATGCTTTTCGTTTCTTAGTGGGCGTCCTCTGGTGCTTTGGCCTGGTCAGTGTCACTGTTCATGGTGACACTGGGCCTCAGTCCCTTCAGGGATGTGCGTGTCTGTTCCAGCTTGGTACTTGTGTGGAACTCAGTTATTTCAGAGGTGTACCTGCTCTAGCAGGGCTTAACTGTAGGCCAAAGTCATCTTAGAAGTGAATCTTCTCAGGCAGGGAGCGTGTCCTTCTGTGACTGTGTCTATACATGTTCTCAGTGACTTCTTCAGGTGTTTTCCCAAGAGCAGCTCTTCAGTTTCTTCACCTGTATCCAGGAGTATCTTCTCCATGTGTCTCCATGCACCTCTTGCTAGCAGCTGCCACTTTTCCTTAAGTATATTTAAGCAGAAGCATTATGTGCACCTCTGGTTGAGATTTTGGCTTACAGTGGATTGTTCACATCCATTTTTTGTGCACACTGAACTTCTTTTGACTAGTGCAGGGCAGCCTGCAAACTCTAGCCACACGTCACCCCTGCAGTCCCTGCCACTGGTGGCCAGTGCAGTTGAACATAGCAAGCCAAGACACACAGATGCAGCTTCTGTCAAGCTTCTGATCTTTGCTAATGGAGGGGTCTTGTTCAAGGTATGAAAAATTATTTCTTACTTGTGGGGAGGAGGGAAGCAATCCATATATATATATATGTATATATATAATAGGACTGCATATGTATATGATGAATTTCATTAATCTTCCCATATGCTTCATTACCTTTGATGATGTGGCTGTTGGCTGTAGTAAAGTGAGTGTCTTCTGAAAACCAGCCACATTGTATACCCAGGTGGCTTTCAGACTTTCCTGCTGCTTTGAAGCCATTCATTGTCCTAGCAGTGGTTGGAAGACTTAATGGTACTACAGCTAAGTTCCTTTTCATTCCATTTTGTAACTATGATGTTAATTACCATGGAATCTGTGTAACTGCCATTCTGAAAATTCAACTGTTAGCAGGGTTAAAATTTGCTTAGGTGTATATTGGACCCTTTTGAGGGAGAAGGTTCCTGTTTCACACACCAGTGTTGGTTTGCGGGGTGCTTTTTTGTTGTCTCATTTTTTAAAGTTTCCTTGTCACTTTTATGGGTGAGCAGATAGACCCTAGAAGATATTGTCAGTACAGTTTTTGGTTACAGCTTTTTCATCTGAGGTGTGTCTAAGGCTGAGAAACCATCCTGTCTCATAAGCACGGCAGATGATCAAAGGCTGATGTATTGAGCATTCCAGTGTTATTGATCATGAAAGAAAGGAGGCATATCAGGATTTGTAATCTCAATACTTTTGCCTGGGTACCAGCAAGATGACCTGTCTCTGAATTATGAGAGCCCACAGCAGTACATTGAGTGTTTTGCTATAATAGAATTGGGACCCTTCTCAAAGCAACAAAGGAAAGTTGGGGTTTTTTTGTCTTTTAAATGCTTCATTGGGTAGCTTGGCTTCTTTAGCTATTAGCTGTAAACTGTCAGTGGCCTAGGGGAAGATGCTGGAAGAGAAGATGGTATATTTTTAATGTGATTAAATTGCAAGTTCTGATTTTTGCTTGAAGCCTGTGTCTGTCGATTGCTGCTCCTTTTTTTTTTTTTAATTCATGGGATTCCATATTTCTTTCAGAAATGTAACTGTTTATGCAAGTCAAGTGAATCTTCCTTAATGAGCTATAAGTTTTTATTCTAAACAAGTCATTTATAATAGTAAATTTGCATATCTTGATATTTTGTGAGATGTTATGCCTGTATTGCAGAGGTTGGATAGTTTTGTCTATAAATATTGCTGTCCTAATTGTACAGCATGGTTTTAATTTAATGTTACTGTTCAATATTTTCTTCTTATAGAAGAGTCCCATGCCCCTTTTTTTCTATAACATGTTTTAATAAATGTTATCTGTCAACTTTGTAAATGTTTTCTTAAGCTTGAATGAAAGGAATGCATGTCTAGTACTAGTATTTAATATTTCACTTTGCCAAAATAAGTGCTCAAAAGTAAAAATCCAAGAGTTGTTGATATATAACTTTATTAAATATATTAAAAAGTGTATCTAGTAATGTGTCTTCTTGAAATAATGATAACATGCCAGTCTAGTCTAAGATAACATTAAACTAAAACCTGATTTTTATGACACAGTAAGTTTGATGAATTTGTGGAATTGGACCCATTTCTTTGCTGCTTTAGGTAATTGGCTTCCATGCTAGTTCAAATTTGTCAAACAGGTTTTGTTGTATCTGCTTTTTTTGCAGAATGGTGATCTCTGAAGTTACAACAGAGAATGTACATGCTGATAGGAAAATTCCAGAACTCTCACTTCATAGTTGCAGCAGCCACATGTCCAAAAGGCCTCTTGGTACAGTTGGAGTAGGCACAGATAACATAGATTTTTTTTTTCTTGTCTAAGTATGAAGGAAATCCCATGCTGTGAAAAGTATTAAAGATTAAGTTTCTCTTGCCTTCCTATGAGGTACCTTCCTTCTTTCTCTCCTTCACTAAATTTAGGTACTTACACTGAACACTTGATTTTGTCCAGCCTCCATCTGCTCAGTCCTTGTGGAACTGTCCCAGCCACTGCTTACTATGTCAGCAAAAAATGAACTCATTCTCACTGAAAGTATGTTCAGTCAGTACCCAGAGAAGTCAATGTTTATGTAACACAGTCTTCAGCAAATTCAAATGGAATATGGTACAAGAAGATTAATTTTCTCTTTTGGTTACATTTACTGAACACAGAAGAATAAGCCCGAAGTTTTTTGCCTGTTCAGAATTAGTTGAGTGCTTTTTATCTGAGTAAACAAATACAGTTTGTCTCTGTGTTCTTTAACTCTGTTATTTGTGCCCTGGCCAGGATGCTTCCCAGGCCACTGTTTTATTTGATCAGCATTCAATGCCTAATGTAGGAAGATTCCGTTCTGTATCTTAAAGGGAGAGAAAGACATACCTCCAGAAGACAGAACGGTGTCTGGTTAGAGCGGGTGGATATCCCAGCAGGACCTACTGGCACCAGTCACTCGGGCTGTTTTCAAGTAGTACGTGATAGCCGGTACATGAACTGTCCGGTTCATAAAGGAATCCTTGCACTGCCTGACCTACAAGCATATGCAGGATAACGCAAAAAAAAAGCTAGCACATGCTTGCTGAAGTGATTTTTGTGAGTGCCAAGGCCAGTATAACACAGGTGAACTTTTGAATTCCTTACTCAGTAAAGGTGGCTGTTAACAGCTGGAGTGCGGGATGTCCTCCCGCAAAACCCCCCTCGCTGTATCTGCGACTGCCCGTCGGGGTACGGCTCTGGGTTCTCTTCTGGAGCTGCACACCGCGAGAGCTCTCGGGAGAGCTGTGCCCGCGTACGCACCGGCTGCAGCCAGCGCTCAAACCCTGCTGCCTTCGTGAGGAGTCGCGCTGCCGGGGCGGCTGCGCCCGACGCCGGCGGGGGAGCGCCCGGGCTCCCGAGCGGCCCGGGGGCACCGCCCGCTGCCGGGGCGTCGCCAGGAAGCGGAACGGCCGCCAGCGGAATCAGTTCCGGGTGCGAGTGGCTGTGGGAGCGGGCGGGAAGCGGCGCTGGGAGCGGCCCGGGCCGGCCGGGATCCGCCATGTGAGAGCCCCGGACAGCCCCAGGTGAGCGGCGTGCGCGGGGCGCGCGGCCCGGGGCGGCGCGGCGCTCCCGGCTGGGACGGGCCGTGCTCGGGAGGGCTCCCGGCGCCTGACAGGCCCCGCGGGGGCGGCGACCGCGGCCCGGCGGGCCGTGCCTCGGTTCGGCTGCCTGGAGCGGCGGCAGCGGCTTCGTCGAGGCGGCTTTCGCCCGGCCGTGCCTCGGCAGGAGCTGTCGCGTAACCCGAGTCGGTGGCTCTGGTGCAGCTCTGGCGTGCGGGGAGGGAGGGCGGACGCGCCCGTGTCGGGGTCTGCTGTTGACCCGAGCGAGGCGTAAAATCCTCGGCGCGGCGGAGTGGGGCGGAACCAGCCCGGCCCCACTCGGGGAGCTGTTCGTTGCCAGGAGCTGCGGGACCTTTCAGCTGCTGCTGTGCCGTCCGGGAAGGTGCAAGGTCTCGTGAAACCGCAATCTCCGTAATGCAAAGGTCTTTCCAAATCCCGGCAGGTGTGCACAGCATGTAGAATTGGAATTGGCTTAGAGTACATCAGAGTTGAGAGTTAATTTGGAACAAGCCAGAACAATCTTAGAAACATTAATGTGGGTGAGCCGGGCTTCCAAAGGAAAACAAAATGCTATAGGATTAGCTGCACTGCAGCTTTTACATGTTATAGAATACTCAACACCTGGATCAGAATGTGCCTGTGTTTCATTGCCTGTCCAGGGACAGCTCCAAACAGTTCCGTCTGTCCCAAGTAGTGTGCTGGGAAAACACCACGAAAAGGTGCTCTTTGCAGCTACTGTAAATCTACTGCAAAAAATGTTGCTGATATCTAGAGAACATAGTCGCTTCATTACTGTAAAGAAACATCGGAGCCAAAAAGTCAACAATTTGATGAAAAGTGGCTACTGTTAAAAAACAAACAAACAAAACCCCACCAAAAACAAAAATGAAAGTGGACAGATTAAAATGCACAATAGTGATGAAGTATTACCTTGATAGTAAATAAAATTGTACTATCAGAAGGTTCAAGAGCTCTCTTCCCACTTTGTGAAAGTTCCGGCTGTGTATATATCCTCACTCTCAAAATACCAGCTGGATTTTTTTTAAATGGTAGTGACATCTCAAAGTTGTCAGGTATTCAGAAAATGTGGCTATTTAACATTACATAATGGGGATATTGTGAAATTTGTGCACAAAATGAAAGCTTTTGATCATTACTTATAAGATCTTGCTTTGAAGTGTATGCATCATCAACATGCCCCTTTGTTTTGTTTGTCTGGCACAATACATTTGTTGATACTGGAATCATAGACACATAGAATAGTTTTATTTGGAAGGCACCTTTTGATCTTGGCTTATCTCCAGTTTGCCTCCTGGTAACTGTTTTTTTGCATTCAGAAATAGATGCGTAGCTGCAACAACTATTATGGCAATTTGATTTTTAGAGTCAAGATTTAGAGATTATTTCTGTTGAGGTTTCTAATTCTTAGGTGAAACTATTTTTATGCATTGGTAGGTGTTTCATTTTTTCCTTTTCAACCACTTCCACACAGGCAAGCAGTTTGAGGAGGACAGTTAAGAGAATAAGGGACGAAGGTGTCATTTGGACTTCAGTTTCATATCTGCTTTCTGTGGGTATTTGCTCAAATAAAAGGGTCCTTTTTTTTCTATAAAATCCTAAATATGCAGTTCCAACAATATCTCTGCTGCACCATGCTGACCACTGAGAATGAGTTTGCAGTGTTGCTGGTATTGGCATGTGCTTCTGTATTCATGTCCATGTATGTACATACATCTAAATAAATTGATTTTATTTTGATGCTAAAATCATCCACTCTTTGAAGTAATTTTCTGTACATCATGTTGTGAATCTTGGTTAGGTAAAAATAAATACTTTAAAATTTTTGTTAGACAGATGTCTGAATTAGTAAAGCTTTACTGAACTGAGTGTCAGGGGTTGCTGCTTTGCTCCCCCAGCAGTTAGTGAGGTTGTGTCCCACTGCACTGCCAGAGACCTGCCCTGCCAGGCAGGAGCTCTGCTTGTGGCTTCACTGCAGCTGTTCAGTACTTTGGGTACAGCGTGGCCTGTCTGGCTGCAGAGAAGGAATAATGATTTTCACTGGAGTGTTCTGATACCTACAGATGCAAGAACGTACGAGCTAAGTTTTCTAGCAACTGCAGTTCAGCCTGTATTAACTGGCTTGTGTTTCTGAGGAAGTGGGCATTTCCTGCAGTTTTGGGAGGTAAAGTAATAAAGTTTTAAATTGTTGTGTAGTTGTCACCTAACAGATTTTGTATTGTAGTCCAAACCAGACATGAAACAGACTAACTTTCAAGGCTCTTTTCCAACTATGCCACATGCACCTTTTGTGTGTGCTTTCCTACAGATAATTTAGTCAAACTGCCTCTATCTTCTTTGACTCCAATGGGCATTTTGGAGGAAGTGAAGAATTAATGCAAAAACCAATTCTACATGTTTGCATAGTGCTACTTGTATTATTAGAAATTTTTTGAACTTTAAAATTTTCACAGTTTTTGGGAGTTTATGTGGGTTTCCTACCCTCCTTTGGTTTTGGGTTTTTTAATTGGCTGAAAAATTAAACTCTGTTTTTTATCCGTGGGGTAGGTCCCCCTGCTTTGGGGGTGGAGTTTCAGTGCAGCAGCAGTGCTGTGTGGCATGCTATTTAAGGCCATCCAAGAGCACTATATATTGACTTTTAAAGGATAATTAGTATTTCACTGTTATGAGAGGTATAAACTGTTAAAATGTTCTATGATCAGTCGTTAGCCTGTTTTCAAAGATTATTTCAAGAGTGTCTTGGAGACCTCCCCCAAGCCTGTGACATACTTGATGGCAGTTTTCCTTTGATACAGCTAGCGTTAATTAGTGTGGCTTTTGTAAATCTGAAGAGTGATGCAAATGCAGTCTGAAAAGAGTAAGAGTGATGAAGACTTTTACCCAAAAACTTCCATGATCATAGCTTATAAGGTAACTTTCCTAGGTTAAAATTCTCTTGAATGGTATTTGCAGTGATGATGTCCTGAGTTCTCAAACAGATGGTGCAGATACTAAGTCCTACAAAATGCAAGGGAGGAGTGCACTGATTTATACAAATACCTGTTTATTTTCTTGACCTTTCTCTGTATTCTGAGCAGTAATGTGTGGAGGAAGTTGAGAACTCCAAGATCATCGAGTCCAGTCTTTAACTGATCACCACATTGTCACCAGACCAGGGCACTGAGTGCCACATCCAGTCGTTTCTTTAACTCCTCCTGGGATGGTGGCTCCACCACCTCCCTGGGCAGCCTGTTTCCATGCTTAACAACCCTTTCAGTGAAGAAATTCTTCCCGATTTCCAACCTGAGCCTCCCTTGCTGCAGGTTGAGGCCGTTTCCTCTTGTCCTATCACTTGTTGCCTGGTAGAGGCATTTTTGGTGTCATGGAGTACTTTGTTTTGGATTTGTTTTAACTTTCATTATGACCCTCCTATGCATTTCTGTTGTCAGATGTGCTACAGCAGTAATGGTTTGTAATGTGGGTTTTTTCCCAAGGATTCCTTGTTGCTGAGCTAATTTAAGAAAATGCAAGGGATCTTTTCTCACACCTTAGAGTGAGTTAAAATGAGTATAATTTGTGTCATTCACCTGTCTGTGGGAACAGTGAATCATACTTCAGTGAGTGAAGGAAATTAAACAGGTGCAGACTTAGAAGCAGAAACTAATCCTATGTTGGCAGACACACAGCTTCGTGTTATAGTTATATGATGCTTCTCCACTGCTACTGTATGATGTCAGTAAAGTTAAATACCTAATGTGGTTTGTCAACATCTATTCTTGTTTTTTAAATTAAATAAGCATTTTTCATAGAACATAATTTTTAAAGGAAATTTCTTTTGAAATCTAATAAGAAATGTTATCCCTCTGGTGTTCAGAGGTACTTCAATGAACACTTTTCTTTGAAGCCATAGGGCAGCAATCCACTACTACTAAAGCCATTTTGTGGGCTATATTTGCTGTATAAAACCCTGACGAATAAGTGTAATTCTCTTTGCAGATGCATAGAGAATTTATATGATTTTTTTGAATGTGACTGTATCATCTGCTACAAAATAGACGAGAGGCTCAACACAGAGCCCTTCTAGGATTTAGTGAACCTGGTGTGCAGTTTTGGCCTATGCCTTCAGCCAGTTTCTTGGATACATAATAGCTATGAAAACCTTAAACACTTTGACCTACTTTTGAGGAAAGGTTAAGAGAGGATCTAATTGTAAACAGGTGCCCAGACTCAAGTTTTGCAGGGTTTTGCCCTAACTTTACACTAACTCCCAGGCAGGGGTGAAAGCTAAAGCATGACAAAATGCACTACTTTTTAACAATGAGTGTACCTGACACTGCTGTGAGTTTACAGAATCACAGAATATTCTCGGTTGGAAGGGACCCAAAAGAATAATTGAATCCAGCTCAAGTTGTCTTAGTTCTCACTACCCCCAAATGCTCAAGTTTATATATTGCAAATAAAACTCATAATTTTGATCTATTGTTCTATATGACTGTACTGAGCCCAAATAACACAGGTTCCCTCTGCACATGCTGAGATACCGTGGAAGGTACCAAATGGGACTTCTGACTGAACATGATTTCTTTTTCTTCTTCACCTGTGCTAATTCTGTAAGGAATATTATGTGTATAAGTTTCATTATGACTGTCTGGTTAACTGCAGAGATTTTTTTTTTTCTTTAGAGCATACAGTGGATGTGTCCAAAGTTAATTTGTATTTTAAAGTACCTTCTTCCTTCAGTTTAATGCTATATGCCTGACCCCAAAAGAGAAGAGGTTAGGGAGATGTTTCGACTTGAAGGAAGCTGTTAAAAATCTGGGGGAGTTCTTATTAGCCTTTTCAAACTGTAGTGATCTTCCCAGATCCTTTCAGAAATGTTTCAGCCATAAATACTGTTGTCTTGAAAGTGCTACTGCTCTGCCACCACTGATGAATAATTGAGTATTGTTATGGTGCAGTACCTGCTGAACATTATTTTGGTTAATGTTACTAGAATTTTATTTTGGAGCTGCTAACTTGATGCTATATACAAATAAAATAAAACCTTGTTGTGTATGGGAATATAATCTATGGATTTATTTTCTAGACAGTGACATAAGGGACTTTTGTGAATAAATAAGATAATTTTTCTTCTGGCTCTTATTCACCAATAAAACATGGCAAGTGGTGCCTGCTTTTCTGATGTGTGTAATGCCCAGTTTTTCCCCTCAGGTCTTGCTTTCCCAAATTGATATGAGGAAGTTGGGATGCTCTGGTACTAACCCTGCCAAAATTACTGCTGCCTCAGTGCTGTCCCTGCCACTGTCCAGCCTGCTCCTGAATGGGGTGTCCATTGGTAACCTGGTCACTTCTCCTCTACCTGGAGATTTAAGGTTGTGGCTGAAATCAGAAGAAGGGTTCCCTTCTGTCCACTGCTGCTATACTTCAAAATTCTTGTCATTTAACCCCAGCTTTCCACAGATGATTTCAAGGTCACAGGAAGCATGTATCTGCAAAGGAAGAAACTCACAAGAGTATGCTGTAGCTTGCTCTCTTTGTTTATTAGGAGCAGATGAGTATAGAATCTTGTTGTGCACTGCCTTTTAGGCAGGGTGTACTTGACCTGTTTGCTTGCTCTCAAAGCAGCACTGTGTTCCCTTGATCCCTGTTGCAGGTTTTTACTGCTTTTCTGCTACACTGATGAACATACTTACAGACCTTTAAGTCCATCATCCTGTCCCCTCACTCCCAGGATGTGCTGTTTGCTCCTAGCATCTTAAGCAAAATAAGCTTCTTTGTTTCCCAAAACAAAGATGAAACAACTCTGAGAACAAGGATGTAGAGTTACTTACAGATATGTATATGCATATGGATATAATGGGGTGTTCTAACAGTCATGCCAGGCAAGGGTCACAGTGGATCCCTATCTCCTTGGTGACTTTCAGGTTCTTGTGCTTTCTCTGGTATGTGTTTACAGTCCATTTTCAATGCGTGGCTGTGTCCCAGGGACCGTGAATTCATCTAGAGATGCTATGATGAAAAGAGCATAATTTTTTCCCCTCTATCATAAGGCATAAAATGTCCATGTTCTTTTTCTCAGATACCTATCCTTAATTCCTTCTTTCTGAACCAGTGTTAGTGGTGACAATTTATATTTTAATACTTTCTCCAGGAGTAAGTTATTCTCCATTTTGCTGGGTAAGAACCCTTAGGGGGAAGTATAGGACAAGGAAGAACTCCACTGTCTATATGTGACAAACTTTCTGTACATCCTAGGCTAGAATGCCAAATTACTGTTTTTTGAAGGCTGGTCTTTTGGCTTGTGCAGAGTCCCTGACCCAGGTAACTTGTCTATTCATGTCACTTCAAGTCAACACAAACTCTTCCTCCATTTAGCAGAGAAGCTTAATCACAAATGGCTGATGTTGCATCTGTGCATAGCTAATAAGCCCCACAAATTAAAGGTTTTCTATGTTGGGTTTCTAGGAAGCTTGCTGTCCTGTCAGACACAAATGACAGATTGTGATGGTGCATTCCCTCCTCCCTGGTGATTCCTTAAGTGACCTTAAAACACTCATTCGTGACACAGACATGCATCCAGCTGCTGATACTCCTGTCTTCTGCACAGGACTGGGATAGTGATTCTCTGCACAACAGGCAGGGATGCTCAGAAAAGCATGTAACTGCCCCACAGCTGGGATACGTTGTGTGTTGTGCTGTTTGATTTTTGACTTACATCAGCTCTTCACTCTGGACTGTTTTGTAGCTTTGTTTGCTGAATGAAAGAACTGTCCTGCCAAAGCCATCTCTGAAGGGATTGCTGCAGTCATGTCACTACTTGCAAGTAGCCATCTTGCAGTCCTTATTTCTCACCTCAGATGTAAGAGCCTAGAAAATGTCTTTTTTCTCACTTATACCTCTCAGCCAAAAAAACTCAGATTAATTCCCATTTACTCATTTAACGGGTAATGACACTGGTGAGTTAGAGAACATATTTAGCAAGTCTGATTTTGAATGTTCTGTGAGAGTTTTTGCCACTTTTCTAAGTCAAACATAATGTCCAGACAGGAAGCTGGCTTTCTTGCATCTGCTGAAAAGAAGTTCTGTTTTTGAAGGTTGTGGATGTTAGTTTTAAGTGAGGGTCAGCTGATAGAGCTCCAGTGCTTCCTTTTAGGCTTTTTTTCCTATTTCTACCTGTCATTTTTCTTTTTAGAGTACCTGAATTTTCATAATTTGATTTAAATTGTTCCTGTGTCCCATTACAGCATGTAACATAATAGAAAAAAAAATCCACTAGTATATTGTGATACACTGGATATGCTTCCTGCATCTGAAGTCAATGGATGATGTTGAGATCTGTTTGTTCAATTGGAAAAGCAGGTACGGTGGCAATATTATGTCTTTAGACTTCTGCATTAATAAAAACTAGAATAGCAATAAAAGTCTGAGGGTTCTTGGGCACTTGATTAGTGTTCAGTCTTGGAAATGTAGGGTAATGTTGCAGATCAACGTTCTCAGGCCGATAGTGTGTGTGTGTGCTTTTTACAATAGTAATCTGTGAAAAGTGCTTTTCTTTAGCTTTTGTTTGGAGTGCTATACATTTCTTTAAGGCCTCTTTGAATATCCTTTCCTGCTGTTTAAGCACCCATGGCTTTTAACTTAGGTTAGAATTTAAATGTCAAATTATTCTAGCTAGGAAATCTGCTGTGTCAGATGAGCTTCAAAGTTCACACCATGGTTTGTTAAAAAAAAAAGGAAAACTAAAATCACGAGAGACATTTTTTAGAAAATTGAAAGTCCATGAGTGGCTCAAACATTTTTCTTTCAAGTCTTTTGGTTTAAGACCGTACTTTTTATTATATGGAGTATTTATGCTAAATGTTTTGTTGTAATGCACCTTTAACAGAGCAATGGGTTGATGTGGCTTAAACATTTGCAAGCATTTGTTTTTGAAATGGAAAACTCTGCATTCATTCTCTGTTTTAAATCTTCCAATTTTTTCTTTCAGATTACTCTTTACATCTGTAGAAATGGACAGCAGCAGTTTCATTCAGTTTGATGTGCCGGAGTACAGCAACACTGTTCTGAGCCAGTTAAACGAGCTCCGCTTGCAGGGGAAGCTCTGTGACATAATCGTGCACATCCAGGGCCAGCCGTTCCGCGCCCATAAAGCTGTCTTAGCCGCCAGTTCTCCCTATTTCCGCGACCATTCAGCATTGAGCACCATGAGTGGCCTATCTATATCGGTTATTAAAAACCCCAATGTTTTTGAACAGTTGCTTTCTTTTTGTTACACTGGAAGGATGTCCTTGCAGCTGAAGGATGTTGTCAGTTTTCTGACCGCAGCTAGCTTCCTACAGATGCAGTGCGTCATTGACAAGTGCACACAGATACTGGAGAGTATTCATTCGAAGATCAGTGTTGGTGATGTTGATTCTGTTACTGTTGGTGCCGAAGAAAATTCAGAGAATCGTAACGGCGTTAAAGACAGCAGCTACTTTGCCAACCCTATTGAGATATCTCCTCCCTATTGCTCTCAGGTGCGACAGTCAACAGCAGGCAGTGATCTTCGGATGGAAACTACTCCAGGCAAAACTCTTCGTAGTCGTCTGCAAGAAGAAGGGCATTCAGACCGAGGGAGCAGTGGGAGTATCTCTGAATATGAGATTCAGATTGAAGGTGATCATGAGCAAGGAGACCTGATAGTAAGGGAAAGTCAGATTGCAGAGGTGAAAGTTAAAATGGAAAAGTCTGACAGACCAAGCTGCTCTGATAGCTCTTCCCTTGGTGATGATGGATATCACACTGAAATGGTGGATGGAGAGCAGGTGGTGGCGGTAAACGTTGGTTCCTATGGGTCTGTCTTACAACATGTTTATTCATTTACTCATGCCTCGTCACAGGCTACAGGTGTGTCAGAAACCTTTGGAAGCATGAGCAATACAAGTCCTTCAAGGTCAATGCTGAGCTGTTTCAGAGGGGGTCGTGCACGCCAAAAACGAGTACCTGCAGGTCACTTGCATAGTGATGTCCAGGGCTTGGTGCAAGGGGCTGACAGTGAATCCATGGTGAGTAATCCAGGATATGAAAACAGTCCACGGGAAAGAAATGCAAGAGGTCATTGGTATCCGTACAATGAGAGGCTAATTTGTATTTACTGTGGCAAGTCTTTCAACCAGAAAGGGAGCCTTGATCGACACATGCGATTGCACATGGGAATAACTCCTTTTGTGTGCAAGTTTTGTGGAAAGAAATATACCCGTAAGGACCAACTTGAGTATCATATTCGTGGTCACACAGATGACAAACCCTTTCGCTGTGAGATCTGTGGAAAATGTTTTCCTTTCCAGGGTACACTAAACCAGCACTTGCGAAAAAACCACCCAGGGGTTACAGAAGTGAGAAACAGGGTTGAGTCTCCAGACAGAACAGAAGCGTTTGTGGAACAGAAAGTAGATAATGATGCTTCAGCTTCTGAAGCCATGGATTCTAGTATGGAAATTCATGCAATGTCTAACACATCTGATTAAAATCATACATCTAAGTGAAACACAGACAAGCACATTACTAATGTATTTTTAAAGTATTTTATTATTTTAGTAATCTTCAGTACAAGTGTAACAGCCTTTTCATTTTCCTCACCTTCTGGAAATCAGTTAGAAATGGTTTCTGGAGAAGACTTCAGAAGTATTCTTTGGTTTTGAAGGAGGCTGAATTGTTCGGGGTTTGTTTTTTTATATTTGAAGATGCTCAGAGTATAAAGACAGTGTACTGGGGAAAGTCTAGGAAGAGTCTGGTGAAGTGTCCCTGCTGATTGATCTGGTGAGATGCAAATGCCAGTGGAGAAAGATATTAGAATAAGATTGGCAGCTCTGGTGAATGCTCAAAGAAGCTGTAATTTCCTTTATTTCTTAAATCCTGTTGCTGGTAATGAGTTACACAGCAGTTGGGAGAGAGAATATTGCAGCTGTGATTCCTCTCCTGTCACAATGTTCACTCTTACTGACTGGTTTTGGTAGTGAGACTGTTTATATATATAAATTTGCTTTATATATATAAAATGCTTTCACTTTACCTGTTCTGTGTCAAGGCTAATACCATATGCCACTCTATCAACCGTTAGGACTCCTCTCTGCTTAGAGTTTAGAACTTTGGACTTTGGGAGGATGGTTTTGGTTTTAAAGAAATGTTGTTTGGTTTTCATTTTATTAAACTATTACTTTGTGTGCAAAAGTGAGCAAAGTGAATTACCTTGTTTTAATAGCTTTGCTTTATAACATATGTAAACCAAATGCCATAAATCTATTAAACTATGGTTAAATTGTTGAAAGGTTTTGTTAGTTGTCTAGGATGCAAGCTGGACAACCTGTGGTGCTGACCTTTTTATATATATAGAGATAGATATATCTATATATATATAGATATACACACATATATATATATCTATATATTAAAAAAAATATTAGCAAACCTAAAAGTAGCATTGTGGTCTAAAATGTGTTTTTACTGGCCTCAGAATCTACCTTCATTTTGTACTGTAGAACCATACCAGGTAATTAAACTTAACTTCATCACTCTTCATGGTTGGTTAAAACATGAGAGAGATGTAGTTTAAACCACAGTATTTCCAAGCAGTATTTTAATAGGTCTCTTCACAGAGAGCTGTTTTCAGGTGCACGTTGGCTTCCTACTTAAATCTCCGAGTGATATGCCAGCACTTGGAATTTGTACTTTTTTTGTATAGAAAAACAAATACTTTATGGGAATTTTGAGCAATATGTTATTTCATGTGTGAGTATTACAGAGTTGCTATGGCTTCTCTGTTTTTTCAGTGGTTTTTTTCCTCTATAAAGGAGCTACCGACTTTAAAAATACTCTAAATCTTTTTTGTTTCACCAAATATGTGTTTTTAATATGGTGCTAACTTCATAATTTAGGTCAGTATGATATATAACATGTGAAACATAATGGTCAAGGAAAAAAAATCCCCAAAAACAGACAAAGGCCCCCCTACACAAACCAACTCCCCCAAAATCCCAACCAAACAGGGAAAAAAAAAAAAAAAAAAAAAAAAAAAAAAAAAAAAAAAAAAGGCCCAATCCCATACCACAAAAAAAATGGCTTAAAAGACCTCAAAAGCATGGGCTGGCAAACACTACTGTTTAACATTCTACCTGATGAACAGAATTAATTATTAAACTAATCACATACTTCTTTAGAATACAGGTTTTATATTTTTGGGTCTTATGTTTGTTTAGCTGATACTGAAAATCCATTTGTGAACGTGTTGTTTAACTCCCAAAAATTAGAAAATAAAAGCTCATTTCGAAATTATTCAAAAGAAAAAGGTGGGTTTGATATCTTTTAAAACTTTTTGGCCTCTGTGAAGCTGGGGCATATTTGTGCAGTGGCTTTATTAAATACACGAGTTCTTAATATTATGACACTCTGCAATAAGAATTAATTTCTCAAATATGGATTTACAGTATAACCCCACCTGCTCCATTGGAGCAGTTGCTGTTAAATTAAGTACATCATCTGCCTCTTTGCCCTAAAACTGCCTAAATGAAGAGGCGGGGGTGGGGAGATGTTTCTCTCCTTGAAGTAATTTTGTTTCTAGTAAGGGAAGGGATGGTCTGTGTCTAAAGGCTGGTAGTCTGTATGTTTACCCACCTAAAACATGGTGTTCCTGATACAGTTTTTTCCTTGAGTGTTTGTTTTAAGTAATTAAATGCAAAAAGTGTGTTTTGGTAAATTAAGTTTGAGACATGCAAAATCCAAGAAATGTACAGTTATTCTTAACCCTTTATCTTGAACCTGTGCTGTGGTGCCTTCGGTGTGACTTTTTCCCTGGAAGGATGACTTGAGGATAGCAGGATATGGGTACAAATTTATATTTCTTGAATTTCTCTGTGTCACAATCTTAGCATTATTTAAATCTAGTTCTTTGTATTTGTAAATGTATTAAAATGGTTTGAGTTTACCAAAGAGTGACTTATCCAAAATTGTCTCAGACAAAAGCAAACAAGAAAACAACATCACGTTGATTGTACAGGTTCAGGTTCATTGTAACAGACTGTTAAGGGGCAGGAAATGATGCATTTTTCTACGAGGCGTGGTTGAGCAGCGTGTGTCCCTCCCCGTTCTTGCCTCCAAGCCATAGCCAGCTGTGCGGGCTCTGCGGGCAGCGGCACTGCCAGCGTGCCGTGTCACTCGGCGGGTGCCAGCAGCGGCACTGCCACACACACGACATGGACTCCTGATGGACTTGGCATCAGCAGCCCGGGCCGCGGCTTCAGCAAAGGTGGAACTGCAGAGTCTCGTGTCTGTGCAGTTCTCAGCACAGAGCTGTTACGCGTTTCATTTACAGTAAATGCAAAAGTCAGTAGAATATGTGAAGAAATATTTGACAGCAAAATAAGTAATGAAATTGTACAGGCTGGTTCATAATTGAGTCTCTTCTTAATCTACCTTTTTAATTCTAGGGAAATGTGAAAACAGTGACAGTGTCCTTTCCTCTAGATGCTTAACCTATTCTGACAAACTGTGAAAATAAAGGATTTTATACCTTTGCTAATGTTTCTGGTTTAAAACTATTCTTTTAGTTTTCTTTATCACTTATCTTCCATATTACTTCTTTTAAACTTGTAAATACATTTAGAAAATAGCTTTGTAAATACCTACAGTGTATTAAAAGTTCCGTTTGGTCACCAAGGCCTCAAGATTGGCTCTGCTTTTTGAGTGTGAAATCTTTCTGTAGCATAAAGGATACTGTCAGTTCACTGTCAGCAGGGGAGACTGTCGGCCTAAATTGAGAGTTTTAATGCAGTCTTCCCCAGCATAAATTAATGTTTTATGCTGAAGCCTTTGGTTTACTTTAGACAAAACAATGAGGCCTCTTAATATGTTTAGGCTGAATTATGGGAAGAACAACAGGAATAAAATCAAGGGCTGGGAAAATATTGAATAAGCTTTACCTTTAAATATATATATATATATATTATTTTAATTTTTGTATTAGTTTACTGTGATTCTTTTATTGTCATTTTTCTAAACAGGTTTTACATGAAACCATTGAAAGGGACTCAAATATGCAACACCTAATCTATTTTCCAAGGGAATTTTACCCTTGAATGGTGCTTTTTGACTGGTCAGGGTTATTTATTAAATTTTATATTTGAAAGTATTTGGGGAATTATGTAAATTCTTTATATGAATCTCTTTATTTCATGAATTGTAAATTTCATAATACTCAGTGATCAAATTGGAAGTTTAGTAAAGTCATTCAAAATGTTCAAACTTTATAATCTGTGTGCATTTTACATATATTTTATCAAGTGCCAGAATACTTGTATTTAACGTTGTAGATTTAATACTACTTGCACATCCCTGTGGCAGCATTAACTTAAGTCACGCAAGTTTACACTTAAAAAAAAAAAAAAGCTAAACAAATAAGTAAGCCTGGGACGTGTGTTCCTGTATTTCTTCAGGGGATGTGAAGCCACGCATCACCGACTGAGCAGGTTTGCTCCCTGCTCCTGTAGCTCACTCCTGCTATGGCAGACACAGAACTGCTGACTCCCATTCCCACAGGCCAGGGATTCAGCCTTTGAACTCGGCCTGAGAGCCTCTGCTTGTAGATCTGGGCAGAGGTAGAGCTCTTGCACGATTTTAACAGTGTTTGTTTCTGACTGAAAATTTGTATTTTTAAATAAATTTTATTTGTATGGTTATTTTTCAAGATAAATAATTGAACAGTTTGAATGACTTGACTTGGTGTCATTATCTTGCAATATAAACCGGGAACCTCACACCTCCGCACTTCATCGCCACGTGAAGTAAATGAAGCTAGCTAAGCTGATGCTGTAAGATTGAGTAACTTGCCATTAAGGATTATTTTACAGCATGAACTTTAAAATATTTATTCAAATGATATTTTACTCTTGTATTCACTTTGTTTTTAGATTTGTGACATGAATATTTCTGTGCTGCTTTATTTTGTTCTGATGAATTTGTTTCTTGCTTGTAAATTGCCTTTTTTATGGTATAAAGTCAATCGGAATTGCTGTTTGTAAATTAAAATGCTTCTAGAGCAAATCTGTGGTGTCAGTGTCTACATTTAGATACTCAGTTACTGAGGAGCTTGCATTTTAGGTGCTATTACTGAAGTTTTACAAGAAGCATTTTAATACTGATCTACCAACTAGAAATCAAAAGACAATCTAAATTGTCTTTAGAGACAATTACTCTTGAAGTTTCTCTGTTTTGCTTCGTTCAGAACAGATGATCATTTGAGTTGTGTGCTCCAAAACCTCATCCAACTTTCAGAGCAAAACAAAGAACCCAGCCAGGTGGTGTCAACCCATCCATGCCATTCCAAGGCCAGTCTCTTGAGGAGGGACACCCTGCTTGGTTCCTCCAGCAGCTTTTATGTTTTATGTTCTGCCACATACGTCAGTAGGGGTGATGCTGCTCCCAGCAAGCATAGGTATACTCCTCCTCACCCACAACATGGGATTTAACAGGAGCAGCCCCAGTGCAGCTGTAGGCCATGGTTATCTTGACTGGCAGTGGGATTTGGAGGGGCTGGAGTTGAGTGGGTTAGTCCCTGAGTCCCTGTTGGTGTCAGAGTACCTATTCCAGAAAAACCTCCCTTCAAATCCCCTTCTTATAAGGTCTGAAACTTCAAGCACTGCAGAATGGGGTAAACAAGACCTGACTGTTAGGAGTGGGATAAACATACTGTTGCACTGGAATCCAGGCCACTGAGACGATCAGGCGCCTGGAGCATCTCTGCTCTGGAGCCAGGCTGGAAGGGCTGGGGCGTGCTCACCTGGAGAAGAGAAGGCTCTGGGGAGACCTCAGAGGCCCTTCCAGCATCTAAAGGGGCTCCAGGAGAGCTGGAGAGGGACTTTGACAAGGGCCTGGAGTGCCAAGTCCCACTGCCAGAGGGCAGGGTTAGATGGGACATTGGGCAGGCATTTTTCCCTGGGAGGGCGGCGGGGCCCTGGCACAGGGTGCCCAGAGCAGCTGGGGCTGCCCCATCCCTGTAGTGTCCAAGGCCAGCTTGGACCAGGCTTGAAGCAACCTGGTGCAGTGGAAGGTCTCTCTGCCCAGGGCAGAGAGGTGGAATGAGCTGAGCTTTTAAGTCCCTTCCAATCCAAATCATTTTGATCCTATGAACGTTCTGAAATACCTGAATTTCTCTCATTGTAGCTGGCACATCTGAATTCAGCATCAAGGGAAAAACAGACCCAGAGACTGGATGCTTGTTTAAAAAGTGCTATGAAATACGACTTTCAGCAAAGCAGAAAACAGAAGACAAAGATTTTGTGAAAAAGTTTTTTAAGATGGCTAAGGAAAAAAATTGGTTTAGGTTAAAAATGACCAGTTCTGTTCACCTGATCTTTGTGTACATGCAGACAGAGGCCCCATTGCTTAACTTTTCATAATGCAAACTTCTTGAAAACAGGTTGAGGGGAAGGTAGAATAGCCAATGAACATGGCATATGGAATTTATACTTCCTGCAATAATCATGCAGAGAACATGAAGCCAAATCCCATGGATGCTACATTTCATGAGCTATATGAAATAGCATAGTACATTTGTATTGTGCATGGTTTTAGGAAAAATTTAAATTGAATACTATGTCAAAAGTCAATTGAATTATAGACAGAAACATTTCATTAAAATTTAGGGAAATATATGGCTGATGGCATTGTCTAAAGTAACATTACTTGTCTATGCATTCTTTTCCACCAGAGGGTGCTGGCTGATTTTTAAAAATATATTATGTAGGGGTCATTTAAGGCTCTCTACATAGCAGAAGCCTAAAATAGGAACAAAAAAAGATGTTTCCAGTCCTCATTATGACACCTTCAAGAGGAGCAGGTGCTGGGTGATTCCATTATTAGCAGAGCAGTGTTCATACCCAGGATTCAGAGGCTGTCCTGCTGTGCTGCATGAGACCTATCTAGGCAGCAACACCATTTTACAGTTAAGCGTCAGTTTGGTAACTGTCAGAATCTCAGAATCTCATAATCATTTGGATAAGAAGTTAACTGGTTTTCAGATAGTTTTTTTTCCAAATTCCTGTAGAAACACCAGCAACTGATGTATATTTCTCAAAGACTGTAACACATGGAACGCTGTTTTAATGTCCTGGCATAGTGATACAGGACAGAGAAGAAAACATTTTGTCAGAGAATTCTGTACTTTTGCTCTAGTGGGAACTGATGCTATACGTATTAGAGGAAAGTGTGTTGCTTGGCAGTACACCAATAGGATAAACTCAAATAAGAATTAAATTATTGGAGATTCATATGAAATTAATTTTCTTTAGCCTTTCTGATGGGGAGGAAAGTGTAGGGAGAATGTCTTCTGTGTACTACTTCTGAACTACTTCAAGTGCCTTTGGCTTTGATATAGTTATTGGTGTTGTGAGCATCAGGGCTTGTAAGCAGATTTCAAATTTATGTTTAAAGTTATTTTTACAGTTTATTCTCAAATTGAATTTTACTGCTTTGAAAAGCACACTCATACACATTTAGTTGTGATGTCTGAAGATGTTTAAACTGCTCTGAGTTTGATAGGTACTGAAAACCTTTGATAACCAGGAAATTGGAAAACACCTTATAAATGTATTCAGGGCATCATGCAGTATCTCAAAGCTTCCTCTGCGTACCCTCACTAGGCTTTTGTTCTCTAACGTGCAAACCTGCAGGCCAGTCCGATGGGCTGCGTGGCATCCTGCATGTACCTTACCACTCCACAGAGCCTGTGTTTTCCTGTAGTGATGCCTGCACACCGTGCCTGAGTGTTGCTTTAGAGAAGCTGTAAATCAGAGAAAGGGGCACCATCCTTTTGACTCGTTGCTTCAAGTACCACCAAGAAGCCCACAAAGCTCTGCTTGATTACCTCGGAAGAACACACACGGTCACTGACCTGCAGCATCATCACCCGGACCTGAACCTGACCCCAGTTTTAGTTTCGTCGGTGCACGGCAAGGGAGAGGCACGGCCCATGCTGCGGTGAGGCGACGCGAGCGGCCGGCGCTTCACCGACTCTTCTCCGGGAGCGACCAGAGCCGCTGCTCGGGGCCGAGCCGCCACCGGGAGGGACGCTCGGGCTGTTCGGAAGCCCTGCCCGGACCCCCGGGTTCGCCCCGGTCCGGAACCCCGGGCTCGCCCCGCTCGGGGACCCCGGGTTCGCCTTGCCCGGAGCCCGCGCTCCCGCCGCCCTCACGGAGCCACGTGCGCAGCCGCACTGCGACCGCCAGGGGGCGCGGGCGGGGCGGGCGCAGCCAAGGACGGCGCCGCAGCACCTGCGCTCGCGCGCTCCCGCCCCGCCCGGGCCCATTGGTGCGCGCTCCCGCGCGGGGAGCCGGTTGGCTGGCACGCGCGTCAGTCGGCGCGCCCCGGCCCCGCCCCACGGTCCCCAGCCGGGCCGGGCCTCGTCCCCGGCGGTGCTGAGGGCGCCTCCCTCTCACCGAGAGAGGTCGTGGGCGTTGCTGGGGACGTCGCGTCCCGAACAGGTGAGCTGCGGACGAGCCCCTCGTGTCCGGCACAAAAGGTGGGACAGGCCGCCAAGCCCCTCGTCCCTCAGCCTTCTGCCGCCCCTGCTCCGGCGTGTGTTGCGGGCGGAGCTCTGCGGCGACAGGCCCAGACGGGCGCTCGCCCTCCGGAGGCGCCGCTTGCGGGAAGCCGGCGGCTCCCGGCTCCCCGGGGGCGGCGCGGGTGCTGCCGCATCGCCGCCCGCCGCGCTCCCCACGGCCCCGCGGGGCTCGGGGCTGGCCCGGCGGGGCCGGCGCGGGTCCGGGCGGACAGCGGGAGCTGCCTTGCTGCGGGTGTGGGAGCAGATGGAGAGCGCCTAGGGTTGGCTACGTCCTCCTGTGTCTTTAGGAATAAATTTGAAAACTGTCTGCATATCATGTGGATGAAACCGTGCGGGTCTTGTTAAGAGACCTGTTTTCAGATCGCTTCAGATAGTTTTTGGTCTAGCTTCTGCAGGCTGATGTCAGCCTGGGGCTTTGGCATGTAGTGGATGGAGGAATGGATGTTGAAATTCTTGGTTATAGAAGCACATCATGCCTTTTGTCTGTAGTTTGTTGTTCTGAACCCAACTGAATGGAACATATGTATTCTTGTCATGCTAATTATTGAAAAAATTGAAATGCATAGATGTCTCTGAAATACAGAAGAATATTCCTTGCCTCATAAACCTTATCTATGAATGTTGCAATATGTCTTTTATGTCTAACGTTGATAGTTAGATATTTTTCATGCCTGGTAGGTGTCCGTCATGTCTGAGTGGGACAGGAAGCTGCTGTAAAGGCAGAACTACACACACTGGCTTGTTTGTTTTCTGTATGTTGCCCATCCTGCATGAAGTAGCACGAATTTTTAGAAAAATAAGTACAAAACACTTTCAAACCAAGGTATTTTATTAGTTTTTTCTGTTTATTTGCCTTATTTTAGTGAAGCAAAGACATCCAGAAGTTCAGGTGCATAGTAAGTACAAAGTTTGCCCTTTATTAAAATGCCATCTGATGCAGGGCAGACATCAGGCATAATGTCTGTAATTTGATTGAAATACTTAGGTAGATACTAATCCATTTTTAACTTGTCATTTTGATTGTTTTATAAACTAGGATCATTTACTCATGCAAGGAGTACCTATTGGATGAGTTTTGGGTGTGTCAAAAGAATACTGCTTTTCTAGCAAAAGATAGCTTGCTTTGACACCAGTAGGAATTGTGTATAGTTAGTCTAGAAGACAGACTTTTTTAAGGGGGAGGTTCCCTAGTGGTAGAACGAAAATAAAAACTGTAGTAGAGGCACAGTTGTAACACCAATTGACCTGCAGTGATTTTTACCTCTATCAAAGCAACATGGGCTTTAATGAGATTTTCATGTCAGTCTATGTAAAAGAAGCTGTCTTTGAGATTATTTTCTTTTCATTTGATGGGTAATTTTATTAAACATTAGGTTTTATAGAAGTTGCTATAAGGCAAAAGAAGAGAAGAAGGAAGGGCTATGCCTAATGTAAATATCACCAAAATTAGTTACCTAAGCAGTATTTTTCTCAGGTTTGTAGCTGATCACATTTGTTGGAAGAGCTATGGCTTTATTTGCTGATACAGAGATAAAAGAATTACTGTATTTGGATTTGTGTCCATTTTGCTTTGTTTAGTAAGCCTTGAAGAAAATGGTGTGAGGATGAGTAGCATTTACAATTCATAAAGCACCTTGAAAAAAGTGAGTGAAACCAATAAATAATGCATGTTGGCTTGGACCTTGTGTTGATTGACAGAGTGAGGGGGAGTTACAAGCACATATTTGGAGTATATTTAGCTATGAAACTTACAATACATTGCTCTTCTCTCTGTGATGTATATGTAGTTCTTTTGAGTTTGGGAATTTGTCAAATACCAATGAAACTAGCATGGGGAATTAACCATGAAAGTTGTGGGGGAGAGGTAAGAATAAATATAACAGAGCACGTGTTTCAGGTGAGGAGTGCACAGTTTGAAAAGAATCGAGTTGTAAAATAAATGTCACCATAATCCTGTTTCCTGGTATTTACAGGAATGTTATGATTTTAAACAAGAGATAAAACTGCTGAAAGGCCAGAGCTAGACCCAGCAACAAACTAATGGAGGTGTGCAGCAAAATGGGTTGAGAGCAGAGCTGCCTTATTCCACCGTAAGTATGCAATTGTATTTAGAGTTACAGGTATTTCATGTTTTCACCTATATTTGATAACCAGAGATTACAGAAGTGTCTGTCAGTTCTCTTCTGTTTAGAGAACTTGAGTTGTGATAGTATTTTACTGTAGTTTACAGGTACATGTTTCTTTTCCTGTAACTGAAGATTTTTTTTCCTTTTGGGAAGATTCCCTTAAAATAAAACTTCCCTAAACATATATCTTGGTCTTCTAAGATATTCAAGTTTGCAGATTTGCTTGAAGGGTAATGACTTTTGAAGGAGGACTTCTGCTGGAGAGAGCACTGAAGCTCTGTCTTGATATGGAACCTTGATGTAAAGGTTTCCAGACACAGATAAAATTCCAGTCTATGCAAAGTTCTTCAAATGGTTTCTGATGATTAGAAACCTGTACTGTATTTCTTGTCTTAATTTAGGTAACCAGAGGGAGATCTGTCTACTGTCTTAGGAGAATTCACTTTATTGTACTTTTTTGGCTTATACAAGTAATTTTGATCATAATATTACTTTACTTCCTAGTGCAGTAAGTAATGGTGCAGGTAGAAGAATGGAGAGAAGAAAACATTTAAGAGTAAATTTGTAAATATAATAAATGGTCATTAGGGTGAGCTCAGTAATCAGTGGATACAGTAACGACATGGGGCGTAATCAGAAGAATAGCATTGTGCATTCATCTGGCATTGTCAGTTTCCTACTCTTTCGTGGTTTTAGCAGCTGAGGATTGTGTGAGATTTGAAATAGTTTTTGACAGCCTTTTGTTATGAAATTTTGCATACAGCTCCTATAGTAGAAAACTGAGACATTGCATTCATTGTAATTTTGAAAAATAAGACAACCTTATTTTTATTCCACTTGCAGAATGCTAGCTTACCTTTTTGGTGTAGTGACTGCCGCACATGTCTTTGTATCCAGGTTGCCTGATGACAGTTACTTTGAAAAGCTGGAATTTTAATTGTTGTAGGGCAGCTTAGTGACAACAAAGGGACCAATGGCAGTCTAGTGTAACATGTGACAAATCAAGTAAAGCATGTAATAAAAGCATGACCTGCGCATTAGGTGTTGTTTTTAATGTACTGTTAGATATAATTCAAATCAGTTGTGTATTCATAAAACCCAAGAGTTTAGGACTTGGATTCTGAAGTTGTTTCTTGAACTTGTCACAGCAGCTGCTTCTCTGCTCACAGTCAAACTCGTTTGAGTACATGCACTGGAGGGGTGGAGGGAGGAGAGTTGAGAGAATTTTAGGAAGGGAAGTTAACTTTGAATGTACTTTTTCCTGAATTACACTTGATCCATTGGCAGCTCTTGGGAAATTATGCAAGATTCAAGTTTTTTCAGCCTATTTACTCAGGGACAATGCATGTTATTGAGGAATAGTTATTTACTTGAGTGATCTCAGTTTATGGTCAGCTGAATCAATCCACAGCCCCATTTTATTTCTGTTGCATTTTAATTATTCATCATTAAATATAGTAAGAAGTTTCTGAGAAAAGGATATGCATGAAACTGCTAAATTGTTCATAGTGTATTTTGTCTATAGGTGGTACTGTTGCCTAAAGTGCAGTGAAATATATTGGGGACTTCCTGGTGAAATGGATACTGAAAATACACAAGTGTTTGCTCTGGAAGAGCTTTAAAAAGCCATTACATTTCTATGACTGATCTTCTCTAGTGTAATTGCTTTGTTCTTAATAAACTGTTGGTAGGCAATTATTTAAATCCAGGCTTTCAAGTGCTCCAGAATTTTTCATGTTGTCCAAATATCCACCCAAGTCTATTGTTTAAGTACTTCAGAAGGACTTTTTGAAATTAAGAGATTTTTCATATAAAGCAGTATGACCATTAACACAGCTCAACTGTCTGGTCTAATATCTGTGTTTGTATATGAAGTGGCTGTCATAAAAGGGCTCAGATAATTATTTTCTGAAGGAAGTGGGGTTTACATGGGTATTTTCTATAATTACTCTAGGAGATATGGTTCTTTTCCCCTCCACTTTGTAGGAATCATACGTGAGGGGATGAGAAACGGAGTTTGAGAGGTGATACTTACTGAATGGGGCACAAATGAAGACACAACATGTGTGTCAAATGAAATGGTGTTTGTACTTTTGGGAAAGGATGCTGTCAGGTGGTGCTTAAATGATCTTGCATCAGTGTTGCTCAGTGCTTTTGAGGTTTGTGTTTCCCTTCTAAATTTATTTTTTAAAAACGGCAAACTCTGCTGGTTACTTCTGTTGGTTCTACCAAGTTTATCAGTGCCCAGGTAGGGCCCTAGTGCACTTTGATTGTTCTCACTGAACCAGTTGTCCAGCTAATTTAAGCTTAAGAAAGAACATTTATCTTTTGGTAGAATGCTGAAGTATATTTTCTTAAAAGCATGTTGCAGCTCTCAGTTCATGATGCATGGTATTAGGAAAACCATAATCAACTAATGAAAGTAGTAAGTAAATGGTTTTTGAAATCAGCTAAGCCAGTTGACTTGCAGAGTCTGGAATGGCTGAATTAGGACTGGTGAGAAGCACATATAGCTCACTATTTTTCCTTTCAGTGAAAAAAAATCAATAAGAGCAACGGTCATCAGTGGTTGCTGACATGATTATCTTTGTATTTGGTGAAAGCAATGTGAACAGTCAGTAACTTCCTCAGATTGCTCTGCTAGCATTCAGAAATGAGAGCACGTGGACTTTGTTGGCCAGAAGTGGTTTTCTATGCTTAAGAGTCTCAGTGAATTTCTTGTGAGTTGGGTAACTAGTACTGAGACAGAACTTATGGGCACTTTGACTGCATTACATGCATATTATTAACAGCAATATAAAATTTGTATTTTGCTTTCAGAGAATGTTGCTTCTGTGGCATAGATAACAAGAATAGACAAATGCCGGTAAAATAATGCCTCTAAGGTTTGCTTCTGTGCTTGGTTTTGATGGTGGTATTTTTGGGTTTTTTTTCCAGTTGTTTTTGCAGTGTCTTCAGTTTTGCTTCAGAGAGCGCTCCATATCTAAATGGGTTTGTCAAATTGGCAAAGAAGAACAGACAACCTCTGGTGTCTGTTGCATGCTGATTTATCCACTTTGCTTCTGGCAGCCTATGAAGGAGATCTACTGCAGTGTGCCTGTGAACCTCCCGTGCAAGCAGATAAGGTGTTTCCTTAGTTTTGATTTTTAGTGCTGTTTGTGTAATACATCATTTTAATGATTAACCTGAGCAAGTTAAAAGAAATTGTATGAATCAAAAGCTGTGAAAAGAAGTTGTATGTCATTTAAGTGACTTCGTACATTTTGTTGCCAACATTTTGGGCCTTTGATAATTTCTGGGATTTGAGAGATTTCTTTTTATTCTGGTTGGTGTGAAATATGGCAAGTACAGGGGAATATTATTTAATAATAATATTAATATTATTATTAATTAGATGTATCAACATCTTTATCTATGTTGTCTGACAGCCTCTTCATACCATGGGCATAGTATTAGCTCCTGTCTGACTTTGTATGCAGAGTGATGCTTTCTGCAGATGGGGAAACACTTCAAATGATCAAGTGGACTTGACTTAAAAGGATAATTGCTTCCTATGACTTTCACAAAGGTAGAAAAACAAGTGGGTGTGTAGAGAAGCATTTTTTCATAGATGTGAATCTTGGAGAAATCTTTGCACATAGGAGAAAGCAGTGCATTTTTAATGCTTGTGTTATATTGGGAACATTTGGGGGAAGGGCTAAGGCAAGGGGAATCTATTTTGATCCTGTCTAGAGTGAAAGTTTCTAGCCTTGCAAGATTTATGTACATGCTGAATGTTGAAAGGCGAAAGTATATTAGTGCTTTTGGGTTTAGCTCTTAAAGCATTTTTGTCTCACTTTGATATAATGAACATTAAAACTTGGTGTAAAACTGAACTTGGGCATGATACAAGTTCACATCTGAGATTTTTCTTTCCCCTTTCACATCGTTATTGATTCCTCATGCCCTGGAGAACCTATTCAGAAAGACAGGGATGGAGAACACAAGAATATTTTTGTGGCCTTAATGTAAATGCCACATGTTAAAGAAATTACATCTACAGAATTACTTTCCACTTCAGGATTGTAAGGACTGTTAAGAAGAGCAACTCCAGACCTAGAAATGCTTAGCAGCTTGTTAGTGCTCAAAATGACTTAACCTTATCAGGTGAAAATGTAAAAGGAATTGACTCATGCCTTGTTTAGCAGAGAAGATTTTGGCATTATTTGAAGCAAAATTCGTGACTTGTTTCCTGCGAGATCCTGGGGAGAACTGTTTGTCATTGTAGGAATGAGAAGTGAAGACTTCATCTTTCTAGAGAGAGTAAAACAAGTTATTTTTATTCTTAGCTGTTTTGTTTTTTCAGAATCTTTCTGTTGGTGCACTCAGTGTTGTGGGAGGGGACACAAGGATGCAGAGGGAGATGTGGCAGTATCCCTTGCTGCACATATGAACAACTACAGATTTTGCTGAAAGAGTCCATTTACAGGAATCAGTGGCAGTGCCTGCCATGGGCTCATCCATGTGTGCTGTGGGGAATGATGGCACAACCATGCTGTTTGCTCAGTTAAAAAGAATCAGAGCTTGAGCTGAGTTGCTAGTTCTGTAAGCAGTTTGTGGTAGCCTGCAGTTTCGGAGACTTTGTCCTGTCTGGGAGGGACTTTTATATAAAACTTAATTCAACATGAATGACAAATAGTACACTTTTTTTCCCCCTGCATTTCTTGAGTTGAGTGGAGATAAGGGTAAGGACTTGGCATGGCTTTAGCAATATTCAATTGTACTCCTTCACAGGTGGAACCTGGAAAAGAGCATCTATCTCCTAAGATAATCTTGTTTCCTAAGTCCTTTGCTCAGAGTAGGAAAAATGAAATATCTTGTATTGTATTGCTGGGTTATTTTCTTTGTGCATTTTGGATTTTTTAATAAATTTGACTTATTCCACAAATAATTTGCCTTGCAGGAATTTGTGTTTTCTGTTTTCAACCAGTGTTGGCTGAGCTGAAACTTCCCACATCTTGTGGAGAGCATGTATAAAAGGAATGACCTCATGGCCAGTGTGATGGTCACCTCCGCCACTCCAGAGGTACAGTTCATTGGGTTTTATTAGCTCCTGTATCAAAATGGAAGTTTTGGCTGGTTTCAGCTTTCACAGAAGCCCTTTCACTACTAATTAAACACCACACCATTTGTAAGAAAAGGAACTAACATGTCAAGAGAGTAATTGTAGAACGCTCCATGGTTTTTGGTGTTCACAGCCACATTTTTTTATTGTTGTTGTTAATGACTACTAATTTTGTTTACTTTTAAATAACACTTTTGACCTGTTGCTCTGTAACTTAGAGCAGCCATGTATTGTTGGTGAGTTCAGAGCAGTGTCATATACCATGAAAATGGAGTTAGTCATTTTGAGATGAAATTAGTCATTCTGCAGATAAGTCTACTATTTTTTCTTTGTAGGGTAGTAGCAGCTCAGATTCTCTGGAAGGGCGAAGTTCGGATTATGCCAATAAAAGCTATGATGCAGTTGTATTTGATGTGTTGAAAGTAACTCCTGAGGAGTTTGCTGTAAGTATAAATGTTGTTTTTGCATTTAAGCTTGTATAATACTCAGGGTCGCAGAGTACTAAAAAATACATGAAATATTTTTTCTTTAAAAAAACCCAGCTTTTAAATAAACCTCCAGTGTTTTTAAAAGCAAATTTCTGACTTTATCAATTTCAATAAAATAATCCTGTCTTGGGATTTAATAATTTAGTACTGACTTGACACAGCATATTTGTTTTACTGTATAAAGTCATTTGCATTTTTTTAAGTCTTTAAGTTACCCTAGCATAGGTTAGTTCTGGTTAGTGAGGAATATGTGTGTGGTTTGTAGTTAATGAAGGGCAGATAGAAATACGTCATTGTTAGCTCTTCATATTACATGATGTGAAATTCTGTCTTCATTTCAGAGCCAGATAACATTGATGGATATGCCAGTATTTAAAGCTATACAGCCTGAGGTAGGTTTTCTTAAACCATCTGCTTACATCTTTGGAATTCAGTGCCTGAGGAAATGTGACGATTCAAAGAATGCTTTTTTTGATCAAAAATGCTCACCTTCTTGCACTGCATTAATGTTTTTCTAGGTATATTCCCTGTTAGTACTGTGAATCTGTAATCCAGCATGAGTTACTTTGGTTGGTCATCTGTTGCCAAAGGGGATAACTATGCATTTCTGGAAGTCTTCTTGTCTTGCTTTGAGTGGAGTGTTTCTTCAGGATAACTTCATCAAGTGTAAAAATTCTCTATTCTCCATTCTGCTGCTGTTTTTCAAATATCTGATTCCAGACTTTTGACTCCTGCCTCTGCTCATAATCTCAATTTTAGACTGCATCAGCTGCTTTATAAGCTTCTTAATTCGTACAATCATTTTTAAGATTCAGAATAATAAATGCTGGGATTAAATCAGCCCCAACCCTTAAAAGTTAGTGTATTATCGTCTTTTAAGATTTTAACCTTTTAAGAAAGACGCAGAAGGGAACTCGAGGCCTGTTGAAGAAAAGCAGTCAAAGTTAACATAGACCTTTGAAAATCAGTAATAAGAACTTGAGAAATGAAGAATAGAAGTAGTTGTCAGAACATGACAAATTTGCATAAAAGTATGATAAATTTATTTACTGCAAAAGGTACAAGAATCACATGACTCCTGCTTCAGGTGTTTTTGAATATAAGAGCATGTATCCATTGTGGTTTGTTGTCTTCTTGTCCTAAGGTTGGAATATCATGGTTATATAAAGGGCAGCCCATGCTCCCTCATAATGTCAGCAGAACTGAATTTCTGGCAACATCAGTAGGGGCAGTCAAGTTTAGAAGATTTTTGGTGGAAGCTCTAGCCAGCTAATTAGGTCACTAACAAAACAAGTCATCATTTATTGCAATAGTTCAGAGAGATTAGCAGACTTCTATTTTGAGAAAATATAGGAAGGAAGTCAAAAATTTGTCTGTTGTCTGTCCTTCCTGTCAGATAATTACTTTTTTCCCCCCAAGAACACCAAGACAGTTTTATAGCTGAAAACACTTTCATACTTCTGAAATTACATATGTGCTCCAGGCAGTTGGGGAGACTTTTCTTTCCTGTGGGGAAGAAAATGGCAAACAAACAATGCAATAAAAAAATAGCAATGCCCATAGAAAAGTCTGCTCGCAAAAAATTTTCAATATGTACAAATTGATACATAGATACTTTTCCATGAGGAAGTTTTGTTTAGACAAATATCAGAACAAAACGGATGGAGTTTTTTATTCTAACTACCTTTGCCAATAGCAGAGGTAGTGTCATACTCTGAGGAGATGAATGAACTAAAAAGTAAAATGCAAAACTATAGATGTTAATTTTTAAAGCAAATTTTGCATTTACTTTAGTTGCTATGAAACCTGTGCCATAGAATTTTATAGCAAAAAAATATGCCAAAACAATTGATTTGCTGTTCTTCTCCTTTGTAATTGCTTCATTTTGCCTTTTGGAAATGAAATTTACTGAAGTTGTACTCTGGCAAATAGATGTAACTCACTGAGGAGTGATCAGAAGGAAAACTCTTGTATTTTCAGTTTCTGCTAGAATATAGATCTTTGAATATGTAACAGTTACCATGAAGTATTAGTTGTTAATTGTGCTTTCTGATTTTCATTTTATGGGCATCATCAATATAGTTTGTTTGCCAAAAATAAGCAACTGTTTCTATCCTGAAATTCTGACAACTGTAGGACGAGGTTTTAAAGCAAGAAATAGTTTGTGTATTTGTCATGAAACTGCCCCTTGCTATTAGGTAAGTTATTAGACTAAGAAAGTTAACATTTTCTAGTTGAAATTTAAGGTTTTATTATTTTAACATGACCTTATGCGTGGATGGAAATACCTAAGATTTTAGAGTTTTGATTGCTAAATCTTATCTCAAACACACAAACATCCTTTAAGTGTCATATTTGCTGAGGCTTTTTCCTGCTTTTCAACAGCTATTACTAAAAAACACATCTGCATTTTACTTTGCAGAGTTTGGAAAGAGGATGTCTAGTTAACAATTCTTTGTTCTCCAGCAGAAATAATTATGCTTACATGTTAGATTTCTATGTGACTTTAGATTTTTTTTCCCAAGTCCTGAAATTGCAATCTCCACAAATTTCAGGGTTTTGCACACTTGATGGGAATGTTTTCTGTGAGTGTGCACATTGAGGAAACTCAGCATCCTTCCATACCAAAAAAATAAGAGATGAAGTGTAATTATTGAACAGAGTATATTGTAGCAGTATAAAAAAATCAGGAAGGGCATTTTGAATCACTCTCTTTTATCAACCTTCCTATTCAGTCTGAGTTTAAACCTAGTCAGATGATTTTGCCACACACAGAGTTTTACATTGTTACTCACTAGCCCTCTTGCAACCGCTTGATATCCTTAGGTTACTGATCTCTTCCACTTTTCTGACAAAGGTATGTTTTGCTGTCCTAAGTAGAGTGTCTGAGATTTTTTTTTCCACATAAACATATGATTTCTAGTATCATAAGACTAGACATGGACTGTTCATGTGGAGGATCTGTGTCCTTGATGCATTTGACAGATGCAAATTGGCATTTTGATCTGCAGAAGTTTTAGGTGCTGGAGATGGGGATTCAAAATGTGTTTGGAGCTGGAAGTGCTTTTCCTGCTGCTCGCGCAGGCATGTACAGATCTCTAGAGTGTGCTCCATTTATCAGCATTACAAAGTGCTTTTCAGAGGCAGAATTCTCTTTGGCTGACTCTGCCTTTTCATATAAAGGTGTCTAAAATTAGTAGTGTACATTTGGAAAGTTGAACAACATTTTGATTGAAATTGAGACTTGTGGTTCTAAAAACAAAAAAGTGATTTAGAATTAGTGTTAAGGAGAACTCGTATCAATTTTTTAAAGCAGTTTTTAAATGTGTTTCCTAGGAACTAGCCAGCTGTGGATGGAATAAGAAAGAAAAACACACCCTCGCTCCAAATATTGTTGCCTTTACTAGGAGGTTTAACCAGGTATATAATTTGATTACTGTCATGTACAGGTACTGTTTGATAGTTGTCTTTGAGTATAAAGTTAAACAGAACTACTCATGTGAATTAAAACCTATTTTTCCAAATGAGAATTAAGATTTTTAAATTGCAACTCCTGTTTTCAATTGCTTTGTTCTCATTTTCATGTTGTTCCTGTAGACCATTTGTTCCTCAATTATTAGTTCCTGATTTGTTTTGCTATGGTGCAACATTAGCAATTTTTTTTTCTTTTTTTCTGGGTTTCACTTGCTCATTCGGTTATCTTGGTGTTGTCTCACTTCTCCACCTCTTGTGCTGGTAATGCTTCTGGTCAATTGCAGTGATACAGATGAGAATTCATGCGATCAGAAATCTTTTCTTTCCTTATCTTGTTTTCTTCCTGGACCATTGTGAGAGTTTGCAAATATTTAATCTACTAGACTAATAAAGTCAATTTTTTTTTAATAAATTAAAGTTGTATGTGTTTACTTTATAGGTCAGTTTTTGGGTTGTACGAGAAATATTAACAGCACAGACCTTAAAAATAAGGGCAGAAATACTGAGCCACTTCGTGAAAATAGCTAAAGTAAGTGCAGATTTCTTACACTATCATTCAAAACCTTAATTCCTTTGTGCTTGTTTCTGCACTACTCCTGTGAGCCTTTCTTGGATTGCAGAGAGTAACAATTCTGTTTTAGCACGTGTTATGTTGTACTACATGATTAAGATAAAGGAAAGGAACGAGAACTTTTCTTTTCTACTTGGTTAGATGAACCTACCCAGTTCAGCGGGACTCATTCTGTACCTCTATCTATCAAGTTTAAAAGTTGTTTGGGTTGTTGGTGGCTAATTGTGTGTTGACAACATCAAATGTGGTTTTTATCTCCCACCATTTTCTAACTTAACTTTTATGAAAATAAATTCCGTGCTTCTAAAATAGCTATTGTGAGACTTTTATTCCTGCTTGCAATATGTAGTTGTTGGTATAAAGCACTGCTGTTAAAGCTCAGTTATTTTATTGAGTTTGAGCACTGCATTTTACTCTTAACTTTAAAACAAACAAATTTAAAAATAATTATCTCTTTCATGACCTGCAGTCATTCTGTTTTATATGACCCTGAGTGACACAGCACTTGGATCAAAGTCCCAAGTGTGAATTTTGTATGCGTGAAATCGCGTACGCACGTAGGTAATTAAAATAATATTTTCCATGTAGTACAAAACAATTTTTGTATTGTGTTCAGTGTGTTTTGAGTAATTGTCAACACACAGAGTAAATTCAAAATACATTGAAGTGAGGTAAATTTTTCCTATAAAACAGATTACAAAGGTAAAAATTGTGTTAATTCTGAGAGGGTTGTCAGCATCTTTGTGTAATGTTTTTGCTTGATTAAATATTTGATTTCTAAAATTACATGACTTCAAGAACAATGCATCAAATACTTTTTTTCCTGTTTTCTGTTCCTGAAGGAATAGCCTTAGTAAATAACAAATAAATCAAGTACTGGTACTGTTTGTATTCTTGAAACTGAAATGCCTATTATACTGATGGGGTATACTTGTAAAATTAGCAGCTTTTAAAGTGGTCTTAAGAATCTGGCACATGACATTGTGATAATTGGGATAATATTTTGTCTGCAGTCATAGATGAAAACTTTATATTTTATTAATGAAAAAATAATAGTTTATTTATGCAACTTTTATATTAATTAATCCTGCTTAACTTTCAAATGTGCTAAAAGCTATTCCCTTTTTTCAGAAGCTTCTAGAACTGAACAATCTTCATTCCCTTATGTCTGTGGTGTCAGCACTGCAAAGCGCACCTATCTTCAGGCTGACTAAAACTTGGGCTGTAAGTGTTGCCTTGACCCTTGTCCCTTCTGTCTTGTTTGAATTCTGAGCTTCTTTGGAATTTGTTACATTGTAAACTCCGGAGGAATATGCTTCTATGTTTTTATTTTTGTGGTACTGTGGTAACAGATGCAGTGGTCTGTTACATGTTCTGTGAAAAGTAGAGTTTTGGCTGCATCTGTTTTCCTGTAAATTTCCTTTTTCACTGTGTATTCTAGAAGCCACTGGTTGTATGCTCAAGAAGACTTCTGTTGATAAGTAATCTTAGAACACCCTTGTACAGAACGTGTATCAGTGTCCCCTTATCCAAAACATAGTGTATAATTTAATACATTATCTAAAAGGAAGGAGAAAGGCATTTTACAAACTTACAAGCATTAATTTTCTGATTATTGTGTGATGCATTTCAGTTTTTATTTATGTTAGACATTGAAAGTATTGATAACTCTATTTTCAGAAATTCCATCTCTGGAAGGTAGAATTTCTTAGCCAAACTTAGAGTAAATTTAAATATTTCTTTAAAGAGGTATACACAATTACAGGTGATTTCTACTCTATGTCTTAACTATACAAAGGTTTGGGTAATTCTCATCAATTACGTATTCCACACACCATGGATCACACTGACTGTTCAGACCTTATAAGTAAAGATGGCTATACTTAAGTCTTAGGTGTATCAAGCTTTTAAAATGCTTGCAACTATGTTATGATTTAATTGCTCAGAATGAGGTTAAAATCTAATAAAAAAGTAAGTGCCTGATGTTTTGAGCAGCTTGATGAAGTTGGAAATAAATCGGGAGAACTGCTCATGTGTGAAATGAAGTATGTGACTAATTTGACTTAGACGTAAAGAGGTGCCAGGCTCTTTGTAGGCGCAGTAGTTCAAAAGTACAATACATTGCAGTGGGAGGGCCTCAAGCAATTCTCAGTGCTGCTAAAAAGAAAACATCAAAATTATTCTGATATATTCATTTCTATCCTTGCTATGTTATTTTTTTATCCACAACTAAACTTAAAAGCTAAGCAGTACAAGATCTGGAATTTTCCAGAGGAAAAAGGTGTATGAAAGAATGTGCTATGGAGCAGCTGTCTGTTGTCAGAAAGGACACATGCAAGAAGCCAGTGTACAGTGCCATAATTCTCCACTCACTCCCAGCTCAATTGGCTTTTAAGACTGTCTTGAAAATATTGCTGGGTTTCTTAAAACAGATGAAACAGAAAATGTGTTCTTTTAGCTACAGTTGTGTATTTTATGTTTACTTTTCAGCCTCCTGTGTCTAGGATTTTTGCATTCCGAAATGTTTTTTCTAGATTTCTGTAATAAGTCTAGTAAGTAGAAAACATGGATTTAGTATCACAATGATTTACTTTCCATATGCTTTTTTTCTGAAAAGTCATACTTTTAATAAGGCACTGTTAAAATAGCACAATTTGCATTTATTTAGAGCATTTTCCATTACTGTTTGTCCTTTTAAGTTTAGAGGATTTTTAGCAACTCTGCTAAGTTGTGAGAATATTGGTGACTGTATTATAACACACTTTTTCTCTAAAAATATAATATTGCTGAGGTTACTCAAAACTAACTTAGCGATGTGAGAGTCACTGACAAATTAGTCAGAAATAATGGTCATGTTTTTTCATAGCTTAAGACCTACACTAAATGGCCTTTTTTTTAAACAGGTAGCATGTTTTCAAACATTGTGATGCTTTGGATGATGATGATTAAATTTAATCTTAACTAGACTATGCTCTCCTTTACTCAGGGCAATTCAAGAAGTTACTGACTGTTAGTTTTGTGTGGATTTGTCTTTGAAAATTTTATGATCTCCCTTTTCTCTGTAGCTTTTGAATCGGAAAGACAAGACCACCTTTGAGAAGTTAGACTATTTGCTGTCTAAGGAAGATAATTATAAAAGGACACGAGAGTACATCAGAAGCTTAAAAATGGTTCCTACAATTCCATATTTAGGTGAGTGTGAACAATTACCTTATTATTTATCTGTAGCTCACTAACAGACAAGTGCTAATGTATCTAGGTAAATGACTCACCTTTTAGGCAAAAAGGCTAAGAAATAGGATTATTTTAACAAAAGACTGTCAGCTTGAACATGGGTTTAAAGCCTATGATGAGTGTATACTATAAAGATGTATTTCCAGCCATATCTCCAGCTGCAGAAGAGCAACTGTAATAGCTTTTCTAGGGAATGCCTCATTCTTGAGATCTGCACAATGGATACTGGAAGTTCTCTGTGTTCTTTCCTCAAGCCAAGCATGAAGTAGCCTTAATGCTACTAATTGTTAGAGTACTGCAGCCAGGCTTTCGGGCCAGTAGGTACATTTAATATTTCTAATTTGAAATAAAAATCTTTTCCAGAATTCAGTAGATAACCCCATGGAAGATAAAGGTTGAATACGGTTTGAAAAATGTGGGTGTTTCATATAACCTACAAAAAGTTGTTCCTGCTTGGCCCGTGTGGAAATTCTGTATTGTTTTCATCTGAAAATTGTTTTGCTTTTTTTGTGTTGTAATATTTCAACACTTCACACACATCAACAGTGGCTGCATATCAAAGTTTGTTTGAATCAGAGGCAGACTATTGTGTAGTAATCTGAACTACAACAAGATGAAATCTCAACATATCAAAATAATATTTAGTATTTTATTAAGGGTTACAATATTACAGGGGTAATCTAATATATTAAAAACCCTACTTTCAGTTATATACAGCACATGCTACATCACACATCATACTGTGGTAAAGATGTGATGAGGTAATAAGGGAAAAGTATGCAAACATACACACAAACACTCAAGTGTCATACAGGCTGACCAAAAAATATGTTGAACTTATAGAGGCTTTCACTCTGCCTCTTTGATGCATTCTGTAACTTGTATTTTTTGTAGTAGTTTGTTTGTAATGGGTGTGTTAACAATCTGTTATAGAAACCTATCTCAGAATATTAGAATTATGCCAGTCTGTATTTCATAAGTGTGACTGACCTCTAAATATAAATGAGTAAATCTGTTTAATAATTTGACAGTAATAATTGTGAAATATGTTTAAAATAAGTTTTTGCTACTGATAAGTTCTCTATATAATTTTTTATCTAAAGGCTATTAAATAGCTTATAAATTGGTATCCATCATTTGCCTGCAAAGTTGGATAGACCCTTTAACTTATATCCAGCCGTTTCTGATTATAGAGGCTACACAGCAGGTAATCACTGAAGTCAGGTACAAAATACTGTAACAGTTGTGTAGTATAACATGTTGGCTATAGAGCACATAATACCTATTATAAATCTGGATTAATTTCCATATGCAAGTAGCTGTTTCATTTTGGTAAAAAATAATTCATGTTTTTAAAATATTAATGGTGAGTTTTTATAGGAGCAGATTATTTAAATGCATTTACTGAAGGGAAAAGGCCAGATTTACCAGGACAGTAATGGTTTGAGTATCTGCTCTCAAAACAGAATTATATAGTGCTAACTTTATTCATGGTAGTTAACAAAGAGTACATAATCATCACACTAATGTACATATACCAGCTACATATTTCAAAGGATATGATTCCTGTGTCAAATGATTGCTTATAATAACAATAATAAAACTCTTGCTGTACAGTTTGTAATATTTCCTGTATTTGAGAATATTTATACATAACATACAAAAATACTTAAATGTGGTGGCAATATTTTTATCATCCAAACTTAATTTACAGGGAATAAAAACCAGGAAGTTTATCTACGGTTTTCATCTAAACTGCAAGCTCTAATAGGACCAAGAGGTGTTCTGAATGTTATTACAGTTCCTTTTCTTCAGTTCTTTTTCCTGGCATGATTCTTGAAAATATAATATACAAGCCCTCAGACCTTGCCAATAAATGTACAGTATCTTACATTCCTCATTTCTGAAAAGATAATTTCAGGTAATAAAATCATAGCTTTATGTGAATTTTAGAACAACAAAGCAAACCAAGAGAAGAGTTATTTCAATGAAATGTGTTAGGGTTAGGTCTTATCATCATAACAACTTTCTTTAGTGAATACGATCCTCCCCGGAATTCAGCCCAGTAAACCCCATCCTGATACCGACTGCGGTAGTGTCCTCCACGATACCAGACTCCATTGAGATTCGAGTGAGCACATGCATTGTACCACCATCCTCCCTTCTGGTAATGAGCACAGTTACCTGCAAAAGAAAGCTCCAGTTCAGGCTGAGAAGTAAATGAAAAATCTTAAAGCAAGCAACCAAAGTACAAAACTTAATTGGTTGGTTGGTTGTTCTGGGCTCTTTTTTTGGTAACTGTATGTTTAATATATAGATATCCTGTGGTACAAAGTGAACTTAGGCTTCTTCAGGAACCAGCTAAGTAGTTAGGTTCTACAGATAGAATCCTTTTTGGTTTTTTTGTTGTTCTTGCCTGAAAATCAGTGAGTGTTACTGTCTCAAATAACACTTTATAGCATATTTTGCAGACCCATGTATAGTGTAAAAACTTTTAATTTTGGTGTTAGTATATAAGGGTTGACACAGCAGTTTGTATTTCATAAGGTGCTAATTGACAAATCCCTTTTTAAGTGGATTTTTTTTTTTTTTTTAATGCATGACCATTAGTATAATACCATAAGTATTTTTCTTTTTTCAAAAGAAAGAGGTAAAAAAGGGGGGGACGGGGATGTAAAGGCAAAAATGGCAAGGCAGCTGAGAGGGACCTCGTACCTGTGTATACGTCGTGGTCCCGGTCCAGCGTGGTGAACTGTTTGCCGTTGTGCCAAGTGAAGGAATCTCCCGCGTTGCCGTTGTAGCGTCCCAGTCTCAGCTTGTAGTACTCACTCTCTGGCTCCAGTCTGAAGCTGGCATACTCAGCAAATACTTTTCGACCTGACCAGTCTTCCATTGTTATGAGCAGTTTGTAGTTGCCTTGATTTGTTAACCAATAAATGTTTTCTAATCCAAGCCAATATTCTCCATCTATATTACCAAATCCTTGCTGTAAAGGAAGCAAGAGAAGCATGTTAATATCCTGCATCTGTGTTAGTGGTAAATCTGAGTGTATTCTTAAGTAGAAAACTGCAGTGACTTATTTTATAGAGACTTCCTCTTCTGGAAGGGTAAACATGCAAGTTCTTGTTCAAGTAGGCTCTTGGCCGGACTCTAAAACCATCCTTTAAATTAACTTTATCAGTAAGTTATAGAGGGTGGAAAACACCATTAATCAGCTCTCTTGTCCTAACCTTGTATGTCTCCCAGTTCCTGAAAAAGTTGACAGAGCCGTCCAGCCGTCTCTGAATGACAGTCCAGCCACCCGGGTCATGCCGTTGGTCACACCAGACCTGCATAAGCTGGTTTGTGTTTTCTGGTTTTACAAGATAGATGGAGCTTGTGTCATGGCCGTCTTCTAATGCTTGTAGACAGTCTCTCCAGGGCCCTGTGTCAAAACAGAAAGGCTCTGCATCAAACTGCTGCTGAGCATTTCTTTAATGCAGGGCAGTATTTCAGTTGGTAGCTTTTTATACTAGTTTGGTTTCACTGAATAGCATATTTGTTTTTCTTCTTATTAAAGGATGAGTATCCACCAGGTGTTTTCAAACAGATCCATTTATTGTAACTTTATTTCTGGAACATTTCACAATGAGTTACTGGTAAAGGTAGATTTTGAAAACAATTTTTTTTAAACGCAGCCATACTGGTACTTTTACCAACAATTACATATTTCAAGAAACTAAATATGAATTGACTCCACAGATAAATAAGGATTTCCTTTAGAGAACAAAACCGTAAGTTTGACCTTGATTCTGTCTTTGAGAAATTCAGCTTTTTAGGTCCCCAAAAATGTCACTGGCACGGGCATTAACAGTGGAAGCAACAACCTCAATTCTGGCTGTAGGTCTTACTGCTGCCATCTTAATAAATTACAACATAACATAGAAATTAGGAATTTTTTTAACATAAGGTGCTTGTGAGAGAAACTTTATATAAATAAGAGGGCTGTTAGTATACTTTGAATTCACAGAAATTGCAGTTAACACAGCCTTGTTTTCAGAAGGAGAATGCATTTTTTTCCTTCAGTTCAAGAGAGTCCATAAAAAACTTACACTTTTTGAAAGTATGTTGTATTCTTGTTTTTTCAAGAAATTTTCTCCAGTGGTAAGATAGATTCATTAAAACAGAATCTGAGATATTCAGAAATAAATGATTTATAAATTCAGATATAAATGATTTATAATCTCTGCAGACATGCTCCCCCAGCTGCTTTGATTCCTCAGCAGCAGAGTGAAGTCAACAACAATCCTCAGGATTTGAGATTAGAGCCCCTGGATTGATTCTCCCTGCCCATTGAAGGAGTAAGGCTCCTAGTCAGAAGATCTGACAAGCCTTACTGAAGCATATACTGCTATCAAAGTAATTTCTGTTTTAAATTATTTCAGTCCTATGGTTTGTCATAATTCATTGTCAAACACTACTAATGGTACTCAGCAAATGCAAATAAATTAGTTTTATAGAAATAATCTCAGTTTTGGAGATTAAAACACTGAGGTTTTGGTATTTTTTAACTATTTTAATCAGCAAGTCAGTGTACAAAGAGGCAATCCAAGTCTTTGTTCTGTGGATGCTGTGTTCTTCTTGCCTCAGTCATAATCAGAGACTGTACCTGGAGCTGTGCTTATAAGCCCCTTCTCCATTTCTTTTGGGGCTAACTGTTTAGATTTCTGGCAGTTAAGATACAGATGCCGTGCTCTTGTTGCACCATTGCACGGCTCATTGAGAGGTGGGAAAAAATGTTAATGAGCACTAATAATTTAAATTGCTCTGGTTTATTTTATCACAATATGTACGTAGTGGCACTTACTAAAAATAAAAAAGAAAGTCATTATTGAAGAACTTCTAAAATAGTCAAACAGCTTTGACCTTGTCTTTGTAAAAAATATATATAGCAGTATGCAATGTAGTATTTACACTGGTCTAATCTTGCAGTTTCTTTTATGGCACATGGTAGCAGCGCTCTACTACACATGATTCTTTTTTTCTGAAAGTGATTTAAGATGAACTATTAGAAGTACATCAAAGTAGAATTTGCTGCTACTTTTTTGTGACAAGTGCTTTTTTGTCAGATAGTAACTTGTCAAAAGTTTAACCAGGGTATTTTCTCTTGAAAAAGTGAGAGTACCCTGACTTTTAAGGTAGGTAGTTTTGATAAAACTGTCTCTAGGGAGTTGCAGAATCACAGAAAGACTTGGTTGGAAGGGATCTTAAAGTTTGTTTCATTCCACCTCCTTTCCCCAGGCATCTAGTGGACATCTTCCACTAGACCAGGTTGCTCCAAGCCCCATCCAGCCTGGTCTTTGACACTTCCAGGAATGGGGCACCTACCAAAAAAACCACAACCAGAAAACAAACAAACAGTGGGGACAAAGTTAATAGTGAAGCTACTGAGACTAGAAAGACTGTAGTAAGTCTGTGATGAAGAGAGAATATTTTTCTTGTATTTTGCTCCTGTTTTCATTGCACAGGTTGGCTGTGATCACATGGTTAGTTCAGCCAGGAGCTTTGGATAAGAACTCAACACATAGTATGGAAAGGACTGGATAAAGTATGGGTGGATTTTTCCCACTGGCTGGGCAGTTGTGGTGGTGAGTTTTGTTTGTTTTGTAGGATGTTGTTTATGGGTGTCTTTTTGCGAGCTTTTTCTAGTTCTCTCCAGACATCTGACTAAAGCATCATGTATGGCATTAATTTTAAGGAGGGGTTTTGTTTGAGATGTGGTTCATGAATGGAGAACATTCTGAAGGATGAGGAAAAGGTGTGAAATGTTTCTTGACTGAAAAGAAATGTGAGGAGAGGGGAAGGAGGATACCCTGGAAACAAAAGCTTAATTAGTTTAACTTCAGTGGTTGGAAACTCGCTTGAACAAATAAAAAACTGCAAGTGAGAAAATGAGAGAATATTATAATCAATTTGTGCAAAAGAAACATGAAACTTCTTTTTCTGATAAGTGAGATGATCCAGGGAGAAGAAACAGATGTGAAATCTATCTTAGAGAATTATGGACTGCCAAAGGAACCTCTGGAGATCAATGTGAAAAATTGCTGGATAACCAGCACTTCCTCAGGTGAAGATCTGGGAGTTCTACAGGGTTGCAAACTACTTTGGAATCAGCATTTTACTTTTCAAAAGCAGGAAAACACATGAGGCTAGATCCGCAAAAGTACTGTGCACCAGAAGTAACTTTTCTGTTCTGCTGTTTGATAGTGAATCCTCAGCTCCAGTTTAAGGACTTGAAAGCACAAGGAGCATGTGGACCAATTAACATGTTTTTAAAGAGTGTAAGGGAATGAAGGGGAAAGGTATTTCACTTCCAGAAAGATAGGGGAACACTGTTCCAAGCTTGAACCTACTTTGAGATTGAAGTAAAAATGTAATTATTAGAGACACCATGGTTTATTGCTCCAAAAGAGTTGTAGTAGACACGATTTTCTTCTGAGAATTTTTCCTTGCATAGTACATGAGCATCATGATATTTCTGGCAGAGGTTTTTTATGCCACAATGCAGGCTTTGGTGCACTATCTTTGGCAATTCTGTGAAAATACTGCTTTGTAGCAAAATGTTTTAGAGACTTACAGACTTAAGAGACTCAGTGTTTACTTGCTCAAGTTTCTTTCATTGTGATTATTTCCATGCAGAAATAATACAGGGGTTTGGTTTTTAACATGTGGCAGTTACATTATTGGATAATCCTAAAAAGTTTGATGTCCTTTGGAATATTTTGCAAATAGCCATGAAATATATTGAGTGCAGTTCCCCTGCACTGTATTTCAGTTAGTTCTGAGTTTAGAGATCTGTGACTCTCTGTCTTTTTTTCTGAAGAAGGTATGTGTTGTCCACACAGTGAAGAGTAGTATGGAACACATACCTGAACTGGTTTGGGTTTGGGTTTTTTTTTTCAAATGTGGGACCATAGGTGAAACGGAGTTCTTTACCTGTTATTTTGTTATCACGTAGATCAGGTGATCTCTAATGTGATTTCACATCATCAAATCATGCTTGTGGCAGAACTCCTAAGACTCTTAATTAGGGCTGTATAATATCCTGTTACTATTCCTCCGCTTGCTTCCTTTTGCTCCTGTCTACAGCACAGGTGCCCCATGTAAGGTACAGAGCAGATACTCCTTTTTTAATCACACAAACAGAGTAACAGATGATAGATCAAAAAACTTGTAATAATTTCATATATTTACACAGTGTCAAACTCCTTCAGGTGACATGAATTGGAGGAGTTCAGTCTTGAGCAAAGGTAAATAAAATTTAAATGACTTGAATTGTAAGATTCTTCTGAAAGTCCTGTATCTCATACATGTAATATAAATTATGGGTTTGTCCTAGCAAAGTAACAGGAGAAAAATATGTGGGGCTACTGTGTCTGTCTTAGACATTCACAGTTTTGGGGTTTTTTTGCTTTTTCTCTGTGTTTCTACTACAGCATATATGTAAAATTCACTAGCTAAATAAATTCTGACTGCATTTTTGATATTACAATTAAAATGTTGCCCTCTGCATATGAGCATAAACTAATGTAAGTGTATCAGTAATATTACTTACCAGATGGTTTATCAGTTGAAGTTGGAATACTAGTAACTGCAGGCATGGTTGGTAAGGTAGGTGGCAGAACCTTTAAGTTCTGATCACTTTGAATCTCATTAGTAGATATCTGGTTATTAATGCGATTATAAGTAGGAGGCTGGTACACTTTAATTGGTGGTTGTGGAGTTTGTGGCAGTGGCTTTATGGATGGCATTCTTTGACAATGTTCTTCCAGCTGGGCAATTATTATTGTCTGATTATTGGCAATTGACATCAAATGTTGATACTTGTGCTCTAAGTCTTTGTATTTGTTTGCAAGCTGCAACATGTCTGCAGTTTGGTTCAAAATCTTATTTTCAAGTTGAGAAAGTTCTAAGGCGTTATCGCGTTTTCGGATAATTTCATGTAGTAGCTGCATGTAGAGTTGTGTGACACGAGAATTCATATTTCTGCTCTCTTTTCTTAAGAGTTTAACTTCATTAACAATTCCACCATCCACCTCTACCAGTTGCTGGAGAGTTTCTATTTGTCTCTTTTGTTTAAGAAGTTCATTGTTAAGTAACTGTAATTCTTGTTTATTTACCCTGTTTTCAAGCAGAACTTCAGGCTCCTTAGAATTAACACAAATGGCACCTGTCACTCTCTGCTGAGGTACAATAAAGGTGTAAGTGCATTTGTCCTGTGTGTCACTGGAACGCTTATATCTATTCATATAAATGAATTCTTGAGCTTTTTCCTTGTCATTGCCTTCAGATTCCTGTGTTTCACTTGCAGTAACTCCCACAACAGTTACTAGTATTAAACAGATGAATCTTGTTGTCATCATGATCCTCTAGTTCTGGTCAAATAGTCTTCTGCAAAGAACTTCGTAAAATCTGTTTTAAAATAAATTTAACAGTAATGAGTAGGAAATCAGTGTGGATTTACAAATTGTCAACTCTTCTAAAACTTACAAAATAGTACATAGTAACTACATGTACAAATGAGGTCCAGCATCAACTCTTGTTGATTAAAGGGGACAGAATGGGGAGTAGTTGTATCTTTCTATGGTCAGAACTGTAGCTGATAGTTCATCTAAAGCCTGCCAAGAACCATAAGAACCTCCATTGCTAAAAAAAAAAAAAAAGAAAAAACTTACTTTACATTGGTCCTTAATAACTGTAAGTTAAAAACTCTACTACTCAGACATTATAGGCAGTAAAATCTTACTTTTCTAGACTAGTAGAACTTACAACTGAAACATTTACTGTGACTCTCACTGGAGACACTGTCTCTACACTCAGCCTAGTCATCTCACTTCAGAGTCCGTTCTTGAAAGGGGAAAAATAGCTGCATGTATGCATGGTGGGCAGTGACGATGCATGGTGATTTAAATCAGCTGCTGCTGTCTACTGACATACTGCAACAGTTGCACTTTGGTGAAATTGCCATAACTTAGTTCTCCATGCAGATTCATATTCAAGGTGGACACCTGAAGCCTTCACAGTCTCTCAAAAAATAATGGGCCAGAGTTCATCAGCCTCATTATAATGTGTCATCTTAACAATCATCTGGTCCCACTGCCTGACCATGTGAGTGACCCCTCTCTAGGAAGCCTATTCTAGGGTTTGACCAGTGGCTGCTTATGGCAGGCCACCAGTGCATTTCTGGGGACTTTAGCTATTTGGATTCAGTATAGTTGAGTTTACTGCAAAGATAATAAAAAACAGTACCTGTTTGGTTTGTGGAAATGATAGTGAGAAGCTGCTTCATATGAAGCAGACAGCAGCAAACTTTAACAAGTTAGAAAATATTTTTAGTGGCTTGTATGCTGCAGCTGAGGAACTAAGGAGGCATTAAATTTACTGGGCTATGATAATTATTGTAAACAAGGTGATGCAGTACGTTTCCTATGTGACTTACTCAACCAGAATGATCAGAAGCTGTTAAACTAAAACAGGATTCTCCATTTAAGTAGTTGCATCTTTGGGATAACAACTGTTGTTTTTACAATAATCATTGTCACTCAGCCTCCCTAAAAAGGCTCCCAGAGTATTACATATCTTAGAAGTTAATTTCAGGATTGTGGGGGTTAATTTCTTTTACTGTTTCGCTCCATTTTCTGTGCAGGGTTTTATTTCTGTGGTGTGGGTTGGGTTTTTTTGTAATAGGTGACTTCCACTTAATTAAAGAGTGGATAGGCAAGGTCCAACACTTAGCATTTATTTCCATTTCTACAATTGCTCTGACTGAGGAAGGGCTTACAGTCTAGAGGCTGGATTGTTAAGAGTTCATGTAGGTCCAGCATGCCAGAACTGAATGCACTGTAATTACTCTCACACATCAAAGCCTTTTATAATGCCCAGATAGGTGAAAACACATATATAAAAAGGACAACACATACCCCTTTTGCATAACACTCATATTTTCTGAAATGGTTGTTTTGACTGTGAATAAAAAATGATACCATACATACAAATGAGCTCATTCAACTATGCTAGACCACTGTTAATCACTGGTTTTTGTGCTGGTCACATTTAATAAAACGAGGCCAGGAGTCCTCATGATGGGCTGTTTTCCTCTGTACCTCTGATATGCCATCTCCTGTGCAGAGTCCTCAGGCACTGAGGCATATAAAGGAAAGCATGTTCACAAAAGGCATAGTGTTAGCTAAGACAGCATTTATTCTCTAGAAGATAAACTGCTGTATTTTATTGTGAATTCATACTTAATTTGATAGCTTTGCATTTTAAAGAAGAAACATGAACAGCTAGCAACACACCTTCACTGTTTAATACTTTTGTCTTTGATAATGAAAGTTATTTTTATATTAGTGCAGTTTTACATTTTTATTGCATTATAAAAGCAAATGAAGCAAGGGTGTTGAAAATGTAAAATCCTGCTATGAAAACATCAGAAGGCTTGGTTTTGCATTTTTTTAAACAAATCTTGGGTTTTTGCTTCTACAGAACCCTTTGATAGCCAGTGTTTGTGGACTTACAGTTAGCTGGCATGTTCCAGGCACCAAGCCAGTAATATGATCTGGATTTCACAACACCATTGTGATAAGACAGACAAGCATGAATTTTTTGAATGTGCTTGAATTTGCTTTCCTACTCCCTGTCCCTTGTCTTAGAGCTCATGCTCTGGTTTTTACTCCTTCACATATTTTCTTCCATGGAATTACGTTAAATTATCCTGTCAATTTTTACCTCTCAAAGGTAATCTTCAAACTTAATGTGAAGTTTGCTCTTTTCTAAGAGGAGGAACTTCCACTGCTGCAGGGTTTCTTTTAGAATGAACTCACGTCTTAACTTTTAGATGAAAAGCATTGCTGTGAAAAACCTATATAGTGATGGTTTTTTGTTTTTGTTTTGTAAAAGGAAACAGCAGTTCACAGTGAAAATACAGCACAGTAATATGTAGACCACATGCATTGAAAAAAAAAAACTTTAAAGTTGGGCTCTAAGTTTTAAAGTAAATACATAGGAGAGGGCTGACACATAGTAGCATGCAGTGCTAGTTATGAAAACATGATACTAAACTGAATTGAAAAATTTAACTCCAAACTTACGGAGGGAATCACTTTTGCTGTTTTGCCACTAGTTACTTACTTCCATTGTAAAAAGTGCCACACTGGCATTAACCAGTTAATTCCTTTAAGATACTTGTGTTAGAATACATTCTCTTGTCAGATTTTCTGCCCACTTAAAAGTGAAATTTTAGTTCAAGCAACAGTTCAGTTTTCTTGAAAGGTAATACTTTTTCAAATGAGGGGAATGGATGATTAAGCAACACATAAGAACAAGAGTGTCTTCATGAGGTCTTGGAGAACTTTTGTTTTGAAATACTATCAGTTGCTGCAAGAAACTGCAGAAGTTTATGTATCTTTTGTTGCCATGTAACTTACTTAAAGTTTTGGCAAAAACTTTAGTTACCAGAAATACAAATTTTCTTCTTGATTACCAAGAAATTTAGTTGTTTGCGGATTGTTCTTTGTGCTTTACTAAAGTTCTGTCATACATGTGGAATGTAATTACTGAAAGAAAGCACTGCTTTTGTTGTTGCTTCCCTTAACAGCGGCCTCACCTTATTTTCACTTAATCCAATCACTACCAGAAAGTGCTCATACTGTGTGTGCTCATAAGTGTGCATGCACATTGTTCATAACAGCCTTTAAAGAACAGTATTGTAATAAATATGACTCATTTTAACCATGAAAAATAGCAGTTAGACCATGTAATACTTTGATGCCTACATGAATGTACTCATAAATGCTAGTTTCTTTTTTTAAATTAAGTTGGTTTTGGTTTTTTTAAAATACTTTAAATATTTACGTTATGGACTGTTAAAGTATCAGAAAGTTTTTTGTCTCCCTAATCAGACATAAGTGTAAAAAAGACTGAATGGAGGTTTCATAATTTTTAAGACAGATAGTCCTTTAGAAAATATTATGTCCTAGAAAAATTCTTGGATGGCAAGTTTAAGTGTGAAGATTAAAGTTGCGTGCAAAAATAAGTAAGATTTTTTAAAAAAATACAATCGTTTTCTTGAAAATAATACCAAGGCTTCCACTGCCTCGCACATAACGTCTCAGCTATCTTTACAACTTTTATTTTAATATGTGGCGGATTTTTGTTTGGGCTCGGGGATGTTTTTTGTGCTTTTGAAGCCAGAAAGCAGGCTTGCCGCCGTGTCTTAGGGAGCAGTCCTGCTCGGGTAAGCCTGCGTTGGCTGGGCGGCTCCGTGCAGCGGGAGCTCGGAGCCGCGCGCACGGACCCCGCCGCCCGTCCGGCAGCGCCGGCGCTGCCCGTCCTTACCGCGGCTGCTCGGCTCCTTCGCTGCGCTCCTCGGCCGCTCCGTCAGCAGCTGCCGCCGCGGCCCGACCGCGGTGACATCGCCTCGGCGACCCGCAGTCCGCGTGTGCCGTGCTGGGACCGGACGGGACGTGCTGGGGCGAGAGGCACAATTCTTTTCCTCTTCTGCGTTTTTCTTGTTCAAGACCGTTCTGGGCTGCGCCCCGCGTCCGAAGCGGCGCGTTCCCGCGGGGCGCTCGGCGCTCCCGGCCGTCCCTTCAGGCGGCCCGGAGCTGCCTCATTTGAACCCCTGCTCTTTGTGGCAGGCTTATCCTGGCCGGGAAAGGGGGAGAGAAGGCGAAGCAGCGGCGAGCTGCCGGGTGCTGGTTGGACGGGCCAGCTGCCTCCGCCCCCGGGCCGCGGCAGCGGGGCTGCCGGGAGGAGCTTCGTGCTTCGGCCACCCCGGCGGAGCCCTCCCCGCCCCGGCTGCGGGACCCGGCCTCGGGGGAAGCCGAGTTTCAGACGCGAAACAACGCTGATGCCGAGCTTCAGGGGCAGCTGGCGGGGCCGCGAGGAACGCGGGTCCGCTTTGTTAGATCTAGCGGCACGAGGGCGGCTGACTGCTCGGGACTCGGCCCCAGAATGTCGGGGGGCGGGGGGCACTTCCTGCCCGCGGCTCTCGGCCGCTGCTCGGGGGTGCAGGGATGGATGCGCGTCCCAGGCGCTCGGGCGGGCGCCAGCGGAGCCAGCAGACGCTCAGTGCAGCGCTCAGGGGCTCCTCTCTTAGTACTTCCTAGGTCGTCTTTGTCAGGCAGCAGCTCGAAAACACAAATAATGGACAATAAAATTGTCCAAATTCAAGCAAGCTCTTAAAGCATTTTAATGCAGATTGAGAATTCATTATTTGGCTGAACCTCCGTGCATTTTGAATGATTCTTCATGCTTGTCCTGGTAATCTAAAGCCTGTTTCTCATTTGAATGATGGGAATTCCTGCAATTTTCCTAGAACCTCTAAAAATTTGCTGTTATGGAACTTTGTGTGTGTAGAATGTTTTTGGTTATTAGCTGTTAGCTCTGGGTTTAAAAAAGACCTGTCAAATGAATGAATGAATTAATTAATTTAAAATCTGCCTTTATAACTGGCTGGGGATCCTGCAAAGAAATTAGCAAAATTAAAAGTGAAACTTTGCAACATAAAAATGTTATTTTTTTATTACAGTTTAGGAAACCAAATGGTCGTTTCAGTCACTGTATATCATTGACATCATAAGAAAGCTGTATAGTATTGTAATAATGGGCTTGTTCGCAATTTGTCAGTCAGTTTTGAAGAGATTTGGGTTTTGTAGAATTGGAGGAAACCAATATGAGGGCACTTGAGTTAACCAGAGACAAATAGAGATTTAAAGATACTATATTAAAACTTGTTCAAGTTAAAACATGAACAAGTAGTTGTTATTATAATGATAAATTATTTCCATCATAAAAGTGAATGTCAGAAAAAACCCCGTGTCTGACTATGTTACACTATCAATATGCTATCAATGCACTATTCAATATGCTTTAGGCTTTTTAAGTTTTTTGTACCTTTCCTGTATGGCCTGTCATTCCTTCAATTTATTATTGTTATGTTAATTATTTTCTGTTTTAACTCAGAAGGTTATTCCTTTCTATTCTAAAGAGAGAGCACCACTGACTGGAGTGGCCCTGTCAGTGCTAGTTGGGAGCATAGTCTGGATGCTCGGGGTTGAAGCAGCCCAAAGCTTTTCCAATGTACCAGTTTTATACTGAAAAAGCTGGAACAAGAAAGTGATAATTGTGTTAATTTTTGACCAATTTAGCAATATTCCCATTAAGCTTTCTTTCAGCATGTGTATGATTCACACTCCTTCCTTCCCAAGGTGCTTTTTGAGCCTAGGATAGACAGAGCTGCTCAAGGGAGGGAAGCAGGAGCAGGAAGAGCGAAGGGAGTGGGTTGCCATGAGTGTTTGTCAGGATATCAGAGTGGTTGTTTCCTGTCGTCGTTTCCTGATCAGTTTCTGCAGTTCCTAACTGCTTGTAAGTGATTCTCTAGCTAGATTACTACTTGGGTGGAGTATTTAGTTCTCATTTAAAAATGAATAGTTTTAGATTCTTTGCTTTTGTAGGAAAATACCGGTTTCTGACTTGAAGTTATGCCCCGCAGCACCAAGGTTCTTGAAAAAAACTATTCCTGAGGATAAGGTTGTTGATTTAGACCTATATTTATAAAGTATCTGTAACTACTTCTAAGCTCTTTAACATATAGTTTAGGTGCATTGATTTTAGGGCACTTAAATAAATGCAGTTAAATACCTAAAATTTTTACTCGGTGAAGGAGCCTAGAGACTTCTCTTGTGGTGTATTTTTTAGTCATTAGTGTTCTCTTACAGTGTTCTCTTATATGATATAAATAAAATACTTGAAAAATCAAAATTAGCCAAACTGTTTCTTTGACTGTCCTTTGCTGAACAAGAAACATATTTTTACACAGATCAACCTTTTGATTAAGTACTGAGTGCTTTTTTGTCTCCTAAAAGCTCTCTAAATAACCTGTAAGCTTTTGTGTATGGGTTGTTCCAGATAGCATATGACAAAGCTTATTTCTTCAACCTGTTGCAGTTTTGTCTACAGGGTAAAAGAGAAGTTGTGCCAACTTGATAAAGGAAGCTTTTATTTGCATGTGCCAGGTGTTTGTAGCATAACTGAATTGTTTGGATAACAACAGTTGTTTGCTCCTTTGGAAGGACTGACGAGAAAAAACAGGATTTGCCTTTGTGTGGGCATTCTGCTTGGACCAAATGGACGTACTTTTTCCCTGGATTTGTAATGCTGTGAAGTGCAGTTCACTGGTTTTTTTAAGAGGCTTTAGGCTGAGTGATGTGATTTGCAGAAGATTTCATAGTTGATTTGTCCTTCATCCTGAGAATCTTGGTGATGAGCTTGTATTAAAGTCTATGATTAAAGAATAAAACACCCTGCTAGCAGAAAGGTACTAGCATCCAGTTATTTCTGGCTGTGAAATCTGACAGTTGTCTTCAGCAAGGTAATACAGTTGGCAAGGAGTGGTTTGAAAGACTTGGCTTTGAGAATGAGTGAAAATACTATAAAACATCTGGTCATGGAAATTAACTTTGAGTCAGTGACCAGAATTTCAAGACAAGCAGAAAGAGATAAGAATATGCCAATCTTAAAAAGGTAAACTTTGAGAAATCAAACACTGTTTTTCCAGACAGGGTGCAGTTCAATTGCCAGATTCATTTGCCACAAGACCTTTCAAACCCAAAAGTTAAAAAAGGAAAAGTCGTTTTGTAGGAATAGCAGGAAAAAGAAAAAAATGGATAGATCCAGAGAAAAAACATTGTAAAGAAAAATTACCACCCAGACTTAAACCCTAAAGTGTTTATGTAAGATCTGTCTCAGGAAGTCCCTAACCACCACTTGCTGCTGACAGGAAGCAACATCTGGAAAACAGCTATTGTACCTTTGCATTTTTCCTATAGTCTTTTTTGAAGCACATTCTGCTTTCTGACATAGGATGGCGTATGATTAAAAATGTTAAAATGCATCACTCTTAAAGTGTTTAATCTTCTGTAATGTATTTTTCCTGATTAATGGGAAAAGTATTAGGAAGTAGCTGGATTTTGGGGGAAAATGGAAAAAAAAATGACAGTATTCTGGAGAAAATCTGATTTGTTTAGGGGGAAAGCTTTGGTAGAAAGCTCCAGACAGCTTCAGAATTTTTTAGCCTGTTTCAGTGGATAACAAAATTATTTGCACCAGTCAGAGATGATTCACAGTACAGCTTCTTGAATGTAATTCCAGTTGAGTTCTTGGTAACATTTTCTTTCACAAACTAGTTTGAAAGTTCCTTGGGTTTTGCTGCACTTATTGATCTGGTTTTCTATATTAGGCTTCATCTCTGTGACAAATGTGGGATGGTTAATTCTCAGGGTTGAATAGGGTGAGATTACTCAGGAAAGACCGTGGGATCAACATCAAATTTTAATTTTGTTAGTAGATGTTGCTGAGACATATTGAACCAAAAAAAAAGTGCCCTCTCTAGCTCTACATTTTTATAAGGTAAATTTTGCTTATATCACATGATAAAAGAGATTGCTTGAAGTACTTGCTTTATTCAGAGTTAAAATCAGGGTCCATATGTCTTGTACATACAGAGCCTTCCTGCTGCAGCAAATTAGTCCATGTAACTGCTGTACTCCAAACTCCCCTTCAGTAATAGATATGGAGGAATAGACCAGCACATTTTTTTCAAACTTGTCATAGAACAGTAGAGTTGTGGCTTGAAGTGACCCCTGGAGATTATCTGGTCTACCTTCTGTGGAAAGCAGGGCCATAAATTAGGTTACCCAGTGTCCAGTAAAGCCATATCTTGAGTATTTCCAGCAAGGGAAATTGCCATCCTCCTCTGGGAAACCTATTTCAATATTTAAGTGTATTCGCAGAGAAGAAATTTGCTTATATGCAGACAGAATGCTCCCCATCACTTCTTGACCTGCTGCTATCACTCTGGAGAGTGGATTTTCCATCTTCCCTGTGACTTCTCTGTGTGTACTGGAGGAGCAGTCAGGTTCCCTTCCTGCCCCTTCACTTCTCTAAGGTGAACAAACCCAATTCCTTTAGCCTTTTTTCATATGGCAAGCTTTCCAATCCTGTAATCACTTTGACGGCCGTCCATGGGACCATGTCATAAATGTGTAAAGTCTCTCTTGAGACATTTTATGATGAATACATTTCTGTGTGTTACAAATCACATGGTGTTGCCTTAACAAAGGTTTGTCTTCATATTTTTTTAGAGTATTCCAAATCCTACCAGGGTTAACCAGTATATACATTTGGTTTTGTAGAAAAATTTTCCAGCCCTTAATCCTTGGAAAATATCCAGTCTTCTTGAAACCAGCAATACCACAAAACAGTTGGCTTTTTTGCCTATGAGCTAATCTCCTAACAATGGTGTCTTTGGTTTTACAAACTGCTGACTGTAGTAGTTTGGACTTTCTACCACATAGCTAATTGATAAGTTACTGTCCCTCTGTCCTCTGCTTTGTTTAGTGTGATACAACCACACTACTGTATGTAGGAAAATGCTTTCATAAATTTAGTTGACTACAAATTGGAAATACATCCTTGTCTCTTCTGGCCCTCCTGTCAAACCAGTGGCACTATTCAATTTGTGAGGAGCAAAAATGGAAAATAATTACTTCCCATAGGTTCTCTTCTGTTACGTGTGCCAGCTGCTGCATGTCTTGCAGACTCTGCTTCCTGTACTGAAGGAATGCTCTGTGCCCAGACATGTGTGTTACACAGCGGCATATGTGCATTCAGGGGCTGGGAATATCTTTAGAAGTGTACATGATTGTAAGTAGGGAACTAAATTGTTCATTAAAGCTTTTAACTTTTTTTTTTTTTTTTTTAACCTCCTTTTACAGCATGTGTTTGTGGTTTTCACAGTAATAGTACAATTTACCAAAGAACTGTAATAGTTTATTATGGTACTTGATCAAAATGTTACCTCAGAATAATAAATTGAAGTCCCCAGGTTTGTGTGAAATATTTCTCTATCAGCTAATTATTTTTTGTTGCAAAGTAGGGAATGTCTGACTGACAAAAATATCATACATCAGCTGTTTCCTAGCTTACTTGCATTTGCAGAATTGCACAGACCCTTAACAGACCACTGTGCATGAAAGTATACATCAAGTATGCAGTAGTGGTGTGGTTTAACCACCTAATTTTTGGTTTGTTAGCCCTACTATCTTTCAGTATAGTTTTATAATCATTATTAAAAAAAAAATTGAAAAAGTAAAAAATACACATTTGATAATGATGCAGGTTTTCTGTCTTTATCTGCACAGATGTTTTTTATGATCAGTTTTGCAACAGTGTATATTTGTGAAACGATTTTAGGTGCTGTAAGTTTTGGATTACACCTCATGCCTTCAAATTGTCATAAACCCCCTCAAATTCTGAATTGTAAAGAATAAATAGTGCTGCTCAGGTAAAAGAAATCTGTGGCAGAACAGAAAACTTTTTAACTTGCAGGAAAATACCTTAAAAAACTGATTTCTCTTTGTTTCTGTTACTGCTATTTAAAGTAATACCTGCTCAGCTTTTCTCATTAGTATAAATTTGTACATGTGGTTTACTCGACTGAAAGTGTTTTGTCTTTCATAGCATGTTATGTCAGTCTTTCATAACGAGGAACAAACTGCGCACTGTAGTTGTTCATGAACATTTTAAAGCTTACATTCTCCAATTCAGGTTCTCCAGAACTGAGTGGAGCTGAATAGCCACTGATTTTTTGAGGGCTTGGGAGTATTTTTCTTGAGATCTCTTTGTTAGTACCCATCAACTCCAAAATATGCTTATTATCTACCTCAGTGCTACTTTCTCAGAAGACTTGAGTATTGAATAAAGAAAATAATAGGAGAAGCTTAACTGTAAATCAAGACACAAGTATACAGACCTAAGTTTGCATCCTGCTGAACACTGCAGTTCTCCATAAATTTTTTTTTTCAGTAAAATTTAGCCTTGGAAATTGTTGTCTGGTGGATGGAGGACTCAAAATCTGCTAACTGGGTGGCACTGACTGCTACATTTGAAGTCCACTTTTTTGCCATATTCATGTTTTCCTGTCTTTAAACTGTTATTAGTATTCTTTGTTTGAATTCTCCGGTAGAAGTTTAAAAGCTTGCTATTACAGGTTTGGGGGTTTTTTACCAACTTAAAAATTATTTGTCCCCTTTACACAGAGTGATTTTCATTAATAAATGTAGTCCTGGATTATTTGGCTGTGCTTTTCCTCAGCATGTGTTGTTACTTCCATGGGACCATAAACTAGTGAACACTGTTGTCTGCATACAATATCCAGCTGAAAAATTATTTCTGGGGACAATGGAGAAAAGTGAGTATCACTGGAAAATGATACTTGCCTGTGGAAGAAGCTGCCCATGAGCTCACTCTCTGGAAAATATCCCGGTGGCCTCACATCCTAGTTTTTTTCAGTGCACAGTAGCACAAATGTGAGCCAAAGTTTGAAAAGCTAGTGCTGTGTGTTTGCTTTGGCATGGGGCAGCCCTGAGGCTTTCCTTTGAGAAACGGGTCTTGAAGTCTTCTGCTGAAGGGAATAATTTTGTCATTCCTCTGTGCAAAATGAACTTATTCTTATCTATGCCTACTATCACATCATATATATAGAAGAGTTTAAAACATCACTGCCAAGATTAAAACAAAAATCATAAAACTTAATTTTACAGAGCACAGGGCAGATAAACAGCTTCTGGCTGCTGTATTTATTAAAAATTATGCAACTGTTTCTGTTTGAAACACTAGATCAATTGGTTGATTGATTTGTTTGTTTCAGGAATTTATCTCTTGGATTTAATCTACATAGATTCTGCATATCCTGCTTCAGACAGCATAATGGAGAATGAACAAAGATCCAATCAAATGAACAATATTCTCCGAATAATAGCTGATCTGCAAGTATCCTGCAATTATGGTTGGTAAATTTTGTTATGCCTATCAAGTCTTAACTAAAATTTCTTTAGTGTGAAATTGTGGAAGCAGATTTTGAGACAACACAAGAGGCTAATGTTGGTAGAGTTGAACACTAGTAAGTGATGTAGCTTCCACTTCTGTGTAGCTTCAGTCTTACCAGTAAATTGGGCAAATAAGCATGTATATGAACTTGTAAGAGCTATAACAGAGGTTGTGTAGAGTTTACTGTTACCTATGGGGTACAAAAGACTTACTTTCAAGTGACTTATATACTGTTTCCACCAGAGGCAATCAGAGAGAATTATCTTAATATCTTCCCTTTACTTTGCAGTAGATACGATGTCTAGAGTGTGGAATGTGTTCATTTGGTTATCATTTTATTGTTAGCATCCTGGTAAAATGAAATACAGATATTTCAGTCTACACTGCAGTTGTTCAATGTGCTAAGGTTTTGCACATATGTTGCTCCTGGATGAAGTCAGGAAAACGAGGGGTTGTTTCTTTTTCGTAACAGAATTTTACTCTAAAAATAATATCTGCAGTTCTAGCCTGCTAGTGAAGCTGTATATCAAGAAACGTGCTGGTTTTGGTGTCTTAGTGAATACTCAGTGTACTCTTGGTGGCTTTGCATGACTTTTCATTGCTTAAACTTGTAAAAAGCTGAAAAGCCTTGAGTGCAGCTAAACAATAAAATTCAGAAAATTTAAAAGCTGAAGTTTTGGAGAGCTTAAAGAAAAAGGATTGTTAGATTGTGAAAAAAACAAGGTGAGATGTTAACTGTGTATGCTTAAGTATGCAGCCCTTTTTTGTCAGCTTCGATATTTCAAAGTATTTAAAGGTAGGAACTAGGCATAATAACGTATGATTCTGAACAGCTAGATTATTCAGGTGTCATTTTCTTATTGCGAGTTTCGTATTGTCTCTGAATACTTTGGATGACAAAGAAACCTCCTTATTTCATTGAGCCTTTCCTTTTTACAGTTTTGGTATCTTGCTGCAGTGCTATGCATTAACTTTGAGTCCTTTGTTGAAATTAAGATAAAAATTAAAATACAGCCTTGAAACAATATTCTGGGATAATGGATGCCTTTAAAACAGTTACCAAAACTTAAGTTAGGTACTACAAGGCATGTTCCTGTCCATGCACCATGTGTCAAGAGGTTTTTCTGTCATTCTGAACTTAGTGTCTTTCATTCTTGATATTCAGCATTGTAATTATTAGTTAGTTATTTAATAATTTTTAAGTCTCTTTAGTTCTTGGACATATGAGAACCACTAATACCTATAGCTACGAGCTTTGATTTTCCCCAGAACAATGAACGAAAAATTCAAGCAGTTTTGCAGCAGATCATTTTTTTCCACCTGTGAGATAGCACCTAATAAAATCCACCAGGTTTCATGATGATGAAATGCATCTGTGTTTTCTTTAACAACTGAAAGCATCACTTTTGCTCAGTCAAGTCTTTAACACCTTTTTAGAGTCAAAGTAGTATTTCTGCCCAGTTTATTTTTTAGGGAGGTTCAAATTCTGTTTCCATGAAGGTATCATAAGAACCAGAAAAAAAACCCTGAAAAAATTATAATTTTGGATGACGTAAATCTTAATGGTTTTTGTTTGTTTGTTTGAACACTCCACAGATCATCTCACAACACTTCCCCATGTGCAAAAGTATTTGAAGTCTGTCCGTTACATTGAAGAACTTCAGAAGTTTGTAGAAGATGACAATTACAAGTAAGTACTGCTCTTTTCTTCAGGCATTGGGAAATGTAACAGAAAGATTACGTAGTCATTAGTTTTATTAAGAGCTGAGCAAAAAGCTCTTGGCTGAAGATGTTTTAGGGTGTTTCTGCTAAGTAAAATTCAGAATGACTGTCTTTCTTTGACTGTAAGCAAATTTACAAAGTGAAATATACTAGTAAAATGTAACAGTTTAGTGTAGATGAATATCTAGTCTTTATTCTATTACATGATGATTGTGTTCTGAGAATTTTGTTCAGTAACACTAAAGTCATCTCCAAGATGTCCAGGATTGACTCTACAGTATTATGAATAATACATTGAGAACATATACCAATTTCAAGTTATTAGTTTTAATAAGTTAATACTTATGATTTGGGGGTTTAAGTTTTGATGGTTTAAGCGTATTAAAACAATGTTTACAAAAGACCTGGAGAGGAGTTAACCCACACAGAGGTTTGAAGCAGAGCACATTGGTCAATATGTGAATGTACTCTAGTTAAAAGAAGTGATAATCCCTGGCCAGTAATTCTGAGACAGCTAGCAAATTAAGTCATAGGCTGAGGAACCAAGGTTTTAAATAGCTCAACCAAGCTAGATGCAATGCTATACAATTAGCTATTGACAAATATTTAGGTGAGCAGAATTTGAAGTATTCAAAACAAACATATGTTCAGTCATACAATGCTAGTATAAAATATTTTAGCATATGTTTTAGAGAGCAGAGTTGGTAACGAACTTCCTTAAAACCAGTCTTGTTTCCAGTTTTGTTAAATACTTCAGTTAAGAATTTTGTCTCAGAATTTATGTGTACTTAGACCGTGTGCTAATAAAGCAGTGATGGAAGGGTTCATTGAAGTAGAACGTGGTTTGGATATCACAAAGAAAGAATCTGATGACTAAAATGATAGTGCCACAAACCCCAGAATGTTATATAATTATTCTAACATTAGTTTATGGTGTTGATCTGTAGAAAGCTGTCACAAGTGAGCTACAGCCATGAAATGATTAATCCCTACTGCTTATCAAATATAGTGTTCCTATGAAAAAATAGAGTTGTTTATACTGCTTCAGAAGGAGCTGGTGAGAGCTTACATGGAGCATTGTGTGCAGTTCTGGCCATCTATGCTTGCATGCTTGAGGGTTTAAGTAAATGACGGTGCAATCAGATGAATAAAATCTATCTTCTAACCCTAGATGTAAAGAGCTAGGTTGGGCCTTAACCTGGGAAAGGAGAAGTTTAGGTAAGAGAATCACTATGTATAAACACAGCTGGAAGAAAATGGGGAGGCTAGAAAGAAATTTAAATGAAATTGTAATGATATCACAAGGATAAAACGCATAGAAAATTTTTAGAAGCTAAATGTTGAAATGTGGTTTGTAACTATCAGAGTAATGGAATTCTGGAACCTCTTCTTATTTGGAGTAGTGAGACAAATAATAAAATAATTTTAAGTTGAAACCTGATCAGTTAATGAAGTGGAGGCTACCATTTAGTGTTTGTGAAAAGAGAAGAGCATATTCAGTAATCAGAAGACTCTACATTACCGTGTGGAGTCATGTACACATGCATGTCAAGAGTGACTTGCACCAACCATTTACATTTTGCTGCAATTCCTGCTGACGCTGCTGGCATACAGGTGCAGCCTCCTACTGAGATGGAAGAACAGGTGTCATCATAACAGAGACAAAGCAACCCATGTTCTAGCATAACATGAGTCAGACAGTTTGTATTTTCAATTTTGAACAGAGCTGCAGTTGGTGGTAACTCCAGCTGCTCCTCTGAGCTCGGGCTCCAGCCGCAGCGCATGCAGGACTATACCTTGACCAGATCTGTTGATAGGAATTCTTGTGATGAATTTGTGTGGAACTTTGCTTTCCCTGAGAGAGCAGTTCTAAAAGTAAAAGCATTCAGATAAGGTGTTCTTTTGGAACTTCTCAAACTATTATCAGGGCATACTTCAAATAGAGATAAAATGTCTAAAATTTGTCCCCTTGCTTAGGCTACACTTCCGCAAAAGAAGCTGGGCACTGGGTCATTCACTTCAAAAAGAAGCTGAAAGAGCATTGGGTCATTCACTTCAAAAGCTTGTGCTTGGTGATGAGTTGAGATGTTTGTGCTTTTGTGTCTGGTTGATCACAGATACTAAGAATAGTGATTTTTCTCTAGGAAAATAATTTGGAAAAAAAAAGAAAAGAAAGTGTTTATTGTTCTCATAGCAAAATGTATCTGCTCCATGGAATTGGAATTCCTGCCAGAGTGCTATGGCAGAATGTGTAAATTCTTACTAATTTCACACATGCTTCTGTGCTTCATTAAAGTTGTGAAGACAGAAAAATTAAACTAAGTAGTCATTGGTAAAGGTGAAGAACTGTAGTTAGTAGAGACTACAACTCCTGGATTGGATTAAAGAAACTTCATATTGTTCAATTTGATTTTTAGATGGAGTTTCCTGATGATGCAACAGTGTTAACACCATGTATACAACAGCTTTCATGACCTGTACTATTTCAGAAAAAATGAATTAAACAAGTGTTTTCCACAAACATATGATACCATAACATGATATTTGTAAAAAGTTGAAGTAATTCCATTTTAAATTTGAATATTATTGTAACTTTAGTAGCAATCTTGCTAATAATGCTTGAATGTATTTGATATATCTTAAAGTTCATTTAATCATTTAAAAAAAAAAAATTAGTTATTTGTGAGATTAATTCAATCAAGTTTAGTGGTTTTCTTTCCAGCCTTCACTGTGGCAAGGAAAAACTGGACTAAAGTTACAAAAGGTATTAAAAAGAAGGAAAGATTTGATTCTTACCACAGGAAATTTGCTACAGCTTATATACATTGGAGAACTTTGATCTTTTTCTACCATGTTTGTTTCATCAGAATAAAACTGTAATTTTAAAAATAATTAATTTAATTAATTCATCAAAACTTGTCAGATCTACCCCTAAAGAAAACTTTCCTTCCTCTTCCACTTTTACTCTGGGTAAGAAGTTTTTGGATTTTGTTTTGAGTGTTTGATTTCACATTTTCCTCTCAGTTTCCTTTTAGTTTCATAGCATTTTTTGGTCCCCTGCCAGAAGAAACTCTAAGCTTTAAAAATGCAGAGAGTACTAAGTTTTTAGAGTGGGTAAGAATCTCTTCTGTCTTTTTCTTTGCAGTGACTGCTGTTTTTGAGCCAGGGACAGCCTTAGTCCTCTCTGCAGAGAAGTGTGTGTCACCTTTGGCATGAAGAACAGAACTATCTCAGTACCAGGCTGTCAGGGAGAGACGCTTAGATAGTTGTCCTAAAACGTATTGGCAGAATCCCAGCACGCGTTTTGCCAAATGAGAACCTCAATTACACTGGAAAGGAAAATATGGCAGCCACTTTATATAAACAAAGCTTTTCTCTACAATTTTTTTTTGTGCCAGTCCAATTGCTTCCTTTAGGTTTATACTTGTCAGCAAGTAGGAATGCTCCAGAAAACCCCTGACAATGATGTCATATCCTAAAAATAACAGATCTTTCTTGGTCAGCCCATATACTGTTTTCTGCAGAAGCTGCTCAGTTTTAACAGTGTGTAGCATTGTGGCGCAATGCTACATCCTCTCCTAACCAGACATACCTTGCAGCCATTCCTATAAATTTTTTCCTGACCTTTTGGCATCGTTAGGTCAGGCCATGTATTCTCACAGTTGTTTTTTGAGTGAAACCAGTGTGAAGACTGTTATTTGTATTACACTATTATCAGTGTGGACAGGACAGGACAATCAGGCTGCTACCTGTGCCTGTGATTTGGTTCTTCAGTGCATATTAGCCAATATAGTAATAAGATGACTTACAGAAAAATCAGTTCAAATTTAGGTTCAGATAGGCAAGATGCTATGGGAAAACATTCAAAAGAAATTGATCAGCAATTAAAAGGCTGTACTGATTCCTAGCAATGATGGTGCTATAGAAGTCCTAGCTGTACTCTGTTAGTTCCAGTCCTATGGGAACTAATGGTATTAAATGCCAGGTGCTTAGTACTTATAGTAAGTGTTAGTACTTAAATTAGTACTTGCAGCAGTGAACCTTGGTTGCAGTTTGTCTTCAGTAAGCCTCCCAGGCAGCTATATTCTCTGGATCTTTTCCACCAAGAATTGTGGTGAAAGGTGGGGTGGAAGAAAACCTTCACTGTTAGTCTGAGACTCATTGTGATCCAGTGGCCATATGGTTCCGTAGCTGTAATTGTGGCTTGACTGTCCCTTCCACAGGACACAAAATAGAATCACAGAAGCATGGAATCACTAAGGTTGGAAAAGAGCTCCAAGATCATCAAGTTCAACCTTTGACTGATCACCACCTTGTCAACTAGACTAGGTAAACTGAGTGCCACATGCAGTTGTTTCTTGAACAGTTCCAGGGATGATGATTTCACTACCTGCCTGGTCAGCCCTTTCCCAGTGCTTGACAACCCCTTCTGTGGAGAAATTGTTCCTGATGTCCATCCTGAACCTCCCCTGGCACAGTTTGAGGCTATTCCCTCTTGACCTGTTGCTGGTTGCCTGAGAGAAGAGGCTGGCTGTACCCTCCAGTCTGGGAATTGCAGAGATAGTCCCTGTGCCTCTTTTTATCCAGGCCATGAGCTGCTCCTCAAATGCCTTATCCTTTAGGTCATTTCCCAGCTTTGCTGCCCTTCTCTGGGCATGCTCCAGTGCCTCAATGTCTTTCCTGCAGTAAGGTTCCCAGAGCTGAATCCAGTGTTCGAGTTTTGGCCTCACCAGTACAGAGGGACAATCACTTCTCTAGACCTGCTGGCCATAGTGCTTTTGATACAGGCCAGGATGCCATTGGCCTTCTTGCCCCTATACCTGGGCATACGTGAGCTTATGCTCAGCTGTTGTTGATCAGCATCCCTAGGTCCCTTTCTCCTGGAGCACTCTCCAGCCACTCTTTCCTGTCCTGTAGCAATGGATGGGGTTGTTGTAACTGAATTGCAGGAACCAGCATTTCATCTTGTTGAACCTCACATCACTGATCTCAGCCCATCAATCCAGCCTGTCCAGATCCTTCTGCAGAGCATTGATGCCTCCAGCACATCAACACTCCCACCCAGCTTACTGTCATCCATGAACTTACCGAGAGTGCACTCGATCTTCTTGTCCAGATCATCAACAATGATATTAAATAGACTGAGCCATGGGGAACCCCATTAAGGACTGGCCCCAACTGGATGTGGCACCATTCCCCACCACTCTCTGGTCCCAGTCATCCAACCAGGTGTTTCCCAGTGAAGAGTCCACTTGTCCAAGCCATGGGCTGCAGCCTCTCCAGGAGAATATTGGGGGATACTTGGGGACGGTGTCCTTCCAGCAGAAGGTCCCAGCAACCTACTATTGCTTGACCTACTGTCATAGGACCTCCTGTTTAAACGCTAGACTGGCAGGCCAGAATGTCCCAGATATGCCGGACCCATCTTGTTGGGTACGCAAATAATGGTCAGAAATGCCCTAAGGGACAGCTTTGAGGACTGCACTGCTTTGGTGCAACTAACATCATCCTTGTTTCAGCAAAGATTAATAAGTTTTGTTCAGCCTCCTCATGGAGCAGCTAAACTTCCGTGAAAGACTATTCTTTGTCTTCATTCACTTGCTTGATACAAGAAAAATTGAGTTACAGTGCCTGTACTGTCCTAGCAGTAGTTCCATCCTGTACTGGAGAGCAGACTCCCATGAGAAAGAACTATGTTCAAGACTGACTTCCTGTTTTATTTTCCGCATTATGTTAGGTTCCTCTTTTCCTGCTTGCTAGGAAGGTTACTCTAAAATGACCTGTATGGTCCAGTAGCAAAGTGTTATTTAAAACTAGGTTGAAATAAAAGTCCGTCCATCTTACTTTCCAGAGCATACCTGCCCTAACATGTTCAGAAAATATTTTGAGTATCAGGCTTAAAAAAAACCAGAAATTGTTCAGCCATTTTGCTACAATCCAAGAACAAAGCCTTCACATACTCTTCCTGTGCCTGTTCCTGTAGAAGCTTTGTCTTAATTTCCGATGGTGGGTTGGTATTTGTTAATTCAGCGAATCCCTATGCTGATTTTTTTTCCTAGAGATTTTACTTTCAATTTTTGTTTGACCTTAGGTTATTAATACTAACTCCTCAGTTTTGAAGCTTCAGTTTCTTGTGGACAGTTTCTGAGGCTGATATCTAGGATTTATCCTGATGTGTCTCTTAGCTGAACTCTTGCAGTATAAATTTGGAATGTTGAAATTTCATATGTTGACATTTAGACCATGCACTAAAACTAGGCTTCCTTACCATGGTAAAACAAAGATTTGTTTTTTGAAAAGGTTTCCTGAAACAAAAAATAAATCCTAACAGTACTGTGATATTGGATGAATATAGTGACTTCTGAGCTGAATTTCTGATGATACGCAGGGGCAAACACAAAACAGAGTGTCTTTATGCCTTATGAGTGGTTTGTTAGGCATGCTGGAACCAAGGTAGTTTTTTACTTAAAGTGATGCTAGTGATTGACATTGAACATTCAGCTGTGAGAATGTCGTTAGGTGTGTGAGGATATGGATGATGCGTGTTGGTGGCAAGCACATCAGGTCTCAAGGTATGCACTGATCTATTGAAAGTATCACACTAAGCCTCTCAGGGGCCACAGATTCTGGCTCAGAAGTCCTCTTTGGGAAACATTGAGCATGTGTGTGCATGTGTGGAACTTGTGCTGCTCCATGGAAAATGGAATGTCAGAGGAATTGCAAAATTTCATTTGGGTGGTTGAAAATAGATAAATTGCATTCTAGTTTTTCTGGAAACATTGCAGAATTCTGGCATCATGGAAGTCGACATCCAAACTGTCAGAGACTTAGAAAGGGCTAAGATTCAGAGTACAGTTTAACACAACCAAACAGATAACCAGCATTATCTAACTTCACATATTCTGGGGAGATGACCATTGGAGAGTGATGTAATCTCATTTGATAGCACTGAAGACTCATTTGTTGCTCTGTCAGTAAATTTCTAAGTGCAGCACACAGCATGCGTGCTTTCTAGGAGGTATAATCATAGCATAGCTCTTCCTAAAACCTTGTTAAAAGCATAAAGATGTTAGGCTTTTCTTCCTGCTGTTATGTTCCTCTTTTCTTCCTCACAAGAATAATTTTAGACAGAAAGAGAGAGAAATAGTGTAGTGCAAGTAGTTGCATGGAAGTTGATCTCACTTGCTTTTGTCACTAAAGAAGGTGTAAGAATGCACTTGCCTTAAATCTTCATTAAGAACGTAATTGTTTCGCCTTTTTTCCATACTGAAAGAAATTTCCATGTGATCAACATTTGAATCGTGCACTGATTTGTATTATTGTAACTCTAGGAGAGTTATGTTACTGCTTCCTGGTTGCAGAAATCAAGTGGACAGAAAGAAAAGTAGTCTGGAATGGAATGATTCATTACCTACTTGAAATACATTACTTTTGGGTAGTTAAAAGTACTGTCAGAAGAATAGAAATTCAAAAACATGAAAAGGACCATGGCTTTGTTAACTGACTTCACACTAAAATGTAATTGACAGTGTTGGAATACTGTAGAGAAGGAACTGAAAGATATTCCCGATAAAGAGTAATAAGGTGATGGTGAGCCATGCGTGGCATTTTGAAATGCTGTCATAGGTTTCTTCCTCCACCCTCTTGCATGTTTTTATCTGAAGTCAGAAAGCCTTTCCTTGGGGTGCACAGCAGGGTGCTGCAGCTGGAAACTTTCCAGCATTTGTGTGTGTTCACTGCTGGGCAATGACAGCAGTTATTTCCTTTGGATTTATGCCTATTCCATTAAAATTTACTTAACATTGTAGTCCTTCATACCTTTTTGTTAGACTGGTACAGAGCAAAGGACCCGAGAATGTCAAGTTAAGATTGCCTAAACTTGAGAAATGGCAGAAGTGATGTGCATTGGGACATTGAGATTTGTTGGAGTGCTGAGAGCACAGGAGTGAGTGAGTACATAATAAAACACATGGAGTGAGGCAGCGTGGCATATAATACTTTCTTCTAATTACTTTCTTTTATTATTAAGTGTTGGTCACTTTGCCCTATTAAGCTTCTTTTCTATAAGTCACGGTAACAAAATAGCTATTTCTGTGTGCACATTTTGACATGGTAACAGTAAATTTGCTTTCATGTTTAGAGGGAATAAAATGTTAGGTTTGTATCTAAATTACTAACTTTTTTAGTTTGTTTTTTTTTTTTTGTTTTTTGTTTTTTTTTCCCAAGGCGAAAGACTGAATTACATTTTTGAATTGAGAGGGAGAATTAAATAATGATTTCTCTTTCTGCTTTCATAGACTTCCCTCAGAGTTTCTTTCTTGGTTCTGACAGGTAGTGATTTACTTCAATAAAATAATTGTTTTGTTACATCATAGAATAAATAACTACACTTCCAAGAAAGTAAAATTCCTAGTTAGCACTGCCAAAATAATTACTTCTTCAATTTCTTTCAACTTTTATTGAGAATTTTTTTTTTGTTAATTTCTCTAAAAACTTGTTTTTCCAGATTATCTTTAAGAATTGAGCCAGGTAACAGCTCTCCTCGACTGGTTTCCTCCAAAGAAGATCTTGCAGGTATAAAACATCATTTGAAAATTTGAGTAAGGAAATATTTTTAATTACAGAAATCCTCTACTGTAGTGTATGGGAAAACCCAGAGGTACATCAGTAGCATGAATCAACAAGAAAGATTGCTGACTTGTACAAAAGCAGTTCCAGTTCAAGGGACGTCACAGAGTGTTTGCTAGTGTTAGAACAGGTGTCAGATTATGGGATTTTTTTACAATGCTTGCATTTTCATCATTATTTAATGAGTGAAGAAAAAAGAGCCTTCTTGCAATTAAAAAAAAAAAAAACCCAAAAAAACCAAAAAAACAACAATGCAGTGAATAACACAGGAAATTCTTCCTTCAGGTCTCTGTGTGATCACATACATTTGAGACAATTTCATTGTGGACAGCAAGAGGACAAAAGATTTGTAGCAACAGTAGCTTCTAGCAACATCTGAAAAACTAGAGTACCATCCATAAGTTGACAAATGCTAATCTGCTGTTTATTGCTATGACCAGACTAAACAAACATCAGGCTATGTGAAATGTACTTCCTGCTATATGAGCCATTATCTCAAAAGCTGTTCTGTTTTAATCTCTTGAACCTGAATGGCCAATTTTCTGTCTCATTATGTAAAACCATGTGTGAATGTAAAAACCCCAAGGAGTCCAGACCACATCTGACATTAATTGGCATTCAAAATGTCTTTTTTTCTCACCAATGAAAGGCACAGTAACTGAGAGAAAGAAAAAAGAAGATGCTAAATACAAAATGAAGAAAAATTCCATGTGTTTTTCCTCTGCCTCCCAGCTCTTCATGTTGGCTGCTGTCAAATGACCAGTTGTTTTTAGGGAACCTCTTGTTTGTCCTTGTTTTGTGATTGCTATTTCCAGAGTCAGATAAACACTTGACCTGGTCATCAGTTTCTTTAGGAAGGTGCTTTTCCTTTCCCTGCTTAATGCTCAGTATTATTAATTGCTGCATAAAGGAATAGTTCACAGGATATTTTGGTTTGTTATGAGTTCAAAAATAGCTCGTAATGAACACTTTGTTTGTACAGAAATGCATTTGGAAGTTAACTTCCCCACAGGAGCCATCACAGTGTTGTTCTCTGTATCTGTGTCTGGAAAGGTGTTGAGAAGTTACCAGGCTTCTGCTAAGCAGTGGCCACTGCATTAAGGCTATCTCTCCAAACCCAACCCCCTGCCAAAAAGGCCAGTGGGCTGGGGATGGGCAAGAGGCTGGGAGGGTACAGGACAGGGGTTGGGCAGCTTAAATAGCCAGGACAGCTGATTTAAGCTGCCCAAAGAGGTATTCTGTACTATATGATACCCTCATCAATAAAAGCTAAGAGAAAGGGGGGAGTGAGGCTGTTATTATTAAGGTGGTTTTTCTTCCTAAGCATGTGCTACAATGCTTGGGTTAGGCCGTAGCTTCTTATTGCCCACTGGTGGGAAGTAGATGATAAATTTTCCTTTTGATTTCTTTTGCTTCTGTACACAGTTGTTGCTTTTTAAAACTAATTTGCCTTTATCTCAGCCCACAAAGGTTTTGTATCGTATTTTCTTCACCTTGTCCTGTGAAGGATGGAGAGTACTGACAGCCCATGAAAGTCAACCCACCACATCATTCCTCATTTTCTTCTGCTTTTGTGAGGATTTGATTTTTCATACTAAAGACTTGAAACGAAGTCATTGCCTCTCATTTGATTACATCTTTTACACATATAAACCAGAGAAGTAAACTCTTTGTTTTCTGGCTTTTACTTTGTATTACTCACGTCTGCATGCTCAACTCTTGAACTTTGATGTTGAAGCACTTCATTTGTATGATTATGGAATATAATTTCAGTCGTAGCAGCATGGCCTATGATCATCACCAGTACTCTGTAAGTCTTAATCAAGGGCTGAGACCTTATTAGAACTCTAATGGAAGGCAATTAAAAATGCAGTTCCTAAGCTGGAAACGAAAATTTTGAACTTGTCTGATCTAGGCAAGGAATACAGCATGATACTGCAGTGAGCTCAGCTGGAGTCCACAAAAAATGATTGGGACAATGTTCAGTAGTACCTACTTCATTGAGTATGTGATCCTATAGTATCTGGTAGTATTAGGAGAGGGTGAATTTTCCCTTCTGAATCTGCAGTGGCCTTCAGTGCTGTGTAAGGTTGCTTTACTCAGAGTGAAAATTAATGTGATGAGTAGAAACCAAGTGCTGAGTCATTCCTATTGCTCTATTATTCTGTTAGTATTTCCTTCGAAAGCTTGACCCTTTTGTGGACTGCTCTATTTATTTCTTGCTCAGCTAGAGAATTCTCACTGCCAGTTAGACAATGAATGCCATCAGCATTTTGTAATACCCACAGGAATTTTTCAGTGAGCTGCACCTGTGTGGCTGGAACAATGCTACTAAATGGAATCCAGTACATTTTACTGGAAATAAGTTTTAGTGAAAACTTTATTCCTGGAGAAGGTTTATTAGTTAGCGTGAATTCAGACAGAAATCTAACTAAGCATGAAGGCAATAACTTATTGTTTATTTCACAACATTAATAAATAGGAGTATTGCCATATGTTAGTTTTGGATAATTCTGAACAAAAATACTCAAATATTAGTAATGAGATATTTGAACATGGAGAATTAAAAGTAGCACATTTACAGGTATTGCTCTCAATTTTATTTGGATTCAAATTACACCTTGAAATTAATTCCACTTTGGACATTGTATACCAGAAGTAAGTCCTTTGCAGGCGGTAAGCTACAATGATAATAGATGATCTCAAAATACTTTGGGCAGTAGTTTAATGTTCTAGTTAATGGTTTAAGGCATGGGAGTCTGATAATAGTGATTTAAAGTTAAAAGTTCTTAGCCCATAAGGCCAGTCATCAGTTCAGTTGTCCCGATAGGACAAAGGTTATTCCATTACTAATAGCAGTAACTTTAGTTGAGTTTTGCCTGTGACATGCTGCCTCCTTAGAGATCAGCATGTGTTTCCTAAGACACAAAAAAGTTCAATGTCATTGGTAATAATTCCAAAGCCTATAATTGGATTAAGTGCAGGGAATAGTGTCATCTTTGTGTTTTAAAATATAATTGCATGTATTGATGACGGAAATGGATTTTACTTGCCAGCACTGTGAATTTATCTTCTACCCAGTTTTCTCTCTTTCAAAAAAAATATTAACAGTTTACTGTAGCCAGAGACATTGTGGGTTTCTTTTTTCCCCTTGAAATATCTTTATGAGTGTGAGGCTCAATAAAAACAGTTAAGTTCTGCAGCATTTCTATTTGCAAAGTGCTGGAGAAAACCATGTGTCCATTTTCCACTTCTTTTGCCAACTAGTTTTCCAGTAAATTCAAACAGGAGGCAGGCATCTGATTAAAGTGACTGTCTCACAACAAGCTATGTTTTGTATATTAGTGGCTAAGAGGGTCTCATTTAATTACCAAATGCATATATAATTGTGAATAGTGCTTTCACAGGAAGATTTAATGTCTTCCATAATGCTGCAGAGATTCTTGTCCCTCGCAAGTATAATTTAAGAAGGAGCTTTAAGCAGTTCAGTTGAATGCTTTTGGGAGCCGTGTGATTCACACAACTTCCTTGGCAGCAGCTTAAGTCTGTTCATTCTGCCTTGCTGTGGTTTGAGAGAGAGAGAGAGAGAATGTAGCTGGGGAGCTTATAGCATGCTAACTGTTCACAGTTTCTCGTTGAATTAGCTGTAAAAGACATCTCTGTTCCTGCAGTGTTAGCTGAAAGGTGCTTGTCACTTATGGTAGGGCTGTTAGGTTGTTTTGGAAGGTATAACTCAATAAATTTTCCCAGAACAAAGGAAAATATTTAATGCAGTATATGGTAAATGTAACCCTTCTAAGCAACTGACATTCCTCAGAATTTGCACACCAAGTGTAGCTCAGTAGAGAAATGTTCTGTTATGCATACTCTTTCTCATCATGTTATTTGGAAAAGTTCAGGGTGCAGTGCTAAGCAGAACATACAAAGTGGTTACTCATTCTCTGGAATATAGCATATTTGCTCTGTCTTGAAAAACAATATAAAAAGTTAAAATAATGGTAAAATAATTACCATATCCAGAAAATTATATCTAATACTAAGTGACTCAAAGACTGGTCTTAACAATTCTGTGATTTTTAATTAACCCGTTCATTAAAATTAACACCTAGCATTAAATTCTAGCAACAGACAGGCCTCTGCTGTGGGTAGCCCTTATTTTGGGGGATTTGTTATGCAGTAGTCAGAGATGGACCTTCACCTCTCCTTTTGGTTTTTTTTTCCTTTTTGTTTTTTCCCCCAAGTAGGTCTTGGTGTAATTTTTGAGGGGAAAATAATTAGACCAGAGGTTTTCTGTTACCATCATACCAGGAATGTGGAATAATTAATCTGAAACAGGTATATTCTCTTCTTTGTTACTGGGGTAAAATTCAACCCATATCGCCAAGTCCATTCAGCTTTGAGAGCTAACTCATAATAAACTTAGAGTATATATTTTAATTAATTAGAAGAGGTCAATTATTGGATGTAGAATATGTGATATATAGGAGTTGAAAATCTAGAAACAGAAGGAAGAAAGCCTGGGGATGTTTGCACATTTGTAACCCTCTGAACTTACTGTACTACATTAGTGATATCTCTACTGCAGTTACAGCATTTTATAATAAAAAACCCCCACACTATCATTTTCCATGTAAACACTGCGTTTGACATTTAGTTTTGCCATTTGTTTTACTGGTTGCTTTGGCAACTAATAAATAGTTTGTGCTAAGTGCTTTAGCAGCCAGTCATTCTGTGGAAATGAGGATTGTCTAATCCTTGTGCAAATTCTTGGTCATTGCTTCATGTGCACCATGTCTGCTTTTCTTACGCAGGACTTAGGGTAGAAATGGAAGAACTAAGTTTTCTTCACATAAATTTACAGACTGTCCAGAAAACTTTTACTCTTTGGTTTACGTTCTCTTCCTCTGTGATACTTTCCTGAGAAACTTTTACAACTCACTGGAGTATTTTTGAAACAAATCAATACCAGACAAATCTGTGGATTCACGTTATCAACCACTAAATCCAGCTGGAATTAGTGTACTGTGGGTTTTTTCTCAACATACCAAAGCTTCACAAACATTGTAGAAGAATATTCTGTCAAAACAAATATGAATGTCCTGTGGAGAGAATGATTGTGCTCAGTTTTTAGCTTCCTCGCTTTCTATTACTTTCTGTGACTTCCTTACCAAACAAGTCTAATGTCCTAGTTCATTGATGCTTATTTTAACTACCAAGCTATTATCCTGAGGAATGTTACAAATATAGACCAGCCAGAGGACAAAGGGCTTTTCTGCCTTGTTTTGGAGGTTTGGTTGGTTTTGGTCTTTTGTTTTTGACTTTTTTTTCACAGCAGTCACCTGAAGTAGTTTCTGTAAAAACTTGTTGGGTTTTTTTGGTTTTTTTTTTTGGTTTTTTTTTCTTTTGACTGATTGGTTAATGTATTTGGTCAAATCCAAACTTTAGTCTCCCTGCGGCTATGCTCCCACAATGGCTGTGTCTTCTTTGCCAATCCTGATGTCACCCAAGCCCATATACTGCCTTGTAGATCCAACTGCAAAAACTTCAGCTTTTTTGCTGAAGTGTAAGTCTGGGGTTTGCGCATTCCACTGGTACAGAATAAGTAACACAAATGCTGACAATTAGTGATTCCATAAAAGTGACACTTAAAATTGAAAATATCACTTCTATACAGGAAGCATTTGAAGGAAAATACACTCAAGTGTGCTTACTGTGCAGTCAGGAGTACGTGTGTGGTGTGTGAGTGTATGTGTGACAGCTTTTGGGGAGCTTGGAGGAGCACAGGGAAGTGCAGTCAACAACTCAGATTCATGTTTTTAGTTTGCTCTTGTCTGAGAAGCAGCCATAACATAATGTCTCTTACATGTTGTATGCATTAGTAACCTTCTGTTGAATTGTAAAGCAATACTCTGAAAATTAAAACTGCTCTTTTACAATAGCCATCATTCTAGGTGTAGTTTTTTTCTGTTATTCTTGATTCTGTGCACAAAATTAATCTAAAGTAATTCATTGTGTGTTTCTAGGTCTTTCTCTTTGAAAGTTTTAATTATCACATACTGGTTACAATGGAAACAGAGTAGTAAAAATTTACAGTAAAATTTTAACTAGAGAGTCTGCAGTTTGGAATGTCTTTATTTTTTAGAAACAGAGCTGGTAAGTTTTACTTCTTTACTGCTCACCAAAAAATAGTGAATAGTTGAGACTGTTCTACTTTCCTGAAAAATCACTCAGTTCTTCATCATATAATAGGCAACACATTTTCAGTTTTTAGTTTGGATCTCTAGTACTGGTTTACTGATAGCTTTTTAGTGGAGAAAAATTGTGGACTGTAACTCCCTCACCCTGCTGCTTTTTTTAAAAGCTCTGGAGACTGTAAATGTTCACATGTTTTACTGAAGGATTGCAAAAGTAACATTCATTTATAACATTTGAAGGATTATTCATGGAAAAATTATGCAAAGGAAAAAACAGTGAGATCCTTTGGGATATGTGTAAACTTTTCCAAATGTTCTTGCCACAGATCTCTGAACAGCATTTGACTTGCTCTGATGAAGTTGTCTCACGTTCCCTAATGCAAACACATTTTTAATAACATTTTAATATTTTTATACATCATTCCTGTGCATGTCAGCATAATCTTGAAAATGATGCTGAGAAATAATGAAAACCAAACTAACCCTTGTTCATGCCAGCTGACTGGAAAATCCTGCTAAGAGTGCTTTGTCTCCATGAAAGGCAAAATAACAGAATAGCAATCATGGTAACAGTATGCACTAGGAGTGGAGCCAGAAGAGTAAAGACAAGATTTAGCAGTAGCAGATGACTTCACTTATTGGAAAAAAGGGGCAAAATAACTCAATCCCAAATGAATTTAAGTATTGGAATTTTGTTATCAGCAGTATCAGGCATAACTTCCCCAGCTAATTGCTCAGCAGTCTGGTATGTCCATAAACATCCCTTTGGTCTGTGCAGTTGTCATCAGTATCTCACTGCTTACCCTCTTGGCATCCTTCTTGACGTGGGCTCTCTTTGTCTCTTACTCCTTTACAGAAATGAGGTCATCTGCTCGATGCCCCGTAACTCATGCTGACACTCACTGTACCCCAGATTTCTTGCTTCTAAGTGTAGCCAGCTGAGGAGAACTCTATAAACTTCACCATTCTTCTTCATAGACATTTGGCAGCAGAGCAGATATGTAAAGCAGAGCAGACTATGTAAATGTGTTTAAGTTCAGGTTCTTATTACCTTAGCACAGGGCTAACAGAGCTAAACTGTATGGATGTCCTTCTCTCCTTGGAGAAGAGGAGAATGCAGAACTGCATTGAAAATGGTCAGTCCAACCATAAAATACCAGCACAGATGATATTTCTGTTTTCATCTGATCCCACAAAGCATTCTGTTTTCTGCCATCAGAATCTTCACTGAAGACACCTAACTAGGAATTTAAATAAGTCACAGAATCACAACATAGTTGGAAGAGACCGCAGTGGGTCATCTAGTCCAGGCTCCCTGCTCAGGTAGGGTCATCCTACAGCACATGGCACAGGATTGTGTCAGATGGCTTTGGAATACCTCCAGTGAAGGAAGCTCCACGAGCTCTCTCTAGGCAGCCTGTTGCAGTGGTCTGTCAACCCAGATCCATTTCCTTCTTTGACAGGACTGGTGCAAGCAATTGTGATTGCCATATATAATAGCAAGGAAGCCAAGCTGGACTGTTGTCTTAAGTTGTAAGACTCTTACACCTATTTCCACAAACTGTCACCCTTGACATGTCGCACCTTAAGCCTGGCAATATTTTTATGTCAGCTGAAATTTTAGTCCCTAATATTTTTTTATATTATTCATAATATTCCCTGTTATTATATTATCATCTGACATGTGGAGTCCTTTTAGACATGCTACATAATTTGTTTCAGGGGGAGGGTGGCAGTTTATCAAACTTTTTCTGTTCTAAAGCAGTCCAGGAAATAAAAGCTCTTGCTTCAGTCAAGTAATTATCATCTTTATAATGATCAATCTTTAGATAGTTTCATGTTGCAATCATATTAGAGTAAATTTCAGTCCATGCTCCCTAAAGAGAGGGAGAAAAAAAGGGAGCATAGAGTGAAAAGTCTCAAACTACTATTTCTTGCTAGATAATATCTCTTACTCTTTGTAGTTTTGATAGTAACATTTGAACCTACCTGGAGTCAAATCCAGCCAGCTTTGATTTTGTAATAACTTGATTGTGTCAGCAGTGGACTTGTTATTTTGCTGTTCTTTCTGATAAAGTAATTTTGATGCAGTCTCATGCTTTTGTTTTGTTGCATATCAATGCTTTGGAACAAAGTCAATCAAACTGCTTTCAGGTCCCTGATTCTCCCCTGTGAGAAACTTAACCATTAAACTATTATGTGTTACAAAATTTAACAGTTATTTCTACATGTGGCGCAATGTCTATGTGAAAAAGCACTGCACTATACTGATAATCCTCCAGGGCTATGCCTTAAGATTTCTGCTATGTCACAGGCTGTGGTTTCAGTAACTTGTTAAAAATAATACTTCAGTAGCATTCAGTGAACTTAAAAGAACTTAATGTCATCCACTTGAAAAAAACTTAATGTAAATCAAGGTTGAGAACTGGCATCAGAAACACCTGAATGACACAGCAGGTAGCAATATAAAAATGAACAAATCCTGCAACCAAATTAAGGGACAAGCCTCAGAGTGGGCATATTAACTCTGAAGTTTATGCTGAGTTTCAGATGAAACTCTTGCTGATAAATGCTCATAATTTTCAGGGAAATTCTTTTTTAGCTGCCACTGTTTTTATCCTGGGTTTCAGTTCCAATATATTTTAGACTTCTTAGCAGGTAATAAATATCTTAATAATCCTAAGTATTTTCCTGTTCACAAGTTGAAAAGTATCTGATGGAAAGGCACTAGAAAGAGAGCATGTAGAGCAAACTTCCTTTTTGGGAACCTAGTCCATCCGAAGGACTGGAAGTTTTCAAACTAAAGAACTTGTAAGAATTTCTGAAACTTCTGAAGGCATTTGTTTTGTCTCTGCATAAATTTTAATTTGTAATGAAAATCCGTGGTAAAAGACTTTAGTGAAATGTATATTCTTGCTACTAATGCAGCAGATAAGATTTTTCAGACCTAATGGTGAATTATGAATCCATACAGTTTCTACATTAAACTAGGCAACACATAATTGCATTCATAATCATACTTTTTCTGTCCTCATTTGTGCTTCAACTCCATGGCAGAAATGGAAGATGAACTGCTTTGGTTTTAGGGAAGAAGCTTCCTGTGTTGTGTTACAGCCCAAATGCATCAAAATTTTAGTTGTATGTGCAGCAAGCACATTGTACTGGGCCCTCTCCAACATCCCAGATGTGTGTCTTTAGGTGAATCGCTGGATGAAGTAATGACTGAAAGTGCATTTTTTTAAACTGCACGTGGCCATTAGGTATAAGACCTTCTCTGAAGCTGCATATGCCAGTGACTGATGCTATGACTGTTGTATTTCACAAATTTGCAGTTGTGTGTTGGTAGCAAAGATGGGCAGGCAGAAATGCTGTCCTGATGATATATATGAATGAGGCAGAAAACATGCTTAAAAACTGTTTTGTCTTTGTTCTCCTACTAAATTGATGGTCTGATGAGTAATACTACTGAAGGTTCCTCTAACAAACTTGTCCCTCCTCTCTGTATTGCTAAAAGAAGTTGTGTCTTTTTGCTTGTCTTGCGGCTCAATTCATTATTAATTAAGCAACATAATGCACTGTTTGCTCAAATGTGCAGAACACTCTGTGGATTAAATCTTTCCCCTTACTGCTAGGGAAAACGCTTTGCAATTTTTCCTAGTTACAATCCAGTTCACAGTGAAATTCCAGAGTCTGGGCTAGGGTGAAATAAAAATACAGATAACTTGGAATTAATTTCTATGTTTCCTACAACTTGATATAAATCTATATTGCAGAGTGAGTATGGGCAGGAAAGCATCTTGCATTTATTTGGGGTTTTTTTGCCTCTTACTTTTTGTCCTTTTTTTTTTTTTTTTGTCCTCCTTTTGAGGACAAACTCATTACTGTTTCTCCTATTTCTTTTTGTGTCTCATGAATCCTCAGTTCAAGGCAGAAGTTGATACCTTCCTTCAGGGTGCATCAGGGTAGAGAGAGCAGCCTGTATAACAAATAGAATGTCTCAACTAAGGAGAGACCTGTAAGGATCATTGAGTCCAACTTCCTGCTCCTTGCAGGGCTACACAAAACTGAATTATATCACTAAGAGTGTTGTGATATAACCAGCTTTACCTTGTACTCTGACAGGCTTGGTGCCATGACCACTTCCCTGGGAAGTCTTGTCTCTCAGAACCATTTCTGTTAAAAGTTCATGTTCACATCCTGTTGTCAAACTGTGCCGTGGAATGTTGGTGTTTTGGATTGGTTTTGAGGGGTTTTTTTTTCTGTTTCAGTTTATTACTTATTTGATGCCAGACACTTTTGTAAATATTCTGATGATGATTGTACATGGCTTTTCACATCACAAAGTTTCCTCTTGTGTCAACCTCTTAATGAGTGGGTTTTGGTAAGAGTCCAGAAGCCGACTAAGCTGAGGTTGCTGGAACCTCCAAGAAGTGATTTTTGTAATGTAGAGGAAAGTCTGTTCTGCTAGCACCTGGACTGTCCCAAGGAGAAAGATACGGGGCAGATGAAGACTTTCATGACCACTGTTCCCACTTTCATCACAAGCACCAATGCCATAACTAAGTGTTTAAAAGTGAAATCTCAGCTGTTTGCTGTGAAACCAAGAAGAGCCTGGTATTTACTGAGGATGATGACAGTCCGTGTTTTCCACTGTATTGCAAAGGTCACTGCCTGCCTTTTGTGAACAGCATCGAGGAGCTGGAACAAGACCAGTTTGTCCATGTTTTCTGTGAGGCCTCATAAATTCTGTAAATTGAGAGGAAGAATGATTGCAGTGAGACATCTCTAGAGCTCATAGATGTTTGAGAAGTAATGCATCTGTCTGTCCATTAGGTATATGAAGAGCCCTTGGATTTTCTTACATGCTCAAGCTGTGAGTCAGTATGAGCAGATTGTTTACAGTTTATTCACAACATGAAGTTGTGAAGAAAATTCAAAACACGTGTGAACGTTCCTGTTCACACCTGAAGTACAAACCGACTTTATGGCTCTGTATATTATGCTTTGGCACATCCAGCTGTTGTAAGGATGCTGAGAGTTTTTGTAGTTCATTGTTAAAAGTATGAGCAAAACTATTTTAAAAATTACTCCAGGGAGTTCAAGATTATGGAGATGAATTTATAACAAAAATGGATGTGTAACCCTAATGGGCAAGAAACAGTGCTTCAGAAATTGTGCCTTTTGGTTATCTGTAAAAATTAATTTTAATCAGTTCCTGTACACACCAGCCAATGAAATTTCTGGAATTTGCATCAGTCCGGTGTTAAATAATCTCTGTCTTTTAGGTCCGTCTGACATATCAGCAATTATGAAATTCAGCAGGAGACCCACATGTCCTGATGCCTCAGTAGCAGCAAGTCTACCTACACCTCCTGTACCAAGGCACCGGAAGAGTCACAGCTTAGGAAACAAGTGCGTAATCTCAGCTGTCTCATGCTCAGGCAGTTACACGTGTCACAAAAATTTAAGATAGCAGCAGAGAACATGCTAGTATTTGTCTTTTCCATTTCTTGTATTGCAAAAAATGTTTCAGGCTCTACTATGTATTCTCTAGGTTTTCTCTTTACACTTTTGTTATTTTTGCTGACTCTATTCTCTGCTAGTGCCAGGCACTGGCAATACTTGAAAGCTGCTTATCCACTTTGGTCTGTGGATTCCTGGTGTGTCTCCTTTTTCTGGGTTTCTGCTTTTGCTGCCACCAAGGATGTTCAGGTTTTATACGGAGGAGTTAAAACATTTACAGCTTCCCAGCTGCAGAAATTTAGTAATTGTTACTGACAAAGAGAAGTAAAATCTGAAACTCATTTTGGTAGTAAAGGAGCATATGTACAGTACGTGGTAGCGTATAATTGCCTGCTCCTTAATAACCTGCTGATGAGGCAGAGGCTGAGTGGAAATAATGTGAGCCAAGGGTTGCTGTTAGATGACATAAGAGGGGTTTCATGTTTTTCTCTTCTTCCATGTTCCAGTATGATGTGTCAGTTGAGCGTCGTGGAGAGCAAAAGCGCCACCTTCCCGACGGAGCGGCCGCGGCACCTGCTGGACGACAGCGTCCTGGAGTGCCACAGCCCCGCGCGCGGCCACGCGCCCAGCGCGCGCCTTGCCAACGGCCTCTCCATAGGTATCGCCTGCCTGGGAGCGACACCCTGCTCCTGTCCCCAGGGCGCTGCACACTCCCTGTCCGAAGGCAGAGAATTAGGAAGGTTATTAGTTCCCTTGCAAAGACTGGTTGTTTTCGTGGATGAAAGTAGATACAGAACTGCTACCTGGTCAACCAGTGGATAATCAGCTTTCCTCGATTATCCGCTGATGCTTTTGGTAAAGGGGCATGAAGTTTGGTTTTGTAGATGCTCGGTGTGTGACACAAATTGTTTGTCAGCTTTTACCAGAGGGAAAGTGGATATGTATTTTAAAAGCTACCTTTACACACAGAAAGCTTTAATTTTGAATATATGTTTTAGAAGGTAGGGGATTTGTTTGGTTGTACTCTCTAAGACTTACAAAGAAACGTAACATGAACATATTATGGTATTATAATAAAGCAATTATTATAATATCAAAAAAGTGATCAAGAATCTGTGTTCTAAGCAAGAGAAAGCCACCTTTTACGAGGCTTGGGCAATTTCTAGAATAAGCAATTGACTGTAAAAGATAGCACATTTCTTGACCAAGAGTTGGACACTGAGATGATCTTTGCACTTCTGAAAATAGAGGAACAGCTCACTGTATTAAAACTGAGGCTTAGAAGATCAGTCCTGGGCAAATTAAAACTGTGAGCTAAACAGCTGTGCCAAAACAGGAGGGACAGATAGGTGATGGGCTTGAAGGAGAGATAGGAACTTTAGTTATGAATACCATCATATATGTATATATATTTTATTAACTCCTAGCAGCAGCATACAGCTGATAGATCTATTAGAGGTGTGTTTGCTTCTTGAAAATAAACCATGATACCATATCTAATAACTTCAATTGACTTATGGATATTGTGGTAGAAATATTGTCTTACAAAGGAGCTGGATTTTATGTACGTGAAGTGCTCAGCTTCTGAAGTAGAAGCATGATGAAAATTAAAGTAATGGTATTAAAACACAGCAATAACATAAGTTGAGAGTGAGATAATATAAATGGAGAGGCTCATGTAAGCCTCTTTCAACTAAAGATTTTACCATGAACTCTAAACACTTCTTAAAAACATGATTTGAGTAAGTGGTGTCCACGGTACTATACAAAAGAGTATTCTGGTGATCCACATACACTGGCTTTGTATTTTCACATGGGTGGTTTTCTTACTCCTTCTCTGTACTACTCTCTTTCTAGATAGCAGTGAAAGCTCAGAATTTAGTGAGGAGCTGCCGTCAGGGCTTGAAAGGTGAGTTAGTCTTCATGTACACTCACTGAGCACTCTACAGACTTAGCTAAGAAATTCACAAATGATCCCTAACATAGGTAAGCCCTAAATCAATAGTTATTTTTATCAATTTATTGATTAGTTAGGAAAAAAAATGGCAAACATTTTGAAATAAAGCACTGTAAAGGTATTGGACCTGAAAAGATTGGGAACTATCTCTGTCATGTTTACCAAACCTTAACTGCTGAAGTCTCAAACTAGAATATCCCTTATCAGATATTTGCATTCACAAACAGGGGTCGTTTATATGCCACGCTGGGACCTAACTGGAGGGTACCAATCAGGAATTCTCCTCGGAGTCGAAGCTGTGTCTACAGGTACAGTTCAGGGTCTGCTTCTTTCATTGTATGGTGCTAAACTTCAATTTGGGTCTTTATGCTTTCCTAGTGTAATGTATTTTGTGTCCAAATATCCTTGTACGACCATAACAATTTACAAAGTCTCCCCCTCCTGCTTGTAAGAATTCCTGTTAATGGTAAGGCAGGGTTATGGCCCATTCAGATGAAATTCAGTTTAGCTATTGATTTAACTAATGATGTCTGGCTTCTGTTTTGCAGAAAACTAGGCTTTACGTAGGGTTTTATAAAACCTTTATGGAAGCAGGTTTGTCATGAAGGCCGTCTTTGACTCCTATTACAAGTGGTGATGTTAGAAGGATGCCTTCTTGACCCTTTCCCACAATCTGTTTCCTGATTTACCAGACAGCTACCCATAATATCTGTCCGTGTCTGTGTAGTGTGTTGATTTTGTTCAGTAAAAGGGTATGACCTTGGACCTCAAGTAAGAGAGGGAACATCCACAAGTCATATGTAGGTGCTCACAATGTTGCTAGTCACTAAGAAGTGGACTTTCTAGAAGCAGGTAATCCATTTGCAGGCCTAAGAGAGGTGACACAAAATTTTATCTAGTTTGAGGGATAAAAATCATTCCTTCTGTGTATACCTGGCCTGAACTTGACAAATTCTGTGATGCTGGCAAATGAAGACATATGTTCAAACAGTTAAGAAAATAGGGCCCTGGATCAGTATTCTGCAAATACTGTGATTTAGTTGCAGTTTAAATCCAGTCAGATTTTATTTTGTTTAAATTAGTTTGCTTCAGCCATTGTAGAAGTATCGATATAATATATAAATTACAGCTGCCTTACTTGTGCCAGTAACATCTGGTAAGAGTACAAGTTAGAGATTAGACAAAAATAAAAATACATACTTTATAAATTCATAAAGAAATACATTTTGGAACAGTATTTCAGGTATTGCAGCTGCTCCTGGAAAATACTTTCTTAACATGACCATGGTAGACCTGTTGCAAAAACATACAAAAGCTAGAAATATAAAATGTACAAAGATTAAAATGTGGAAAGCCTTTTAAATCCACAAAGAAGAGTTATTCCCTAAAATACGTTTATTACATTTATCCACCACCAAGTAAATCTAATGCTTGTGGTCGTTCTTCCTTTTCTGAAACCTTCTACTGCCTCTGTCAAATAGAGACTTGGCAAGAATGCACATTAGCAGAGGCCAGGCAGGTGCATGCAGTGGAAGAAGATGCACCTGGCAGTTGGAAGGGCTGTCCTTCCCTAGACGTGGTTGTGCATGTCACTTGGCCCCAGCATGAGTTCAGATTCATTTATGGACAGATAAATAAATGTGTTCCTTTCACAGCTGCGAGGTAGATTGTACACGTCCTTTTCCTTGTGTTCGTTATCAGACATGATTCAGTTGGCGCTGCTAAACCCTGTTGGTCCACATAAGAACATCAGGGTTGTGAGCACGTGGCAATGAAGAGATGTTAGCAGCAGATAACCTACCAATCAACATTGGGTTGTGGTGTTATTAATGGCTGCTTGCATTTCTAACTTTGCTTACACTTGGGTTCTGTCAGTTGTATCTCTTTCTCACTGTTGTATGTGGTATGTTTTATGTTCATCCTGGAAAAGGAAAAACTGTTCTAATCTCTGTAAATAAATTATTGAACTTACTTTTAATAATTATTAATAATTATTTAATTTATTTTTTTAACATAGTTTTCCCAACTCTTTTCCAATTAGGCAAGATATTTTCATTTAATTTAAAATATCATTTGTGGGAGCTCTTGTAAAAAAGAGCTCTTGTACAATTGTAAGCCAAAAATTTCCAGAAATTCAGGTAATTGCTGTAATTTACCAGAATAAAAAAAAGAAAATTGCCTGTTTTCACTTTGACTTTGGGTTTCAGTATTTATTCTGTTTTATTTTTTCATGTCTAAGCCCCCAGAATAAAACCTTTTTGAAAGATCTTGGTTCCTATTTGATAGCTAGATTATGAAAACACATATTCTAGAGTCACATTTCAGTTATACAATATACATAAAGCAGTGCAGGATAAGATATATTTAGGGCTAAATTATATTGCTTACTTATCATCCTTATTCATCTGCTCAAACAGAGGAATGCTTTGTCTCTCCAGCCCAACAGGTGCATGCAGCTGCACAGCAGGTGGTTCTACAGGAGTCATTACCATGGAAGGGCCTTTAAGAAGAAAAACGCTGCTCAAAGAAGGCAAGAAACCTACTGTAAGTGATTCTAATTGTAATTATTCCTATGGTCCTAATTCATTAGTGGCTGGTTTAATTTTCAAAATTATATTGAACCTGCAGCTTGATACCACACAAAACAATGGTTTTATCAATTGTAATTTTCTGATCAAAGTTATAACCAGGCTGTAACAAGGTTGCAACCTTTGTGTGTCATTTGATATACAGCAGTTTGCAAGTCAAGTTTCTAACTGTGACAGCAGAGCAGGAGTGAAGCAATTGTGTAACCAGCAAGCAGTGTTGTGAGGGCAGAAATAAATCTCACCACTGCCTGATGACCCAGAGCATCCTGGTACTTTCCAGCTAAATAACCCTGACAAAGGCAGATACTGCAAGGTGGACAATGTCTGCATTACATTTCTGTGACAGGAAGTAGATTAATATCTATTAATCAGCTTGTAGATTACAGAACTTGCAGTGGCAATCATAAAAGACTGAAGAGGGAGTTCTTCAATACAGAATTTTCATGGGAGGGTACAAATTCAATTGATCATATTTCTACAATATATTTTGGTGCTTTTAAGATATCACATTAAAATGGAAAGGCTGCAGGTCAGCCACCCACAGCACCAAAGCCATGGCAATTCATAGTTAACTTGAATTCAAGGGTTTCACATGGTTCTAGTCCTATGCATTTGGTAATTTATTTGTTTTCTGTAGAGTTGATTGATGTATTTCTCATGCAACCCAGTACAGTTCTAAAGATTTAGTACAGAGCTAAAAGATTTGAAGAATTGCAGAGTTGTCAACTCAATGTTTTTTTAAAAAATCAAAAGCCTAAGATCTGTACAGCAGAAGGCTGCACACTGTTCTTCTCTAAACAATCAGTACTGGTACTTCCATGAGATACCCAACAAAGAATGATTGTATTCACAGCCAGCCATCAAGCTTTAGGTAGCTGGGCTGATTTACACCAGGAGACACTCTTTATCTCCATTCTTTGTTTCTGAAATTAACTTTGGTAGCACTTGGACTTGCCTGTGAATAAATTTTTGAAATGTCAGAGGTATGCAGAGTTTTTCCTAATTCTTTTCCTTTTTCATTCAGCTCTCCTCGTGGACTAGATACTGGGTCATGCTTTCAGGATCAACTCTTTTGTACTTCGGAGCAAAAGCTTTAAGAGGCACTGAAAGAAAACATGTAAGTTTTAAATTTATTCTAAAACCAAAAATTGAGTACTCATAACTAGATCTGGAAGGGCATCCAAAGTGTACTTTCTGTTCCAGGCTAAGCCATATTTCTGCACAATTTCTACAGTCAAAAGTTAATCTCTGCTACAGTCTCAGCTATGACTGATTTGTCTGTCTTTTCCAGTATAAATCTACACCTGGGAAAAAAGTCTCCATTGTAGGCTGGATGGTGGCACTGCCTGATGACCCAGAGCATCCTGATATTTTCCAGCTAAATAACCCTGACAAAGGTAGATATTGCAAGATGGACAATGTCTGCATTACATTTCTGTGACAGGAAGTAGATTAATATCTATTAATCAGCTTGTAGATTACAGAACTTGCAGTGGCACTCATAAATACTGAAGAGGGAGCTCTTCAATACAAAATTTTCCAGGGAAGGTACAAATTAAATGGAACGTATTTCTACAATATGCTGTGGTGCTTCTGTGCTGCCTGCAGAGATTCCTTTCTTTTGACAGTTACTGTAAGTTTTACAGAAATTCCTCAGCTAATATGAGATTGCAGCACATCCATGTATCTCCATACACTGATCTCCAAGTCTCTGAATAGCTTTCTTAAAATCAGTCAGTATCAAATCTTGACTTACACTGAGGCCAATTAAAATATTAAACCATTTACCAAAATAAGTCTGCTAAGTAATTATCACCTTTTAATAATTAATTTTGCAATGCCATAACTCATTTCCCTTGATTAAACTTCAAAAACTTCAAAAGATAAGAAAACTCCTGGAGTTATTTTGCAGTTTGAGTGGCTGCTTACAGGTTCTTGAGGCTTTCTTCAGTTTCCATGTTTTCAGCTTTGGTGCTGGATATGGAGTCCCATCTACTCTGTGAAGTGCATCATCTGGGTGTTAACTAAAATGCACAAAATATTTGATTGCAGGAAACAATTTGCAGTAGGACATTGAAGAAAACTAAGTTTACAGAAGCCTTGATGAGAAGAAAGCCAGGATTAAATTAGATCTGACCTGCGGCGTATGAATGATGCACAGTCCCCAGTTGTGGTATAACCAGAAACATTTATTAAAAGTGTATATAGCTTTATAATATTTTCAGTATCAGATTAGAATATCACACACAGCCAATACTGTAACTGTTCATGCGTCTGCTAACCAATAATATGAGGGATTGCATTCCTAGTATTCACGTCAGCCTTTTTTCTTTAAATCCAGTGCTTATATAACAGTTTTTTTTCTGCCAACTACTGAGGTTCTGCTGTCTGTTACATTTTAGAAACTTTGTTACATCTGTCCTGCCTTGACTGAGTAGTTCTGGTTCTTCTTAACCAAGCGGGCTTTGTTCTCTTATTACTAAGTGTTCTTTGTTTTCTTGCCGCACACCGACCTACATGGTCTTTTCTGTGGCTGTAATTCAGCCTTTCTGCCTGTGAGGCCACATACGTTCTCATACTTGCTTCACCCAAGAACTGCTGGGGAAGATGCCTCACGTGGGCTCTGTTATATTAGCAGCATCTTATACGTATATAACGTATATAACGTGGGCTCTGTTATATTAGCAGCATCACGTTTGAGCATTTGAGGTGCAAATTACTGTAAGAGTTTACTTCAGGACTTTGGCTTCTGCACAGAAATCAGAGTCCTTTGAAGCTACATGTCTGTCTGCAAATTCTAAGTCTTTCATTTTCTTGTTTTTGTAGGCAATGTTTACAAGTTTCAGACTGGTTCAAGGTTTCATGCAATATTATGGCATAAACATCTGGATGATGCCTGCAAAAGCAACAAGCCTCAGGTAAGGTTATGAAAACTATTTCTACCTATTTCTTTTTCCAATATTCCAGAGAATCCTTACTAGGAAAGCTCTTTCAATCTGTGTGCATACGCATTTCTGTCAGGACAGACATAATTCCTCATTCTGTACACTGATCCAATTTTTCAATAGGAGAAAGAAAGATTATTTAAAATTAGAGAATTCCCATCAAAGCAGGTTTTGTGCAGGTCTAGCTTGGTTGGTTACCTTAAGAGCATATAACCTCTACTCTCAGTTGCTTCAAGCAAGATAACCTCATCTCTTCTTTAGAAGGGACTGTTGCATGGAAAATGAAAGCAAACATACTGGGATGGACTCAATGATCTTAGAGATCTTTCCCTAATGTAATGATTCTGTGAGTAATTTACAATCTCTTCCAGGTACCTGCTAATCTAATGTCATTCGAATAATTTCCTCTCCTACCTGGTGTGACTTCAAGTGCCAAACTGAAGAAACAGGTTATTGTTCTCTAAGGAGGAAGAGGAGAATGGTTTTCCTGACATGAGCCAGCCACAGATATTTCAGCACTTTCCTATGTAACTTGAAAGTGATTTTGACACAGCTTTTAAAAGCAGAAAGTGAATGTTATCCCTAGGACCAGATAAAGTCTCATGCACTGAGTGAAAGCAGACAAGTTAGATGGACAGAAGATTAATCCTGACTCCTGCAGGATTCTAGAGCCCTCAACTATTTGTGGTCAGAGACTGCATGAAATGGTGTTTGGCCGCAAACCGAGCATTATATCTTCTGCCTGTTCTTTTTCAAATGGTTCTTTTTATTGTTAAGCTGCTTTGTGTGACTGAAGAATATTTGGCCCATGTTGGGTTTCAATTCTTTCTAATGCACAGAATGATTGACAGTGTTAACTTGCTCCAAAGTGTCAATTAGAATAGAAAATTGTGGAACAACATTTTTATAATCTAAGTGCACTGAGTTGCTTAGCAATGTGGCTGCCTCAAATTTTCTATCAAATCTCTGGACAATATGCTGTTCATATTTGAGCTATTTGGGAAAAAAGTGTTTTGGCATAGGACAGTTGGTTTTCTTTTTCATTCAGTTATTTTGCTCAGGAATACACTGGTAATAGATTTAAGGATGTTTAAATTTATGTTGTGTTGAAGTTTGTCTTTCATTCTTTTACCAGTGGCATAGTTGCTTATAAATTTGGTGTTTGGTTGTTCATTTCAAATCCCTTAGCACAGGGAAGCAGGTAATCATGTGTTTTATATCACATGGTCCTGGCTCCTCAGAATGACTCCATATCATTGTTTCTGTTCTGTCCTTCTGTGGATGACTTGGCTCCACTTAATTCCAGTATGTGTTGTGACTTCAGGACATTAGTACTGGTCGATGGTACTGCTATTATAAAATCGTGGTGGCAGGGAAAGACTGTCTTAACAGTGGAGCAAGTACAAAGAAGTCTCCACATCTATATCCAGAGAATAAACGAACAAACAAAAGAAATGTAACTGGGTCTTCTCTGAAGGAGCTCTCTCTGTGCTGTATTCCTGCTGTACCCTGGCACTCCTGCAATCAGAATCATTTTCTGTTCATTTGTTAAATTCATCACTTTTTCTTTTTGAAACTCTCTTGCCATATAGCATCATTATTCAGACTTCATCAATCACCAGAGAACCTCTTCTGACTTTCCTAAGATTGCGTAGAGGAGAAATTAGCAAGCCAGCCCCTAACTTACAAACCAGGAACACCATGAAAGTCAGTTTAAGTGAACAGAACCTCTACTAGAACAAGCTCCCTGGCATTAGCAGTATGTATTCTGTGGACTTCCATGATTTTTTATGTTTTAATTTTGAAACTTAAGGAGAAAAAACCAACTGTATTGTTAAATGTAGGTCAAAAGTAAATTTATTGTTCTTTTAAGAGTTCATGTTACAATCCTGAAAGCCTAATACATACCAGGTTTTCAAGAAAAACAGTTCCTGACGACAATTGCATTTAGATCCTGGGACATGAGAAAGTGTATGTAAAGTTGATAAAATTTGTTTGATAACTGAGGAACTGTGTGAAAAGAGTGGTAATTAAAATATATATTTGTATCGTTTTTCTCTTTCTTTGCTAACTTAACTTGGAACTAGAAAAAACATGGTTATCTGCAAGGGCAGAGCATCGAACGCCATTAGAGATGGTGTAGAAGCTTTTGAATGTGGTAACATCCTCTCAGCAGTGAATGACTTCAGACTGTTAGGCTATGATATAGTCTGCATTATTCTGCACCTGTGGATTTTTGTGATTAGTCATCAATGAGATTAAACATCTTTTCTGTATAGCACAATTGTGAAATTGCTGCAGAGTATTGAGAAATTCAGATTGATGGCAGTGAAAGAATACTAGTAAAACATCTTAAACCAATTTTAAATTGGTCTTTAAGTATTAAACAGTTGTAGCTGCTGATTACAGGTGTAATGATGCCATTTGGTACCATTTACTATTACCAGGTAGTTCTATGGTTAATTGAAAGCTGCTATTGAAATACAATAGGTTGCCTGTCACTACTGATTGTTACAGCATATCCACAAAAAAAAAATCACAAGCCATACAAGTTTTCCTCCATCAAAGAGAACAACTACAATAGTTACGTAAAAGTAAACATTATATCATAATTGCCATTTTTAGAATTGTGAAGATATAATAACTGTAGGTGATATTATTAGTTTTATTTAATGTGTTATTTAATTAATCTAATTAATTTTTAATTTTTATTATTTAATTATCCATTATTTATTTTTATTTATTTATTTAATTAGTTTTTATGTAATTCAGTGCCAAAATGCATGTTTTTCCAAATAGCACTAAAATGAGGCAAAGAAACTAGTTTTCAAAGTGAGACTGATTTGTCACACTATAATGTTAATCAGTTTCAAAATTTTGGTTTGTTTTGTGTGGAAACTGTTGCACTATTTTTGGCTGTGTTTTCCAGCAGTCCACTGCATGCCATTTGTGTAAAGGATTCTTTCTATAATTCTTGTGAACTGTCTCACCTGTAAGAACTCTGGTGTTGGAATCTAGGTTTTTGGCAAAGTATTTTGTTACCTCAGTCTTGTATCGAGTTGCTGCATTTTTCAGTTTGTTACATTGATAATAATGATTGTTTTGCTAATTAAATACTTTAATGTAAAAAAAGTTTGTTTACTACAACAGTAATAGCATTTGGTGGTAAGTTTAAAAATGTGCAGGGTATGTATGCTGTTGACAATAAAATACTCTGAAAAAGAATAGTAGAGGTACAGAAGGAATGTTTTAGCTCAAAGGCAGCATTGCATGTTTTATTTGTGAATGAATGGTAACATAATTGAACAGACTTTATGGAGCACAGAGTCTAGCCATTTAGTAGTATAAAACAACAGAATCAATCTTTCTAGGATAAAATTGAAAAAGCCTCCAAATTTTCAGCTTTTTCAAGTGAATTTTGAAAGTCCAAAGAAGTAGAGACAAACTTAAATTTCTTTGCACTTTAAATTTAACACAGCAGGTTTGCAGATGACACCAAACTGAGTGATACAGTTGCCACACCTGAAGACTGGGGTCTGGACAAGCTTGATGAGTGGCTTGGGCTGACACAATTCTAATGAAAAGATCAAGAGAAACTCTGGTGAGAAGGACTTGGGGGTGCTGGCCATGTCCTGGCCATGTGTCCTGGGCTGCATCAAAAGCAGTGTGGGCAGCAGGTGACAGAGGTGATTCTGCCCCGCGCTCCACTCAGCTCTTGTGGGACCCCACGTGGAATGCTTCATCCAGGTCTCAAGCCCTTGGTAGGAAAGATGTGAACCTGTTGTGAACTGGATCAATGTATCCAGGAAAGCTATTCTTTCAAATTGGAAAAAATTATTTGGTCCACATAGGGTGGTTGAGGCCTCAGTCTGCTGTTTTCTACAGGTATTTGCAGATGGTTGGGAAGCGCCTAATAGCACCATTTACATGTCTTTGCAGGAAACTGGTGTGACATACCTCTCATCAAGGATACATCCATTGGGAGATACACAGCTTTGGCTCTGAAAGAGAGCTGTGTTGGGTATGCTACAATTTTAAATGTAATAATGAAATTTAAAGCATTTCATTGTAATAAGCATTTTATTCCTGTGTTCTCCCCAGAAATAAAGACACTCTATGTGTGAGATCTCTATAACTGGAACAAAGGTCTGTGGCCTTATGGCCTTTGGCACTAGAAAAGAAAATCCCACCACAGAACTCCTAGGAATGCCAACCTTGTATTTTATTGTAGAAATGATTCAGCTGGTACATCTATTTCTAAAAGCAGACAGGACTCCAGTAAGCTACTGGATTTTTATCATTGTGTAATTATCAATTTCCCTGTACTTTTAAAAAATTGACGTGCATTTTGAAAATATAATGGCTACTTTGTGTTTCTCCATTTTACACAAGTTCATTTGACAGGCGTCGGGGTCGAATCCGGAGACCTCCTCGAGAAGAGTGCACCAACTGATGATGTTCTTCTTTTGCACTTGTGCCGTCTATGCCGTTCCTTTCCAGGATGTGGTGTGTGGGAGCGTTCCTCCCGGGGCACAGCACGCGGACCTGAGTAATCAGCGCTCCGGAGCCGTTGGCGTCCGGATCTGCGGCCGGGATGGGCAGGCTCTGCTCGCCAAAATGCGCCGCCGGCACGGACCGACGGCCCCGCAGCTGGCGCGCGTTAGCGTCCAGGGGCCGCCGCGCTGCCCCGTTCGCGGTCTTACATGGGGCCTCCTTCACCAATGCCTCAGGGAACCCGGGAGAGCGGCGGGAGAGGCCGGGGGCGTGGTGGGGAAGGCCGCCCCCGCCCCGCTGGGGGTCCCTCCGTCCGAGGCCCCTGGAGCCGCGCTCCGGCGGGGCCGCTCGCCGTGCACAGCAAGCCGCGGAGGCGCCACCGCGGTTCGAAGCGACGAGCAGCCGCCCCAAGGGCGAACTGCCCCACCCGGACCACGCCGGGCGGGGGCTCTGCTTGAGGTACGGCCGGGGCGGGGGCCGAGGGGTCTCCGCGGCCACAGCCGCCGCCGCCTTCCGGAGCGAGAGGTGAGGGGACGGAGCGCTCCCACCAGCCCCGGGCCGCAGAGGCGTGTTGCGGTTGCTGCTGTCGGTACCGCAGAGGGAGCCAGGTACGAGACGCGAGGGCTCCGGCAGAGCCGAGCCACCTCCGCACGGCTGTCGCGACGGGGCTCCGCGGCGCCTCTGCCCACGCCCCGCGCGGGGAAGGGCGGTCCCGCCGGACGGGAAGCGGGCGCGCTGCCGGCTCCGTGCGAGCGCGGTGAACCTGCCGGCGCCCCGGTGCAGGTCCGGCAGCGGCGCCTGCTCGGCGCCCTTTGACTGGCAGCGCTCGCGGGAGAGGCGCGACAGATTCGGCATTTTATTTCCACTCAAGAAATAGGAGGATGGTGATCAGCTGTAGCATTATTTTTCACTAGTGGAGTTAACCGCTTAACGGTAAGTTAAAGGTACCTATTAATTGTCCAAACCAGGTTTTCTGAGTCTCTGTCTGAATTCGTACTGAGGGTGGAGGTTAACTTTAGATTTGAAGAATACAAAACTCCTCCAAAGCATAGTTCCAGTGTGTGTTGTGACTTAATATGGGCACGCAGCTCAAGGCTCACCCTTCCCTTGCAGTGGGATGGGGATAGAATCAGAAAGGCAGACGTGGGAAATCCTGTGGGTTTCCCCTGAGATAAAGACAGGGTAAAGGGTAAAGCAAAGCAGCATGTAAAACAGAATGTGTAATCTCTCCATTGTGTCCTCTTAGCAGGCACGTTTCTAGCCATTTCCAGGAAAGCAGGACTTCATCCGGTTTAGCAGTGACTCGGGAAGCCCTGTGCCGTCATGTCGTGTGTTTCCCCCTTTCTCCTTCTACCCCCAGCTTAGATGGTGGAGCATGGCATCATACGGTGTGGAATAGGCCTTTGGTTGGTTGGTTCAGAAGTCCCAGCTGTGTTCCATGCAAACTTCTTGTGCCATCCAACTCCTGGGACAGGAGCCACAGGAGAAGCAGAGATGGCCTTGACTCTGCGTAAGTACTGTTCAGTGGTAGCTAAACATCAGTGTGTTTGAGGCACTTGCTTTGGTCACAAAACACAGCACCCTGCTAGCAACTAGGAAGAAAATTAACTCTGCCCCAGCTAAAAAAGTAGAGTGTGAAAGAAAAAATTTGAAATAACAGTCTTTTAAATGTCATGCAGTTTTTGTTTTGCCCAATCTGTTTGATTTTCAAAGGACATAAAGTTTAAATGTTTACAATAGGAGGAGTTTGGCTTACGGATGTAAGCAGATTATAATGGAGAAGTTCCTGAGTGTATACAGGAAGTGTGGGGTTTGTCGGTTCTAATGGCAGAAAATAAGTAAAACAACTGTATATTGACAGTTGCATGGCAACACTGTATATTGTTCTGGTTTAGTGTCTTTGTATTTAGAATAAAAATAGATACTAATTTTTTAGAGTAGTATTTTATTAGTGGAAAAATACCGCCTTCAGTTTAATCCTTCAAACAATATGCTTCGGACTTTGGATCTTATAAAAGAGGAAGGACACCTGGTGTGTCAAAGAACCTTTCTAAAAAAGTAAGCTATCAAAAGATTAACAACAGGCAGTTGAGATAAAGATGGTAAATTATTGTTCATATTTGTTAATATTAACACTGTGTTAATAACACAGTGATCTGTGGTTTTGCCTTTGACAAAAATCATAAACTAAAGGATAGCGAATAACATTTTTTCAAAAATGGTAAGTTTTGTAAGCCTGTTTTTCTGGTGGGGGATTTTTAATTGGACCCCGGATTGTTGTTTATTGTTCTTGTACTGCTAAAGCTAATACTTCATATTAACAACTCAGACTCTGCAGTCACCTCTTGTCACTTGCCCTCTATCCTTACCCTAGATTGGAAGATAAAGTAATAAGATGAGAGTTATGAAAAACTTAATGCAATGTAGACATTGTCAAGATATTGAAATGAGCAGCATAAATAGTTGTCAGCCATGTGAACAAAACAAATTACAAAGGAAGGCCATAATGCATAGAGCATGTGAGGGAGATTAATTATTTCTCAGAAATTATTTTTGAACTAAATTAGCAATTGGTACCAGCTTTCAGTAAGGACAGTGCTAGTTGTGAGGGTTTTAGAAAGATGTTGGAAAAGAAGGTCTGAAAATAGAAGTTGGACAGCAAAGGTAATGGCAACATGCAATTTGAAGGCGATACAAAAAAAAAAAAATTTCAAAATTCTAAAAAGACAAGCTATTGGAAGAACCTGTAATGGGAGATTAATAAATGTGTTGTGAGCATAGTGGTACAGTGTGGCTAGAGCATGAGTGATTGCTTGGTTTAGGATGGGGAAATAAAGATGATTTAAATATATGAAAGTTTTTAAGTGTGTTCTTGATCCCATGCAAGGTTTTAGAGTAAATTTTAGCAGGACTGTGACCAACAAAATAAGGAGAAACATGATGAATTTGGGCAGCTCAATCTAGTGAAAGATTTCACCTACAGCAAAGGGATTGGGACTAGATATTTTAAAGTCCTGTCCAACCCAAGCCAACAATTTTGTTGAATGAAAAGGTAATGAATATGAAGATGAGGAGGTAATAAATACTACTGCAGGGTGGTGGGGCGGAAGAAAGTCTGTTTACAGTTAAGTGGAATGCTGCAAAGAAGCCATTGATACCATTAGGTAAATTTAGTATTAAAGCAAATCTGCATAATTTGTCATGCTTACTTGTATAGTAATTGGAATTAAAAAATGCAAAATCTAAATTAATTGTTACTATAAACGAAGAGCATTTAAATATACTGAAAGCATACTTTTAAAGTTAAAACTTGCCATTTTACCCTTTCTAGAGTGAGGAAATATAAATGTAATGTTCTTAATTACACTGATTTCATGTATTTTATGACTGCATATTTGTGCTGTTTATTTCAGGAGAGCAAAATTAATGAGTTGTGTTGAGGAAACCATGAATTTCATTCATCAAATAACTACATATTTCTTTTCTTTAAGAGTCAGTGCTCTGATGTGTCTTTGAGCTCTTGATTTTGCTCTTTTTCTTGGCTTCTAGAACTCATTGTTGTTTCAGCACTGTCACAGTTCCTAATCAGAATTTGTATCTACATGTTCTAACTAGGCCTTATAACATGTTACGAAAAAAATATTTGTCCAAGAAATGCAGATATATATATAGTCTATTTTTCTAGTTTTTTTAAAGTATGTGTGTGAACTGGGTTTATATCAAAATGTGAGATTAATTTTCAGAGGAAAACTTAAGTAGCCTTAAAAAATCCATGAAAAATGTTTGATTTTCTTCAACAACTCCATACTCATTTGTAACTTGCATTAAGTTCTTGCAACACAACTGTGTGTACTTTGCTCAAGAGAAGGAAAACTTGTTTTTCTGGTAGGTGTGGCTGTTACTGACATTAAAAGAGCAACAGCTATGTGAAATAAAATGTGCCAGGAAGTATCTTAGGTATTGTATCAGTTTTTCTCCTCACAGTATTGTTCTGTATTGAACAATTACTGCAATTTACCTTAAAAGTATTTAAGCTTTTATCTGTTTAAAATAAACAATTAGTAGATTATTTTAGCAAAATAACTTAGCAAAAAAAATGAAGGGAGGACTAAACAGAGCCCCACTCTGCTATCTACTGTAAAAGGTACTTTTTCCTTTCCCGTGTTCGCTGTTCAAAATGCAATTGAAAAGTTATATTTTTTTCTTGTTAGTTATTTATTGCTAGAAAAAGGAGAAGGAAGAACAGGTAATACATGTATTTTGTTATTTGCTGTTGACGTGTTTTGATATTTCTTTAATTAAAAAATAGTTATTCTGTAAGATAGATCAATATTTTAAGTCATAAATAGATGAAACCAAGGGGAAGAATGTTAAATGTGACATTCTCTTTGTAAAAACACTAAAATATATAACAACCTTGGAATAAGAATGCTTGGGGGATACGTGTACTTCAGAATGTATCATAAAAAGACTTAAAATGTTTGAGTTGTTTTCAGTCACAAATCTCCAGCTGGAAGTCGTATGGCAATAGCAGATTCTTAGTATGTATTTGCTGTTCTGCTGTCAATTTTAAGGCTTTATGGGGATACTGTCTCCATTTCAGAGATAGAAGTGTCAGTGCTTTCTGCTGTTTCTTTTCTGCTTAGTGCCTGGTGTGATGTAGTGAGATTTTCAGTGCCCCTATGACTATTCTCTTCCGAAAAGCAATTTCTTGGTAGCTGTCAAAGGCTGCTGCAAATCACTTCAGCCTTGGTGTATGGGACATTTTCAGGACTGTGGTTCTTCCTAGTTCACTTTTTCATGAAATAGCAATTGTGAAAATATGGTACATTATTTTGAGGGCACAGGCAGTTCTTTCTCGCCTGCTAGAAACATTTTTGTCGTCTTATGCAATAGCATCAGTTCATTCCTTCCCAGCATTTTACTCCACACTTCCTGCTGGCACTTGGGGAGACTCTCTTCTACCAATGCAGTTTTCTGATCTGACATGAATTTAATTAATCTGGGACACCTTTTTTCCCAAGAATCTCTGTGGTACAAGCAGGCCTTTGAGGAGACTTGCTGCCACTTTTCTGTTTATGGATCATATCTGAGTACCTAAAGATGAGTTTGTAGAGAACTTTTATCTAGGGTCCACTTGCAGAAATAGTGCTTGAGAGTGCCATAAACTCCCACTGAGGCATTAGCACTTGCTAGCACAAATGCTGCTGAAGACTTCAGTTATCCAGTCACTCAGGACTGCCTACCTGTGCCTGCAGCAGCAAGAGTTTAAGTCCTCACCCCCAAATCATGCCAGGAGCTGAGACAGCATTGATCCAGTGTGAAGAGGCCCAGATCTCTAGTAAGTATTGAGATGACCTTTCCTGCAGCTCCTGCCTCGTACAGGGTTACGTAGGGTAGAGTGGCAAACTTGAGTTTTATACCTGTATTGAGTTCACCTGCCTTTGCTGGATTGTATGAATTGACTTTCCTCTGTGTGTATGGTCTCATCTGTGGTGATCTGAAAGTGAGGGAGTTCATAAATTAGTGATTATATCTGGATCATCATGTGTAATCCCCAATTAGCATATTTATTATGAACTTGATTAATTCTTGTCTGTGAGAAGTCTGGTTGAGTTTGTTTTTTTTAAACATAATTTACATACATACTGTGTAGGTGGAAAAAACGAAAAGTTTTGCTTTGCTTTAAGAATTACTGCCTAGTTATTAAATTGGATATTCTAAAATTTGGTTTCTTGAAAAAAAAATACTAATTGTATTGCTGTATGTAGACCTCTGTTATATTCTTCTACAGAACCCTCCATGTAGAGAAACTGCTCCACACATCTGACAAATAGAGGCATGCGTGTTGTCTGACTGGTTTTTTATAAAAACACAGTAGCTGGCTCTCTGAGTAAGTCAGTGCACTATGATAGAGACTTACCCCCATCTTGTTTGTGAAATTCTTGAGCAATGGTTGTGGGTCAGTATTATCTCATACAGCCTTTTCTTTTCTGCAGATAAGGCAGCATAAAGTACAACGAAATTTGCATCGACATTTAGACACGTTCAAAATGTTGTGTGCTGGGAAAAAATCTTACTTTGCTGCTGCTGTGTGCATTATGACTGTAACTTCAATGCTTGCAGTTTCTTATCTGAAGTTACAGAGACTTTCTCATCAGCCAAAAGTAATTCAAGAAGGTAGAAGATGTAGAGGGAAAATTGCCATTAGCACAATAACAGCATTAGAAGGTAACAAAACTTTTATTATATCCCCATACTTTGATGACAGAGAAAGCAAAGTCACTCGTCTGATTGGGATTGTTCACCATGAAGATGTAAAACAACTGTACTGCTGGTTCTGCTGTCAGGCCAATGGAAAGATATATGTATCAAAAGCAAAAATTGATGTTCACTCAGACAGATTTGGATTCCCTTACGGTGCAACAGATATAGTTTGTTTAGAACCTAAAAACTGTGATCCAACACATGTATCAATTCATCAGTCTCCATATGGAAATATTGACCAGCTGCCGAGGTTTGAAATTAAAAATCGCAAGCCTGAGACCTTTTCTGTTGACTTCACCGTGTGCATTTCTGCCATGTTTGGAAACTACAACAATGTCTTGCAGTTTATACAGAGTATGGAAATGTATAAGATTCTTGGAGTACAGAAAGTGGTGATCTATAAGAACAACTGCAGCCATCTGATGGAGAAAGTCTTGAAGTTTTATATAGAAGAAGGAACTGTTGAGGTAATTCCCTGGCCAATAAACTCACACCTCAGGGTTTCTTCTGATTGGCGCTACATGCAAGACGGGACACACATTGGCTACTATGGACAAATCACGGCTCTAAATGACTGTATATACCGTAACATGGAAAAGAGCAAGTTTGTGGTCCTTAATGATGCTGATGAAATAATTCTTCCCCTTAAGCACCCAGACTGGAAAACAATGATGAACAGTCTTCAGGAGCAAAACCCAGGGACTAGTGTTTTCCTCTTTGAGAACCATATCTTCCCAGAAACTGTATCTTCTCGCATGTTCAACATTTCATCTTGGAATACTGTGCCAGGTGTTAACATATTACAGCATGTATACAGAGAGCCTGATAGGAAAGATGTAATCAATCCCAGGAAAATGATAGTTGATCCACGAAAGGTGATTCAGACTTCAGTCCATTCTGTCCTACGTGCTTATGGGAAGAGTGTGAATGTTCCCATGGATGTTGCCCTCATTTATCACTGTAGGAAGGCCCTTCAAGGAAACCTTCCCAGTGAATCTCTCATCAGGGATACAACACTGTGGAGATATAACTCATCATTAATCATGAATGTTAACAAGGTTCTATCTCAAACCATGCTGCAAACTCAAAATTGAAAACTCAGTTATAAGGAGTGAAAGTGGAGGGCTACCTGTATTGTGGGAAGACAGATATAATTTAAAAATTACATGACATTGATTTTCACATGGAGTCTACATTTTTCTGCAGTTATTTAGGGAATCTATAGCAAAGCCATGAATCATTTAATGATACCAAGGGTCAATGCAGATTGCAGTATCTCTTCTGTGAAATGTACAGTTTGTTTTCAGTTAATAATAAAAATCAGTATTTGTCAAGTGATTCAAATAATGCAATACCTTTCTGTATTTGTACAGAAAGTATAAATACAATCACTAGTATTAAAGGTAGCATTGCTTAATTCTTGCAGTATGTCACTGGGTACTAAATTTGTATGCATCAATTTGAGTAAAAAGTAGACAAGTAATTGAGTACAATTTTCCTTTCAGTTGTAAAAAAACTACCCCTTATATTCTTGGAAATAGTGTATGTTAAAGATGTGATGGATTGTAATGCCAAACACAGCAGTTGGAGTTTTGCTGATAAAAAATGTCTTGTTCTACTGGGCTTTGGAGACATGTAATTTTGAGAAGAGTGATTGCACCTGTTCTGAATTACTAAAGTGGTAAGTGCTGAGTTGTGTTGGAAATCTTTAATAGAGGAAAGGGACAGAGATTCATCTTAATGAAAAAGATACTTTTATGAACCAAAAAGAACCTATTTCAAGGAGGAAAAAATAGATGGCCAAACAACTTTTATGAAATGTAATATTTTGTTGGGTTTTTTTTTCTGGCACCTTGAAGCCTCATTAGAAAATGTTACATGAAATTTAGACACAAGTTGGATTTTAGTCCTTTATGTGATAGGCAAGTTGATTTATATTGCTTCCTTAGTAGGTGTAAGGGTATAGAAGCTGCATTTTTTTCCAGCCTCTGTCTGGAAATAGTGCTAAGTAGTGACTTTTGCTGAAGGGCTAGGTGGAAACCAAACAGAAAAGCCATTTGCTCACTTCTGTTTCACAGTTTCAGTTTCACAGTTTCAGTTTCTGTTTGATAAGCCCCCAGAACTACATGCATTGCATGTGTTGTGGCAATGTACTCATACCTTCCTACTGAAGGCACTTCTGAAGGCAGCAATAGCCTGACACTGGTGTCAGACAGAGAGAAGTGTATGAGAGCAAGTATGTTCTTTAAAATTTCTACTTTAGTTTGTTTCATGCTGTCATTCCTTTATCTACTTGGTAGTGGCACATACCTGTGCCCTTAAAGAGCTGTGTTATTAGTGGAATAGTATCATTAGCAATGTCCAAAGGGAACTTCAACTTCGACTGCAGCATCTCCCAGTCTTTATCAACAAACTGGCAGGTGTATTAGGATATGAGATGCCTGCTGCTATCAGTCTTACAATCTTGTGTGGCAACAGGTCCATTTAGAATTTCGGACTCGTTGTTTAGAAGGGGCATCTGAAAGTCCCAACTCCGCTTACAGGGAGTTGCACAGGGCTTTGTCTAGGAAGGCTAGGCAACCTGTTTCAGTCTTAAACTAAACTCACTGTGGAGAATTCCTCTTGTCACAAGAACCATTGACCGTTGTCTTGCTGCAAGATGCCAAAATCAGTCTGACACAGTTTTCTTTATAGTTTACTAGTTAGCTGGAGACAATAGCGGTGCCTCCCCATCCCATGCCCACCACTTTCCCATCTAGAGGGCTCAGCTTAGGTCTGTTTCTCAGCCATCTTGCACTCCACCACTCTGTATAATCAAGGTCACTAAAAGAAGTAGTTAACCAAGTTTTTCTAATTTGCTGATTTGGAAACAAGGACATTTCTGGCTGGCACGCCTCAATTTAATCTTTCAAAGTTAACGCAGTGCTGCATAGGTGGTTCCTTCAGAAGCACACATCATAATGATACTGTTATGTTACTCCCACAATAAGAATGATGAGAACTGGGTTTCAAAACAAATTATTGAAGTTAAGTTACTGAAAACATTCTTTCTCACAGAAGCTTTCTTCACTTAGGAGTGAGATAACAAAAGCTCACTTTTGTGAGCTCATCATTTATGCCCCACACAGTGCAATTTGAATTAAGAGTTGTGAATTTGGCTTCTGGTTGATAAAATCCTTGAGAACAGACAACATTTTTCAATGTAAATTGATGTGAGTAAAGGTGGAAAAACTGACTGCTTAGGAGTCTGGCCTTGTATTTAAGAGACTGTTCCACTGTGACTTTAAGCAACTCCTACAGCATACTCAAATACTGATTCTTGCATATGAGAATTCTCCTTCACTGGTGTAATTCATACCACATACATTTGGGAATTGTGGCCTTCATTCAGTATTAAGTATGAAATCAGGTCTCCTTGAATAGTGGGAAGAAAAAAATCCCACTAGTAACGCTAGACACTTTTGTCTTTTCAAGGGCATGAACCAATTTTCATGAAAACTCATGTTTTCAAGTTGTGTAAAGAAAAATGACATTAAGGCGGGAGGGAGGGAAGGCAGGAAGGAAGGTAGGTCAACCTAAAGCATTTCTAAAGCATGTGATGTAAGTACAACTTTTAAGTACATGTCAAATAGCACAAAAATGTGGACAAATATTTGTTAAAGGACTTGTTTGATTCTTCTGTTTCAAAGGCTAAGTATTTAAAGCTATCATATAGAAAAACATTTTGAAGAGAAAGATTCTGGAGAGAGAGAGAGGGTTTGCTGTTTTCTCATTTTTGTTAAGCAGCCATGCACTGCAACCAGTATTTGCTGTTAGATGTACAAAAGCCTATGGTTCAGTAGCTGTTGTTGAAACAGTAGCTTCACCTTCTGTTTCAACAACAAAAAAAAGGTCAGAAGTCAGGTCAAGCACAACTTGATTTCAGACTTGGTAGTAGATTGAATGGTTTAAACATTACAAGCTATACTTCAGAGCCCAAATAGGTATATTTAAACATGAATATAGACAAAAATTTGTGGTGAATACTGTTAGCATGCTGCATTGCATTATTTCCAAAACAACCCATTCCCAAATGCCCACATAAAAGTAAATGATTGTGCATTGCATGATGATGATACCATTGGATGTGCAACTTTGGTTCATGCAAAGTCTCATTTTATAGACACACTGCTGATAGGCCATAAATTCCTGAAGATTCTGTATGCTGAGCTTTTCAGCCATGTTCTTTCCATAACACCAAATGGATACTATGGTCTGGCATACTGGTGGCAAAAACCAAGCCCGTATCATTTTGGCCATTTAGTCCATTTAACCAAGACATTTCACCAGCCAAGAAGCTTGAACCTCTCTTTGACTTTCTATATTCTGGTAAAGGCCAGCGGCTTATCAGTTTTTCTGTCCTCAAGTCCATTATATACAGGTATCTGTTGTCAAACAGTAGAGCAAATATCTCTCCAAAGCCCAGCAATGACACATTTGAGAAGTCTGGAGGTTTGATAACCCTAGAAAACAAGAAAACAGTGTTAGAATCTCCCTTACAATGTTGTCATGAGCTTGAATTACTAAAGCAAATGCTGTGTGTCTACAAAAATGTGTCTAAATTAATCATTATGAAGTAATTTAGAAAGAACTGGATGCAAATCTTTCAAAATAAGCAACTGAACACTTAGCCACAGTCAGGCCTGTGGTTTCACTTCTGACTTTATGCATTCAGGACAGACCCATCTGAACATAAGTGAAGGCTAAAGTTTGAAAGGGATTATTCTCCAGAGTACAAGAAAAAAAAAACAAAACAGCCATTTCCACATACAAATGAAAGAGCAAATATACTTGTGTTTAACAGTAAATTTCCATATGGATTTCATGCCTCAATATCTTTGCACTAAGAGGTAAAAGCTGTTAATATTCTTTTGATCACTCCTGTAAAAGGCAGAAGTAAAACATAGACATGCCTTCTTGTGATAAGCAGGTCAGATAAATCATCCAAGACTGGTCCTTAGAGTGCTGTTATACTGATGTTTTATGTTAAATTAACCATGGGGAGAAATCAAAAGTTCCCCAACACCTTTATGATGTCTCCCCTTAATAAATAAAACTTGGAACAGAAACGGAAGAGTTGAGTCTTCCACGACTGCCTGCATGTTTGATCATACCATTACATAAAGAACTGAGGCAGAAAAATGTGTGGGGATGAAAATCTGCTCTCAGCAGTAAGAGACCATCTTTCTGTTTTGAAAGATGGGAGGGTAAACTAAGAATAACAGAGTAATTTCACCTCTTACTCATAAGAAGCACTTCTGGAGATCTTTCAAATATCCACAATTATTCAGGCGATTTGAATTAAGAAGTCTGCTAGAAGTTCTAAAATGCTTTTTTTTTCTTTAGTTAGTTACTCTCTTTGATGCCACCATTTCCAACTCATACAGCCTGATTCTTTATGTGGAAATGGGATGCCGTCATGTTTGGTCACTTATTGCAGTCTGATAAGATTTCACTGTCATTCCACAACATTAGAAGGAGTGACAGATCAGTAGTGCTATAAGGAAAAAGAGTCTTTTTAATTTCTTGTCCCATCAAAGAACCCCCAGAAATTCCTGCTTGGTTCTCTGTATAGCAGTCTCCATGGTAACATTAGCTCTGTATCACTACATCTCCACATTCACAACTACAGTATTGCAGTCTGGTATAAGTCTATACAGAAACACTTCAGCTTACAGAATGAAAATATGGAAGAGAACTAGCATGTGGCCAGAAACCAAAACAGCAATGAAATGATTCATATTATCAGATGACAAAATTAGAATTAAACCACTCGATATGTGTAAAGCAAAATGTTTACAGGATTTTATTCAAGATTCTTTTGGTCCACATTTAAGGTAAGTTATTAAAACTGGTAAATTACTTCTTTTTTATTTAATGAAGACTGAATCCTAAACTGAACAGTTTACCTGAGAATATCATAGCTGGCAAAGTCCCACTGGTATAATCCTAGTGCTGAACTGCACACTATGTATTTACCATCAAAGTGCAGCCTGGGCTGTAGGGAGATGCTGCGGTCTTCAGAAACAGACAGTGTTCTTAAGCATTTGCAGTTTATTTCCCTTCCAATAGGCCAAATCTACAATTAAAACACAGTTTAAGACCATAAAAAATTCACATTATAACCCATAAAAAATTCACATTATAAACTGTTATATAAATAGAGCAAGCCTCACAGTCTCTTTTTAAGCATCAGGTAAATGTGTGCGTGAGTTTTTTTTCAGAAATATTTATCTGTTTCATGTACAAACATCAATTCTTCAAGTGACTTATCTCAGAGTATTGGTGCAGCACATGTTGTTTCTAGCCTAAAAAATTCCCAGTGAAAAATGGTTACTTTAAAGAATGGGGAAAAAAAAAAGAAAAAAGAAATCAACCATCCAACTGGGACAGAAATGTAACAGTGCTTCAGTTATGAAGCACTTCTATAGCCACAAACTTACAGTACTTTCAAACACCGAAGTCCCCAACAGTAACAGAATTTCCATTTACCTGCTTCACTGACATGACCTGGAAGCACAGATTCTTTGCATTACCATTGTTGTAGAGCTATAATTTAAAACTAAATGCTAAGGCAAGCATTGAAAAATTAGCTTCCAAAGAGTTTCATGGTCTGCAAGCAGCCTCTAAAGTGGGAAATGTGGGGAAAAACTAAATCCTTCTATTGTTTGTAAACAGCAAATCACTCAAACTTTTTTTTCCCCAATGTACCAAAACAATACATGCATGATATATGGTACATACCTTGATTTCATACTTATCTGCACTTAGGAGAATATAATCCCCAGGACTATGCATAAGAGATTTGACTTTGCATTTCTGCAAAACGACCTGTAATTGAAGGATAGTAATGATTTATGTTGATGCTGCTAAATAAACAAATTTTCATTTGCATTTTTCATTTCACTGACCACCTGCATAGTGTATACCCATGAATAAAGGCAGTACAAATGCTTTTTAGCAACTGAAGGAAAACTACACTCCTCTTGCTCCTACTAGTGATAGTTTACTGTACTAATAAGCAAACATACATGCTTCACCTGTACAGTCACACCCCTCATCTTTCAAGTTCTGAAATAACCAGAGGAAAAATATTGTTTCATGATCAGATTTTTGTCATCAAGATCATCCGATTTTTTACATAACTTTTAAAGCCGTTCTTCTTTCAGAACCAGTTTATATTCAGTCTTTGAATCAAAACACTGCTTCCTAGTATTAGCCCAGCTGCTTTGGAATTGAAATACCTTCAATGGTCTGAAAGGTTTAATTACAGCTTAAATTTTTTTTCTGTTGAAATGTTATTTTGTAGTATTTCCAGATGTTCTTCAGATTCTAAACCTACATGCAGGATTAGGATATAAAAATTTAGAACATGTTACAAATTTAGTGGAAATAAATGTGTGAGATTAATTATAAATCAATATTCCCACCTTAGTGACCCATTCTGTGTGTCCAGTAAGGGTATTCAGGCACGTTCCTGTTGATAAGGCCCACACTTTCACAGTGAAGTCTGCAGAGCCACTAACCAGGATATCAAGTTCATCATTGTAATCCACACTAAAAACTTCAAGCAAAGAAGGAACTAAATAAGGACTACCAGTCTCTATGCATGCATTCTTCTCTGAGACACTAGTAGGATCTATATGAATTCAGCAGTTTCTAAATTCATATGCTACTACATCTTTAATTGTTCTTGAACTATATAAATGAATTGTTGCTCTGGATGCCTAAGTTTACATTGCGAAATTACTGTGGTTTTTTGCCCAAATTAAGAGTATGTATATCAGTGGTTCCTTTATGGCTGGATTGTAGCAAAGTATAACTTAAGCTGGTTCCTATTTCCAGAATTTTAGTAAGACAATTCCACAGGATTAGTGTATTTTATAAACACAAGGGAAAAAAAACCTACAGCTGAGCTGAGGGTATTTCTAAGTACACGACAAATAATTTAATTATGAGGGCAATGCAAATACAAATTCCCAGGTCCTATTTTGCTCTTAGTTTTAAGCACATGTCCAGTGTGGGAACTGAAAAAAATGGCCATGGCCACGTATGCCCTGCTACCTAAGATTTGCACCTCTTTGAGACTTGAAGCTACTGAATAACCATGGCATTTATTGTTACTTCCATGCAATTGCAAAATGGCTAAGCTTTAGCATATTCAAGGACAAGTGTATATCTGTTCTGGTCACTTTCCCTGTCGATGGGAACTGAGGGGACTCAGGTGACAGAGAACAGAGGCTGAACAAACCAAAAAAGCTAGTGCACAAAAAGCTAACTTAAATTATATTTTGTTTGATGACGAGGTATGTTACTTCACTGGTGAAATTACAATTTTAAAATTTCAACATACCTGCACCAGTATGTCCTCTGAAATGCTGTGTCTTTGCCCCAGAGCTCCATTCCCAACAGGCTACTGTGTTATCGAAAGATCCTGTTACAAGCTTCTGTTCATCAAACTTCACTGCAGCACAAGTGTGTGTCTGGATACCATATATGCACTGACCTGTGCTTACATCCCACAGTTTTGCAGACAAGTCATCTGATCCTAGAATATAAAACAACAGGATAAATGCAAGATTGGTAGATTCTAGCACTACCTCTGACTGATAGTGTCTATTGAAACAGATGCATGGAAGTTCACGTGACACATTACTCAGGTTTGCAGAGCCACTGACTATACTGCAAGCTTTAGTTTCTTCCAGGAAGGAAAGGGTTCCAGCAAACCTTGAAATATAGGTGAATAGCAGGCCTCATATCCTGCCACTTTCTTTTCTCTGCCTGAAGCTCCTCTTTTTTCAATTGCTAGCTTTGGAGAGCAAAATAAAACCCTGGACTCCTTACATCTGCTTCTTCTCCTGGGGGTTTCAGTAGAAAAGTTGTCAGAAAGTTTTGATAATGCTGTTTTCTGTGTATGACATTCACTGCTGAGTAGGTAAGTGAAAGACTGGCTAGAATCTAGTTGTTGGCTTCTAGCAAGTATCCTAATGTACCAACAAATGACTGACTGAAGTCAGTATTCCCAACTTATATTGAGAATAACACTGTCGTTCCAAATGATTGGAAAATCCTTGGAACATGTTCTGACAGCGATTCACTGTAACTCTGTTATTATTCTTTCATACTAAGGCTTCATTTATGTTCTATCTGTAACTTAAGTTCAAACTGAAATATTGAAATCTCTTCAGAGAGGAAGCTGAAATTACGTGCGAGTCAGACTAGTAGCAAGGTTAAATCTAGTTTTACAGCACTTCATAAAACACTTACGTTAGGAACTGAAAGTTCCTAGGCTTACAGCCTTGTTTCAAAGAAGATATGACTTTTTCTTCCATGCTCTGGTAGACGGAAGTTCTCTCACAAGCCCGAAGTCCTTTTAATTGAAAGCTGTTGTCTAAGAGGACAGCGAACATATCTGTACTTCTCAAATGGGCTTACTTACAGTAACAGCATGATCAAAATCATAGAGCAATCTGGATTGGAAGGGCTCTTAAAAATCATTTCATTCCAACCACCGTGCCACTGGCAGGGACAATGATGCCTACTGTTACTATTTCTTTATCCAACAAAGTCATCAGTCTCCTTGTGTTCTTAGTAAAGTGACTAATGAGTTTATTAGTACAACAGATGTTTAAAAACTTGAAAAAATAAGTAATTTTGAATCATCATCTGTATTCACACTATGAATATAATTTGTCCGGTAAAAGAAAAGCAAATTGTCATTAATCTTATGAGGGGGAAGAGAAAACAAAGAATTTTAAGACTTCCAAGTTGTCCGTCCTTCCTACCTGTACAAAGAAGTCCATCTTTATAGTAAAGTGCATATACTCTGGCACTGTGTCCAATTAAAGAGGATGTCTCAAAGGCTTCGTGGTCCTTCAGTTGCTTCATCCTTAAAATAGCTTTTAGGTAAACCTTCTTCCAATGCAGAGGATCCTGAACAGAGTCATCTATCTGCCAACCCAAATTCTTACACGCAGTCTGCCACACCTCTGTACAGGCACTTATAACTTTGTTCCACTGCTTAGAGACGAGGCAACATGTGAGTAAGGTCTGCGGATCAAGCCATTTTAACAGATAAAAACTAAGTTCCAATGGAAGAAGTTTGAGGAAGTCCCTCTTGAGTAGAATCTCTAGATTATTGGAGAGGTGCCTGAGCTGGACTGCTCCACTCAAGCTAATCAGGTGATCCAGAGTTTCATTTTTCTGCAAGTCCGTCAGAGAAAGAAATGCAATAGAAATGTTATCAAGCCATGCTTCAAAGTCCTTTTTCTCCATAAGGTTATGGAAAAATTTACCTGTGATACATCAAAATACTGTATTAGTTCCGTTCAGAAAATAAGGTATGAATCACAACTTCATTACTGGTACATAAGTATTCCAAATGGCATGTTAACACATAGATTGAAGCGACCAAATGCATTTTAAAATATTCTTTAGATTAGGACTAAGCCTTTGCATGCACCCTGAACTATCATTTGTCCCACAGCAGACTTACAAGTAAGTTGTATGTAGCTAGTGAATGTTAGCATTCATTATGAATGTTAACATATTTCTTGTTTTAGATTAACACTTTCAAATTCTGAGTCCAATAAAGTAGGGGTTAGTTTACATTTTATACCCATTACAGCAAATAAACACTGTCTTAGAGTTTACTCATGGATTATTCTGATAAAAGGAAAAAAAAAACCACAAAAGCAGAGCGATAAGCTAGTTACTAACATAATTTACTCATACCTTCCTCCTGAACTATTTTAAATACAAAGCAGGTAACTAGTTAGTTTTTTAAAAAGTACACAGAGATGTCTGACAAACTGTGTTGGAGGATACGTTAAGTCTTTCTAATCTTTCTACTTGGCCCATGTAAAGACCTGAACTTGCGCTGGTGTAGCACCAGTTTTGACGTGTCTGCACCACTTTAACCTAAATGCATTTTAAAAATCTTGTTGTTTTTTTTTTTTTTCTTTCCTATTTTCTCAGTTTATTTCCACTGAGACTTAACTGTGAAATTGAATACCACCCCCTGAAAGCACTTATACTATCCTGTGACATCTCAAGTTCCTTCAGTGACCTGGGACCATTGATTAAGAAGATAAACATCAGGTAAACAGTTAAAAAATAACATACATTTATTTTCTCTGGAAGGTCTAATTCATTAGATAACTGTCTGAATTTCACAGCACTCCCAAACTGAAAGAACTGAGGTATCTGAGTGGGACTCAACAGCATGTTTATTTCTGTACAGACACTTTACCATCATAGAATAAGATCTTAGAGTACACCTCTTAACAGGGCACAGGAGTACAGAAAATTATAGTTGCCAATGTAAAAGGCTGCACATGGCATGCAATTGTTGATAAAACGCACAAGAAGGTTCTGGATGTCAAATGCACAGAAGCAGCCGCTCCTATTAAATCACTATGTTGATTCATTACAGTAACTTTTACTGCAGACAGCACTTACCGGCTTTCCTCAGCACATATGGCAGTGAATACAGTTGCTGTTGAAACAGGCATGTATTCTCTTTAAACCAAGTAAAAAATTCTAATAGGCCGGCTACGAATAAAAACTCCGTGAGCCCCAAGGCGTTTACTGTGTTCAGTACGTGAAGCTATTACTGAAATTAAGGGCTGCTATGAGGCCGCGGAAACCGGTGCTCGAGCCTCTTTTCCAGGTGTTACGCAGCCAGCCCCATCCGCTCCCCCCGCCCGCTCCCCATATACCTCCACACGCAAAAAGCACGGCGAGGACCGCAGACTCAGCGCCGCTGCTGCCGATAGCTCCGCGTCGCTCACCTCAGGTAGCAGCCCGCTGCGGGGTGTCCGTCGGCGGGCAGTCGCCACGGCTTGCGCGGACTCCCGGAGTCCAGCACGGCCGGGTGCTTCCCTGCGGCCATCGCTCCCACGGCAGGACCGGCTCTCAGCACTTCCGCAGCCCACGCCACAATCTGCAGGCACCCACGACAGAAGGGTTACTCTCAAGACGAGACCAGGGCCTCACGACCGCTCGGCGCTGAAGGGAGGGGAGGGCTGGGCCAAGCCCGCGCTGGGCGAACCGCCGGCACCGGAGAGAAGGCGCTCCCCGACCCGTCGCTCTCACCATCAGGCGACTTCCGGCGCATCCCAACGTCATCGTGCCCCGCCGCTTCCGCCGGCCCGCTGCCGCTCGGAGCGCCCCCCGGCGAGAGGCCGCCGCGCACGCGCGCGCCGACACAGGCTTCCCACAGGCGAGACATGGCTGCTGAGGAATCCCGCTGCCTGCTGGGCTCTGCCGCTTCCGACTCGTGCCCGAGGCTTTGGCAAGTTCTGTTTGTTAAGAATATTCCTGTAATTATTATGATGAAAAATGCACTAGTGTTTATCATACTGACTTAAAATCAAGTATTCTCTCTCCTTCTGGCAGTGATACGGTGTTGGTGGAACCATGCACAAATCTAACGTGAAAACTGCATCCCCCTTACTTGATTAATTTGGACATAATTTACTTTTTCCTACTTGCATTTATTCTTTTCACCTTGTAATTGCAGGTTTTGCCTTTGCCTTGGTCCAAAGAATTTCGGGATTTTATAGTAAGCATCGTGAATTGCTCTCATTTCTTCAGTTCCTGTGTTCTTTTAACCTGGTGTACTGACTGTAATGGCCATGTGAGTATATTAATTGTATTGGGACCAGTATATTTTTTTTTCTAAGATGTAAAATAAAATCTAATTTTATAAATAAATAAAATTTCCTTGCTTTTCCTTATGGTGCACGACGTAACCTGGGTAATGTTAGTTTCAGACTGCAGTATTTGATGTTTGCGTGGCTGTTATTTCCGTTAATTCTGACCACAGAATTAAGTCTTAATCTCAAATGGAGATGAATTCTTGGCTTTCATGGATTTAAGGTTTTTTTCCTATTTTTGTCAAGGTGGCTAGGAATGCATTTAAATCACAAGAAGGGTTGTACTCTTAAGAGAATGTCTCTGATACTTCAGGAAACACGACTGCTTTTTCAAAAGGAATTGCAAGGTCTTGGAAACAGTAAGAATACACACTTAGCCAGAAAGGGAGAAAAACTCTTTTGTAGTGTTAGTTTACAAAGTAAAGATTCCCAACTGAAGCAGGTCTCCAAAAGTCTAAAAGATGCCTGGAAACATAAACCAAAGCTAGATTATGTCTTTTATCAAAGATGGCTAAAGCTTAAGACACAAACAGCAATCTCATAGGCATGATACAGCATTTCAGAAAACTCCAATGGAAAAAGCAGTGCTCTGTACTACATCCTGTCTTTTTGATTTCTCATCTTTTTACTTTGCAAATTTGAAAGTCATTAGTCCTGTGTGTGTGAAACAGGTGAAAGAAACAGGTGGGGTCAAATTTATAGTTTATTACAGATGAAGAAATCAATAATGTTTCTTCTTCACAAAGGTGATAAATAGCACTTAAAAGAGTTTCAGATGTGATAGGACTGTTTCTATTTGGATGTTGTATCTAAAATACAAACCATGCATGCTATCACATGACATTAAAAACAATGGTTATACATCAGCATTTAGGACCAATGGTAAAGAGTCTTTGATCACAAACATAGCAACAATATGCCATTATGAAATTACAAAGCAGTCTGCTACCATTCAAAGACAATTAAACTGACATTCTAGATTGATAATGCTCTGCATAAACCTCTACATAACATTTTCCATTCGACCAGGTAAATATACAGAAAATTATCTCAAATTTCTCTTCAAGTCAGATGCTAGTACCACAATTTCCAGTAGCAAAGAGGAGTCAGTTAGTTACAGGTCAGCAACAAAGTGAAGCAGCTAAGCAGTATACAGGCTGGTGAAGTTGCTGTGCTCAGGTAATAAGAGTAAAAATACTTTCTAACCTGCATGCAAGTACAGATGTTTGCTGCACAATCTCTTGAGCCTTCCCATATTGTTAATATTAGGTTCCCAGAGTATAAATTAGTCCTTCACAAAAACAGATTAAGCCTATCTGATAAAACAAGTGCTTTAACAGAATAAGCAAGCACTGTGCATATGAACCGTGACATCGAATTGTTAAGAATGAAAATAGCATGATACCCATTTTCATACACAGAAGGCAACAGAAATTATTTGGAAATACCTTATCACTTGCTGATGGGATTTTCCCTTCCCCTGCCTTTTACGATCCCATTACTTTAAATTCCTTAGGATTTTTAATCCCTGAAAATTTACAGTAGAAATTACAAATATATATACACCTATATATGTATATATATTAAAAACGAAATTCAAATGAAAAGGGTTATATATTTCAAATGCAGACTAAACCAACAGCTCTGGAAAAGCCGCTGCATCTGCAAGGACAAGTTATAGACCCACACCTTTAGAAAAACATGTTTGAGCTACCCGTTACTGGTCAAATATACTTAGAACAGCACAAAATATATGTCAGGAGTAGCAACCTTAACCATATGTAACTAGTTAGGCAATAACGTTACCAATTCCCTGCCCTCTTAAGTACTGTTTAAATATTTATTCAGTTTACTGTCAAATACTAAAAAATTCAATTTGAATTTATCAATTACAAATACATGCACATTTATAGAAATAATCACATGAAGGCAGAGAACAAACCTGCTGATCATTCCAGGTGCATACTTGCATGTATGTTATGCATTGAAAAACAACAGCAAACCAACCAAAAAAAAAAACAAAACAAAACAACAAACAACCAAAAAACAACCCAGCCAAACACCCCCTCCAAAACCTGAAAAAAAAATCCCAACCAACAAACCAACAAAAAACCTGCCCATACCGCCAGCCTCCAGAAACCACACAACCCAAAACAAACAAGAATCCCTGCCACACCCCCAAACTAGTAAAGGACTATAACCAGAACAGGCCTTACTTCTTTGCAAACCAGGAAACTGATTGTATGCGTGCATTCACTGAACCTAGAGAGCAGTTCTCTTGCTACCGTGGAAGCGTTTCATTACTTCTGAACACCTGTAAAATATTATGTGTACTGGATTGCCACTAGAATAAGGAACTGAACAAAAATGACTCTGTACTGGTTTCTAAAGCCCAAAGAGGGCTTTAGGGACCTTGCAAACAGCTCATCAAAGCCTTAAGGGCTCCATATTGTGAGTGTGTGAATTAACTTAGCTCATGTGTCTGGGGGTTCTTAAGTTCTAGTCACACTTCAAAATTGTGGTGATGGTTTTGCTGTAATTCAAATGCATGACAAAGATGACAAGTAGCCCAAAATCTTGCATATCCATTTTGAACAGATTTTTGAATGGTGGTGCACAGGTGTGTGTAATGAAATACATGATAACATAGTGGTGGTCCTTTCTACCCTCAACTATTTTGTGTTTCCATGCATCATTAACCATGCTGGTCAGAACACACAGGTACAATCTAATGCTTGCACCAATGTAAATGACATTCTTATAATTTAGTCACACTAAGGCACAGGGATGAAGTGGTGACCAACACCATTTAGCCAGAAGGAGGTAAGAACCCTACTGCTGCCTACAAATGCAGCACATTGGGACAGAAAGTATTTCTTGCAAAACTTAGCCAAGAGTCCAGAATGGGCCTTCAGTTAAACTTAGCGTGATGGCAAGTGTTCAATCTGGTAACAATTCTTCCTTCACGGAAATAATTCCTTCCTTCTGTCCATCTGTAGCAACATTTTTCTGTTTTCCGATCAGAACAACACCCATCTTACATAGTAGATTCAAAGATGATCTTTTCTCCTAACCATGAGATGGTCAGCAAGCGTCAAGAATGTAGCCTACAGGCAGCTTGAACATCTGATGTGAAAGGAGAAAGGGTTGTGCTTACAGTGGACATGGCTACAATTTGTGCCCAAAACTACTTTTTAAGTTTTAGAGAGTATATGCATGCACATGCTGGAAAAACAGAGGGCAAACAACATGGCTCCAATGCTGGAGTAAACGACACAATAGCCATCCCAGCAGCCTTCCAACAAGCCTTGTCACCTTACGCCAGTCTTAAGAAGGAGAGGTTCCGCAGGTGTGCAAGAACTTTGCCCTTTATAAATGATGCACAAGAGCTTCAGTATCAATACCACCAACTACCTCTAGATTTTAATTAGCGGACTGAATAGTAAGCATGATGTTTTGAGATAGAGAAGAGACATGGAAATCATAGTTGTCTGTTCAGACTACTAAAAACTCAAGCCACATCGTGGTACAAGGTTGTGTACACTAGCAATTTCACATTATTGTGTTAGTAATTTTTTTTTTTTTTTTGATACAATAAATGTGATAAAGAACTTCACAGAATTTGGTTCCTGTGGCTTGTGGCAAATAAAATTGGAATATTATTTCCATGTTCTCTGCCTTCTACCTATGTTCTGGGCTGCTGTCATACAGTAACTAGGTAGTAAACTACATATACATGACTGTAAAGCTTCAGCTACCAACTCTAGGTGTCACATAACCCAAACAAAATGTTCTATCACTCTCTACTTCTTTTGCCACATTAGATATTATCCCTCTACAACACTCTAAGTACAGAAGCAAAAACTTAACAAGGCACTTACTGGATACATTAAGAATGAAGACATTAATTTTTTTTCCAGGATTCAGCTCCTTCCTCTCCTATATGAGCAACAGTCTAAGGTCTGGTAGTTCCCAGTGTTCCCAGTTGCTTAGTAGCTTGTACCAGACCCATTAAGTCAAGCTATAGCATAAAAGGAGCTGGAGCAGATGGGCAGGGATGATGCAGTTGCTGGGCTTCCCTTTTCAAATGATACCAATACCCTGTTCCAGGTATGTACCATGAAGCCAGTATGATATGGTATTGTGCTTCAGTAATCCAGTATCTGTACTCCTTATAGTTCATTTGCTAAATGTCATCAATGCTGTAATTACAGGCAAACCTGCAAAGGGTCTTTCTCTCTCTCACACTCACACACACAGACACACATACACATTCTCACCCCCTCAACACTCTCTTAATTAATGGTAATACTTTACAGCCACTGCTGCACTTCTGATTCAAGAAAATAACTTGCTTTATAGCCCTTTCTTCTATAATCATGTTTCGGATATAATGCAAATGCTGTATCTATATGCATTCTGACTACCATCATAGACAGCTGTCAAGCTTTCTGTCAAGCTTTTATCATTCTTCTTGTTCTCCCTGGTGCTTCATCTCTAAGGCTAGTCTTTCAGGATACCTAAGTATGTGTTTGCTCAGATTCTTCAAAACAAGTTTAAAAATCTCCATGTATTGTTTCAACTGCTATCAAACAATAGTTAATAATTTTAAATCATGCTGTGATAGCACAGGTGAACATCTGCAGTATATTTAAAATCCAGTATCCGAACAGGTTAAAGCAAAGTTTCCAGTTAAAATTTTAACTAAAGCCCCAGTTTTGCAACACACTGGTACAGTCTTCAAAAATAGGCACAAACCAGAAATCAAATACTACATTGAGAGAGCTGTTCTTGGAAAAAGCTGTTCCTTTTTAAAATACGTAAGTGTCAGCAGTGACCCCAAAAGTGGACTCAGAAGTGTTTACAGCTTCCAGGAAAATAAGTACCATGTGGTACTTTCAGATTGATTTTCTTTTAACCTTAACTGTCCAAATAAATAAGGATAGGGTAAAGTAACACAATCTCTGCAAGCAACATTCTCAAAAAATAATTACAAGTTTTGGTAAATACTTCAATCTGGTACTTCCTTTTAGATGCTTATTAAGGTTCACCCCACACATTTATGAGTGCAAAAACCCACTAAAGTAATAATAGCCTTCTGCTCCTAGACTAATTACTACTGAAAATATTGCTTCTTCTGTTGATTAGCTACCCCAGTTGAGAGTAAGAAATTATGCTTCCAGATAAGACCTTGCATATTCTCTTAAGTGAAGCAATTCAGCCATATTATACAATAAACTGAGAAAAAAAATCACTTTGCAAAACCAGTTTTACATTCAGACAGATGGCAGCAAAAGGCATGCATCTCCAGATGATCATGCTTGAATAAAAGTGAAATCATGACATACGGGTGGTATTATGAAATAAAATCAAGGATACAGAAGTATTTCTACATTTAGAACAAGAAACACTTGCTGATAAAGCTAAAACATCATATATAGAAAGGCTTTCATGAAAAAAAAACAAGACCAAACAAAATCCTTGCAAAGGTGTTCTAGAGGAAAAGGTTAAAAAAAAAAAATCAAACTTTAAATATAAACCCCTGTCCTTTAACACAGTAAGAGACAAGATCATTGTTTCATCACAGAAGACCTTATTACCACTGAAATTTCAGTCTGCTCCAGTTAGAAAATACAAATATCTGAAATCATTACTTATACTGTTGGTGCAAGCACAGACAGCAGCTAATGGTGATCTCTGCATAAGAATCTTTTTGTAGTCAAAGGACAATTTGGGTTGCCTTTTCTGCCTGTAATGGAAAAATCTGCAGATGCACTACAATAGGAGTTTTCCAGTAGATGGACCAGAGTTTTTGTTTCAGCATTTTTTGTTTGTGGTTTTTTAGTTTTTTCAGGTTCCAATTTTTAAGAAATATTCTGCAAGTTTGTGTGTCCTATAGAAAGGTTCTCTGCCCAGAGATTCTTCATGCCAGAAGTGTTTTCAAGTTTCTCTAAACAATGAGCCAAGGAAACACCACCTTCATATCTCACCTGATTCTTCAGTGAACATACCACAGATGCATCAATTTAGGGCCTGACTCCAGTGTTTGAAATGACCTTGCCTAAAAGCCTTTTTTTTGTTGTTGTTGTTTTGTTTTTTAAAGACAAAAGTAGTAGTCTGTGTTGTAAAATTCCTCTTCCAACATGACATACACTGTTGTAAAACAACCCATGATAGTAATAACAGCAATTAACTTTGCCGCATGTCATTTAGGTGAGTCAAATTATAAGAAGCTTAGAACAAGTAATACTTTTTGTTTACTTCAGTTTCAGCCTAAATCTCCCATTGATTACCTACTGTTAGAATGCCATGAAAAGTATAATGCTTCATTAACTGAGAAAACATACCTACGTCAAAGATATACAAATTGAAAAATCAGGCTGTACTAACCAGAACATGGGTTCCATAAGGATTTATCACCAGTACTTCCAGCCACATTTTACTACCAGAAGCAGTGTTTTGTGACATTACCATAGAGCTTACAGAGCTGTAAGAAAATGTGAAGTAAGGAAGAAAAGTTTTAGAAGTGTCTTCATTTTAAGTCAATGATGTCTTCATCATATAAAGAAATCAGCTGAAATGGATAGGTGGATGGTGAGCTCTCCTCCTTGTTTGCTGAAGTATCAGGATCTGAACTAGTGGAAAAATGACGTGTTTCAGAATAGCCTTCAAACGAGCTTGAGATTATCCTGCAAAGAGGAAGACAAAAGTTACTAAAAAAATACACATGGGCAGGAAGGAACAATGGCTACCTCTAGATTCAATAAGTTATCCTAAAGACAGACACAGACTATTACAACTAAGTTTCCTCCTGTTTTACTCTACTAAAAATAATCAAAAGGCAGTATTAATGAAGCCCTCACCCAGATAATTTCCAAGTAGGGAAATATATCAATATTTCAAATATATATAGTTTCACACTGCAAGATATTTTTTGTTTTGTTACTCTCAGTCTCCTCTATCTTGCCAGTATTCTGTATTCTGCCAGTACTCTACACAAACATAGGTTATGGAAACAATGAAAACAAGAGAATGGCACTGGGGTGTCCTGATTCAGGGCAAATTTGGGAGAGTGACAAACAGACATATGCTGCAGTATTTCTTCACAAAATTTATTCTGAAAATAGCAACACAGGAGCATACAAAGAAAATGAGAGAGTCTGCACAGTGCAACTGCAGTGGTCCAAATCTTTGTAACAGGTTTAGCTGCAGCAGGTCCCATGAAACGCCATTTCGTCTTGTCTTGCTCATTAACATATCTTTAGCAAAAAGCGTAACTGCTTCAGTACTTATGGTACTCAGATACTTCAACAAACACATCAGCACGAAATGCACATGAATATACATAGGTTTCAGTCGGCCTCATGCCAACTGAGATAAGCACAAGCAATCAAGTCTGAAAATATTTACAGTCTAACTTAGGCTCTTTTCTGAAGTATATTTACCTGTCACTACTGGACGATCTTACAGCTCCCTGCTTAGGGTCTGACTGTCTTCGAGAAACCTTTTTCAGCTTCTGTGCACTTTCTGTCTTGGGTATAGGCTCATCCAAGAGACCTCAATAAAGGAATAAAAGACTTAATACTTTCAACAGAAAACAAAGTATTCATGAAAAGGTTAAGGTATCTGTTGCTGGTTTCCATTACTAACCATTTCTACCTAGCTTAGAATATGGTCATCTTATACGTGATCAGACAATGGCTATACTATTTGCAAATAACGCTTCCTCACAGTTTCCTTTTTTAATTTTAATAATTTATGAATACTAGCTGCATGTTACAAACCTACCCGTGATGGTGCAAAGATCAGAAAGTATATGTTTGGCCATATATATTGCCACTGAGGAATGAGGAGAGTTTACCCAGCAATTCTTTACGTGTTCTGCTTGCAATTTCTTTAATTTCCATACGAGATAAAGGTAGTGAGTGCGTAACTGGAAGAGAGGTAATGCCACTCGACGCTGTAGTAGTGATGACCTTGGAAGCCAAAGGTGACTTCAGAGGTCGTTCAATGCTTCGCCCAACCAGATTGCTGAGAGGTATTTTGTACAGGTTTTTGCATGGAACTTCACCTGAAACACAGAAAGAAAAAATAACATTACACTTGCACAACAGAATCAGTTATTAATAATTCCAAATGAAAAGTTATAAATACAAGCTATACTTGTTGAGCTGGGCACTTTTTAACTGAAATGACAAAGTTCTTTCTTGCTCTAGAAATCTTTCAATACAAATAAGCTAGGAGAAGGAAGGAAGAAATAGAACCAATTTGATTGAGAGAGAAAAAGAAGATTGACTCTTGGCAACACGATGAACCAGGAGTGGAACCAGGAAGTGAATTTTTATGACCTGCAGCTGCTACTCTGACTATTACACTGCACTCTGTGCAGTATTTCCTGTGTGTTTTAAAATACTGCAAACATACTGGAGCCTGGATCCCAAGTGATTCAAATTATGACTCCTTCTCTTAGGTAACACGAAGTACCATGTTTTCCTAATTCCTAGAAGAAAAACAAACTAAAGTCCCAAACTTACCATCAAATTAGAAATTTGTGATTACCTTCTCCTTTTCCTATCTGCTAACAGTAAAGCAGCAGATTTAAGGAAGAAAGGTGTACACACATCTTCCATTATTTAGTTGACGCTCCCTTGCTTCTCCTTTATTGTTACACTATGGATTGACCATTCATAGATCATGTTACACTAAATTGCCTGTGCAAAGCTTTTCAAGGCTTCTTACTTTTGTTTTGAAAAACAGCTTCAGCCATTCAGTGGTTATTCAGCTATCCTTTAATGAAAGGAATAGCGTATGTGAAATGTCAAGCTTTCTCACAATTTTATGGCCCTTTTTGCATTATGACGCGTGGTCACATTGTGGAAGAGTCATCAGGATATTGAGGTTTAATTCCTCCCTGCCTACAGAATTTATTTATTCAGAACAATGCTACCATGTATTCAGAAAAGCTACTACAGTGCACAAGCTCAGCCGAGTGCTTTATATGTGTGGAAAATAGAGAATCTCTTATCCTCCACACTTTCAGGCAGGAACTCACATTTTTTTACCATCTTTACATAAGACCAGCCGCAGCGAGATTTGATAACTGTTGGAACGATCAGAGATCACATTACCTTCTAGAGAAGGAAGAGATAATTCTGGCTTTTCATAAGCTGTTGGTGTTTGAGGAGAACTCTTTGAACTCATTTCCTTAGAGCTGCTGTCAGATGATCCACTTACTGCAGCAGTAGCTTTAAAATAAATGTCCGACTGAAATGACAAATAACCCATCATTAGTACTGTGAGACTTTCTTAACCATCTTCTGATTCTCTTTGTCCTTGATATAAACTAGGAGCAGACAGATAAAAAATTATTGCAGATAAAGTAAGCATGTATTTCGGTTTTGTTTGTTATGTTTTTAGCAGCAGCAACTTTTTATGTTAATTAGATCCCAATATACCACAGAAATAGTCAAACGTGATTTTTCTGTCTTACCCTTGATGCTACAAGTTGAAGCTCACGCACAACTGCTGTGTGGACCAAGTTCCCATTCACCACTAAACGGATCTCAATGGAATCAGTAGTGAAGGCAAGAACATAAGGGAAAGCACAGACTGCAACAAAATAGAAGTTATTTGGCAAGGAAAAATGATTAAAGCAAATGTTTCTTGGATTATCCACGAAAACTGTTCTTGACCTCTTCTGGCATGTTCCTTTCTTATGAAAAGTGTTGTCTAACATACTGGTGTACACCGAGCTACATTGAGCCTGAAGAAAATTTCACTCTTCATGCCTGGCAGAATATAGAGGGAATGGAAAATGAGAAACACATAAAAGAAAGGGAAAAAAAAGTTCAACAAAGGATGAACTTGCTACCAAGGCTTCACTTTTCAAAATTTATCAGAAACTTAAGTCAAGTGGCATCATGAACATAACATGCTTATTCCCAGATTCTCTGGTGGAATTCCAGGCAAAAACAGTAGCAAAAAAAACATCTACTAAAAAGAGATATTTTCTTACCAACAGCATAAGGAACTTGATTCCAGCTGAAGTGGAAGTCATAAGCTGATGGCTGCACAAGTGGAGAACCTCCACTGAAAGGATATACCTTTCTGTATTGACAAACATCTGCAGCAAAATAGAAAAAAGAAGCATCCATCACTTTACACAGTAAGCGACCACCACTCATTTTATAGGGAGATTCTGCAGAAGGGAGGACATTATGCACACAATCAAACATTCATGTAAAAGTCCCTCTATAGCCAAACAGCTAAGCAAAAGCTGCTTTCACTGTGAACACACCAGAAAGACCAAAATAAAAGACCTAAGTTTTAATAAGCTGTTGTATTTCACAAAGTAAGTATTACTGTTTCAGCAGTTACCAGGTATCTAACTTGTCTACAGATACAGAAACAGGCACGAAAAATTCAGAAAGCAGTGTCTGCAGAATTGTATCTCTCTGCCCTTCAAGTAGCCATATGTTCATGTAATTTACATTCTTTGAAGACTATTATGCACATAGGTTATTACAGACACCAAGATTTCACAAATCATATAACCTGCACATCTATAAAACAGCTAGTATGACTAAAATACTTGCATTAATAATTTCTCCAAAACGCATTTAAGTTCCAAAGAATGTATTTTGACAAACTTTCAATGAAACGCTAACATTTATTTTCAGATACAGACCTAGACTCCAATAAAAGAAGATTTACATATGTAGATTGAGCTATTACCATTTCTGGCCTTCCCTAAACACTTACAGTTATAACACAACAGTAGACCAGCTTCACCATCTTCATACACATCAATAGCTGCAACAAAATTAACCTGCAATGATAACGGAAAAGATTAACAAACAGACAGAGGATACTGTGGTTATTACAACTGGGTTGTGACTAACAAGCAATACAATCAGCTGGGTAAGTGCACAACCACTGATAAAAGGAAAAAAAAAAAAGAGAGAAAAAAATTATAAAAATAGCTTCTTTTGTGATGCAATTTTCAGGATGTTCTCAAGATGAAAATTAGTTTCTTTGTATTTGGTTCTGTACAGTACCAAACATTCATAACCATACCACAGTGTAAAGCAATAAAAACATATAACTTATTTAGCAATACAAATTTTGGGAAATAGGATGATTTCACAAAGCTGTGAATCAACATGGTATGTTAAAGATAATTCTTTTCAAAAAGTGATCCTCAAATGCACATCATGACTAGCAAAAAGATCAGATACAACAATTACTGGTTCAAAACTACTAACATTTACAGAGGTCAACAGGGATGTACCTAAGGATTACTGAACAGTCTGAATTTACAAACTGAGAAGCAATGCTGGTTAAACCACAGTATTTTTTACATAGATTAGGCTACATAAATTCTCTAAATTCAACTTTGGTTTTGTCTTTTAGATTAAAACCAAACCAAAACAGCCACAAAAAGTAGGTTATCTGTTCAGGAAATGAGATCTTATTAGTGAAATGCATCAGATTACATTAGACAAATGCTTCCCAAACCAGATGTACTACTTGGACAGGGAGAAGGCTGAGAGACTGATTCCATGAACAGCAGTTCTTTGACTTTCCTTCATTTAAGATTACTGTGCAGGTCAAGAACCGTTAAGAAAACCTGAAAGTTTACACATCATACCAAATGCATTTTGACCTGTCTTTTGTAGTGACTGAAAGCCATTGCTGCTCTGTTGTCCACAGAAATAAGCAGGCAACCCATTTCAACACTATAAAAAACACTAGCTCAGCTCATATTAATTGTCTGCTTTATTTGTCTTCCTAAAGAAAATAAGGATTCTGGTGTGGAAAAGAAATGGGTGGATGGCAATGGTGATGTACTTCTCCAACCCCATTCTTTACTTCTAGTTCCTTCTCATCCAGATTAAGATTGATTCCCAGTGCTGTGGAGACATTTACAGTTGATCAACCATGCCAGGAGCACCTCTTCATCACCAGATCCAAATAAAAATAGAGACGATTTAAAAAAATACCAAACTTATCAAGAACCATCACATGAAAAAAGTTGTCCCTTATCTCATTAACAACAACAGATTACCCATGCAAAATCTTCCTTTTTTTTTGTATTTGTCTAAAGCTACATGTCCACATCCCTATTTAGAAACTGTACTGGAACTTTTTTTCTGAAAACAAAGACATTACCTAAATCCTACGCCTATGTCCTAGACAGATAGATATTCAGTTATTAGTTGACTGTACAGCAGTTTCTTAAATAGAATGATAAACTATATATAAATATTTTAGTTACATGCAGATAGGCAAATCTGAACAAGATACTGGCGGTCAACCACTGAAGTTATTTTGAAGCAATTTTTTTTAACAATAAAATACTGATATCACAAAAATAAAGCAAAAAGCTAACTACTGGCTAAGAAAGCAGAAAAATTAATTTTTGACAACAACAACATTCCAGAGCCTGAAACACAGGCTTTTTCCCAATATCATATGTTATAACTACCTCTCTTGGGAGTTATCATCATGTATCCCAAAAGGAATAAATATCTCAGTGTCCTAAAGCAGCGGTTATAGAAGTAAAAAGTAGCACACATGAACATCCATAAATTACACTCCTAGGAAGTCAGCACAGCATGCACTGAGTCTGCAAAAAACTATGCTCAGTGGGGGTTTGCAAAAAAAGTTTCAACGATGAAAACTTACCCTGTTTGTTTCAACATGATGCAATCTATAGGACTCCCCTGTACTCTCATTAATTAAATCAAACTGATGCCGATATGCTACACAGATCATATTGTCACTGTCTCCAGTAGGTCCATCCACCAGTGTCATAACCACTGGAGGGTCAGAAAGGCATATTTCCTATAATGTAAATAATAGAATTACACTCTTTTTCAAGTTCCTACTGTGAGTGCTGCAGGTACTCTATGACTTTAAAGGGATGTTTTCTAAGCAGAGAAGCCTAACAAAGAACAAGCAGAAACAATTCTTAAAAAAATCTGAAAGTTTTATTTAGCATATATACGATTGATCTCCACCATCTGGCTTCTCACTTTTATTTGTCTGTAGGTGCAGGAGGATGACAATGCATACTCTGCCTTCCCTGTGCCCCCCACACTAGCTGAGCGCTGCTCAGTGTGTTAAGACAATTAGTAATTAGATTACATATACCCGGATGTACTGGAACTCCTCTGCTGGAGATTCAGGAGACGATAGCAGTGAGGTGCTGATTGAAGTGTCATCCAAATTATATTTCTTTGTGACCAGAAGTAGTTTGTTCCGAATAGCTGCAACAATCCTCAGTTCGCTTCCGTGGTGAGTATTAATGGCATACAAATGGCAGCCTGAGGAAATAATGTTCTAGACTCTAAGTGGTTGGGATAGGGTTTGATTTTTTTGTTCTGTATTTGTACGATGATTAATACAACAGGGCTCTGATGGATGACTTGGCAACACAGAATTAACAACTCCTCAATAGGATTATATCGACTTCTAGGAAAAGACAAAAGCCTATGACCCTTTTGAAGTCTACTTTTATCCTTAATCCAAAGTACATGGATTGTCACTATTCTGCAAATTCCAGCTTTTCAAAGCAGCTTGCTTCTGAACACCAAGAAACATTTATTTCTACAAAAATAACGGGTAAAACCCAGACTAATCTAAGCACTACTGTTTAATAGCGGATCTACCAGTGTGCCAGTCCAGCTTAGAGTGTGCTTTATTTCAGTCTAAGATCTCCACAAAATTCTTCTCATTTGTCCCAACCCTGAAATCCTATTTTTCCTCTAAAGCTTTTTCATCATCTGCAATTTCCAAGTAACATGGTTTTTTTACAACATTCAAAAACGTCATGCCGGACTGTACTAGAGTAATTTTCAAATATAAGCTTAACAAAATTTGAATTGACTTGTCCAGAGAAAAAACTAAAAGCGAACAACTACACCTGCCCAAAGAGAGCTAAAAAGCTCCTGGCAACTACCAGCATCAAAGCACAGTAGATGTTCTTAGCACAGGATAAGGACAACAATATCACCTTTGGTTCTCTCCAGTTTATTTTCTCTGCAGTCATATTTGCTTCTTATAATTTTTTTAGTCTCTATATCTTTTTGGACAGCACTGAGTCTGAAGACAAGGATACGAGAGTCTTTCCCTGATGTATGGAGAGAACCAGGAAAAAACAAGTTAAAAAAAGAACATGGTAGTTTGAAATTAATACTTCCGACGAGAAGCAACAAACAGAGCAAAATAATACCTCTCTGGGGACAGAAGACTTAAGAACTCTCTAGGATTTACAGTTCTAGTAACCAACTCCTTCAGCATAGTGGCTGAGTTTCCCATCAGGTGGTGCTGCACCAAAGAATGATCTGAGAGCTTCCAAACAGTGAAATGCACAATATTTTGCAAATACACAAAATATTGCAAAATAACAAAAATACAATAGATATAAACTACAGGGCAAGAGTAAAAGCGTTAACTTTAAGAGCTGGAACCATCCAGGTGAGAAACTGATAACTGGATCCTCAACAGAGTTTGAACCCTTCAGGATACAGAAGGGTGTTTTCTAGAAATTTCACAAACTAAGTTTTGATATAACTACACTTGCCAGATCCTCAGAAATGTCACCCATTCTCCAGGTGTCTTGGGAGAACTGCAAATGGCTCTCCTGTAGTTTGAGCTAGCTCTGTAAGATCTCAGGGTGAATTTCACCAGATGCAACCAAACTGGGCAGCTCCCAGTGACACAGAAGGAACCATGTTTTACCAAAAGCTTGGGTAAGCAGAACTTCAGCAAATACTGAGGAAACAGACATAACAAGGTAAAAAATAATAAACCAACCATATCTGTAATGCTTTCCTGAGTTATACATAAAGATCCTGATCTTGCTCTGTGTATGTTCCCTTTATGCAACTCAATCACAGACTACTCTTTTATTGGGTAATAACTACCTCACTAAAAAAGTGCACATTTTATGCACATTTAAGCCTTCTAAATGAGACAAAATTGTCATGAGACATATATATCCAGCAATCACGCAAGAATCCAAGAACAGGGACCTCTCCTACCTTTGTCTGTTCGGGCAATCAAAAGATCCAGAGTTTCCAACACATTCATCTGCTTTATTTGGAGAGTTTTATCAAACACTTGCACTGATGGTTGACCATCTAAAAAAGAGACACACATGTATTCAAAACCCTACTAACACTTGCTAGATGCTGGTTTTGAACCATTTATTTCTTCTAATTAAAGTCTTGGTTTTTTTGGTTTTTTGGTTTTTTTTACAAAAATGAATAGGAAAAAACCCCCAAAAGAACCACACAAAGCTCCTACATGTGCCACAGCATCACAGTCAATACTTCTTCACAGGAGAGTTTTATTATTGTCATGAATAATCAGATTAAGCGACTGAAATCTAAAAGTGACATTCCTTTGGCAAGTTTGAGAATTACGACCAAGCACTAATTTCATTCCCTCGGTCTCACTGGCCTTATGTAACACACAGAGGATTATAAGCGGTCAGAGTAGCAATATCATTGCTAAGGGAAGAAGTAGGATTTCATTGTCACGTAAGCCCTTGGCTTCATGCTCACTATTATCAAGGGCTAAGAAAACCAGACAAGCCATTTAGACACCTCTTGAACCTGGATGTGACCTCCTACAGCTTTTAAGATGGTCAAGAAAACAACATCTGAAATAAGAACACATTCAGAAATCTGCATTAACACTAGCTCCCCAATGTGGCTTGATTCTACTGCAGAATGAACTTTTGCAACTAGGTTACATAAATGTAATAGATTTACTTGGATTAGTAACTATCCCCCTACATAAAGACTTACTAACACCTGAACAAAGTTTATGAACACACAATTTCGAGAAAATGGTCAGATACATAAAAATTGTCACAAAAACACTAGATCATTTACTAACCATCTATTAACAAGATGCCAGCATCTGTAGAAACCAGCAAGGACTGGCCCCAAGAATCTGCACAGACAACCTCATGAGGAAAATTACTGCAGAAAGACTGAGATTCCCAAGGCTATGAAGTAACATAAGGGATACATATTAAGTACACTAAAAAATACAGATCATACAGACACAGAATGTGATGGACAATGGCAATAACATGTAAATGCTTTTGGCAGGATACATTTCCAAACAGTATATCGTTGGAATTTGAAATATCAAAACTGAAATAATTTTCTTGCAGGGGACTTTCTGCATCAATTCTGGTTTGGAGACTAGTAAGTGTAAGACACATACCTGAAATGCTAGAATTAAAACACATGCAGCTGAAACTCAGTGCAACCATCACACAGTAATTTTTTTCCTTTAAAAATCCCAAACCTATATACTTAAAATGTCTGTACCACTATGCATATGCAGTTTGCTTACATTTTATGGTTCAGTTTGTGATGTTTAGTGACTAGCACATGGTACAGTTAAAACTGCCTTTCTCCCAAATTGTTCTTCCATCCTGTGTTCTCTGCACTTACCTCCCAGAGCCTGCCCTCCTCTCACAATTTATATATTAGTTGGAATCTCTGAAATTCTAGAAGCACTTCTGAAGCTTCTGTACATAAAACACACACAGAAGAGTGCAGCTCTTTCACTCCCTAATGACTTCAAAGAAAATCCAATTGAAATAAAAGGAAATGAAAACACAACTGAATCTTGTTTCAAACGTACTGAAATTAAAATAAAAGATGATTGCATATGGAAAATGTCACCTTCATCGAATTTTCTCAGGTATAAAAATGTCCACACTTGCTTTAACTTGAGAAGTGCCTCTGCCCCCAAGCTCATCCTTTATTAATCTAATAGTGACTGCAGAATCACTTTGACACTGTAGCTTTCATCTTTTCTGCTGCAGCATCTAGTTACGGAAGTAAATAAATATATACCATACTAGATAATGTTTAATGTTCCATAACTTCTCTGACAATTCACTCACCTCCTTTTTAGAAAAGCTTGTGGTTGCCAAGTTAGCTGTGGTATCCCCTTTCACAGTGGTTTTCAATTTCAACGCCTAATACAAACAGATGTTTTATTTAAACTGAGTTTTTGTCAGCAATACCCAAACTAAAGACTATATTAAAAGGACAATTTAGGACTAGAAAGTAATTCCAGTTTGGAATTCCTATGCCATTTTAAGTAATGTAAAAAGAAGCAGATTCTGTATCCTCAGCAACGTCAGATGGTTACTAGGTATCCTCTCAGCCAAAACCTATGTTGGCTGTTTCTTGGTTAGGTTTTTTTTTGTTTACTTGCTTTCTAAAAGGCAACTCAGAAAAGAAGAGTCAAACATACTAACAGAGAAAAACCTCCACCTCAAAATACAGAATTTAATCATCTACACAGCTTACTTAATAATGAAGCCAGATAGAGGATCCTCTTGTCAACTACACAAACTTACCTTAGATTTGCAAAACTTTCTAATGAACACCAAGGCAAACTATATGTATGTCTGTCTACATATATTGCCAGGCATCCTCTTCAGGTACAATTTTTACAACCTTCATTTAACTCATGTACAATATAAATATTTGTACATGTATACCTCAGGTGTTACAGATAAATACTTCTATTCATGTTTTATTTTAATGTAACTTACAATAATGCAATACTACAAAACTATTTCTGGTCACAGAAAACTGCACTAAAACCCAGCATAACTGCAAGGTAATTGAAGTCTAACAAAAGGAGTGACACAGCCTTTATAAAGATATCTGCATACCTTCTAAACTGACCCTACCTGACCAAGCCGAACAAACTCTGCTTGTCGAGCTTCCTCTCTTTTCCGTGTTGATTTTGGGGACTCTGGTAACACATCACTGAAGGATCTTCTATTAAGCATGTTCTAAAACAGAAAATGTTTCTTGCTAACTGCACAGCTTCTCAGGGAAGAGAAACTGCAACTCTTCCAATCCTTCAGTGGTTTACCTTGCAACTTGTCATAGTTTACCACTGTCACGTTCTGTGTACAGTCCTACCACATGAATATGTGACATGAATATATGAAAAAGAAAAGTTTAAGCAGATCTATATAGATAAAAGAAATAAACATTGGTCGAAAAAATAGCACCTTGTTAGTTTTAGAAGTACTGAACTTATTTTTAGTTAGTTAAGAATCACCTTAAGAGTAAGTCTTCATCATCCAAAATAAAGTTACTTCACAGCTACCCAGGGGTAAGAATCATCCAAATTTTCACATAAGGGAACAAATGTAGATTTTATGGTGATGAGAATAATGCCTGTATTTTTAGTACCTAAATTCCCTATTCCCTTGCCACAGGTAAGCTTACATGAAGTATGACATTTTTATGCTTCTCCTCACACCTGGTGAAGAGTCCTGTCCAGAAAGGACTGTCAGCTTTCATATAACTGTAAAGTAAGTTACACAATAATCAGTATTTAGCTTAGTCATATGCAATTCAGTGCTCATTAGGATTACAGTCCTTTAAAGTGACAGAACATTCAAGCTACTAGTTAGAACAGCACAGCACATGTGAGGGATGCAGAAATTTCTGACTTACATTTCCTTTGTGTAGGTCAGGCATCATATCTTGGTATAAAGAGCGGATCAGCATGTCTAGAGTGCGCTGACGTTTCTGAGAAAATGTTGGTGTTTCCAACGTGGCTTTTTCACCATTTATTACTAAAAGATTATGGAAAAAAGATACATTACGTAAATGAACTTCAACAATCTCCACCAACTCTAGTTTGCCTCTGTACCAAAACACCTGCACTGCCCCAATTAATTTAAAATTGTGTCCTTTTTGCCTTTTTTAAGTGAGTAACTTCCCCTTAAGTTAAAGGAGAAAAATTAGTAATAGAAGAATTCCACAAGGCATCAAAATAAATACTTAACTAATAAAAAAACTAAAGACAAACTGCCGGTCGATTTAAGTACTAAACAATTTAAATACGCAAAATGAACCATCAAGCTCCTGTCAGGTCTAATTGTAATCACCATGGTCAATTTTCAAAGATTCTTTTCTTGCTGATTTAGAAGGGCAAATACGGATCAATGAAAATCGGAATGGGATGATTACAGAATTAAAAAGTACTGCATAGGCATCCTTCAGCACCTTTAAGAATATATTCAGAAGAGATGTTATTTTCAGGTTTTCAGAGCTACTAAACTAACATCTTCTATTACTAAATAATGAACAACATTATAAATCCTTTCAGATCTCCCAAGCCCTTTACAGAAATGCAAAGCTAAGTATGGCTGCACGTTCTGCAAATGCGGAAGCCAGCCTCTGTCTAGTAGCCTGAGAAAAATTTTTATTTGTTAATCTGACTGTAACAGTTTGATGGAAGTGACATCCAACTATGCTACAGATGTGAAAAAAATAATTGCATACAGATCAGCAGAATACACAAGAAAATGCATATAAGTTTTAAGCATCATGAATTTTAATTTGTTAGTACAATTATTAAAAGAGTGTTTCTAGCAAAAGAAAAACTGACTTACATTTCACCAACACAAAATCCCTGAATTCCTGGTGATTTGTAAACACAGGTGGGGATGGAAGGGGAGGCCCAAAGAGAGGAACACTTTCTTCTGAAAATATTTTCAGCCTATTGAAAGTACAAATCTTTATCTACATTGAAAGTCACAATATACCTTTTTTATAGACACTATGCAGAACCAAAGAAAAAAAATGGAACCTGTTTCCTGGATGTCTTACATAAGAATTGCAAAGGGCGTAACAAAAAAAAGATTCACTTGGAATTACTCAGCAGAGCAAAGTTATGTTTCTTTTACACAAACTAAGAATAGAATTCTCCCATTGCCAAAATGTTTTCCCATTTTCTCTAAACCATCAATAATTCATTGTGAAATTATTTGTTACAATCACCACCTACCTGTAACTATCATTCTGCTTATTATACCTCACTAAAGCAAAAATATCTGCCATACAGTTAAGGAAATTAATCCAGTTCTAATAAAGCTCACTTGTATTTTAATAAACTTTTCCTGCAGTACATTATAGATTTAGTAAAGGTAAAATATATTAATCAAGTCAATGTAAATATATAAACAATTCTAGACTATACAGATTTTACTGTTTATAAAATGGGTCCCATATGAAAATGTTATTGCTTGATCAACAGTTTTCAAAATCAAACTACTACCACAGACACAGCATAAGACATACTATAGAGGTTTGTCTTATTTGTATTTGATGTATTTGTGATTAAAAATTCTTTTAGTTGATAAAGCAGTACTGGTACTGAACTTTGCTTAAACCATAGCTTCCACTGAAGAAAATATTCAAATGAAACAATTGAGCCAACAGAATTATAAGAAAAATCAGAGAATGGTTTAAAGTGCAAGTTATACTAAGGCTGATGCTCCTAGAGCATCTGCATCAATGTAGAGTTACACTGATGTGGTAAACAATTCCTTTACATATCAAAGGAACCTAGTATTTAGGTTCCTTTGATATGTAAAGATTTTCATTATTTTTTCAAACATTGTTCATTTTCATTCACCCCTAGCAAGTGGGTTCTAGGAACTTTTAGTCTGCCTGAGAACCAGGTGTGGAAGTCTTAAGCTTTGTGATAACTTTTTAAAAGTCAGCAACAGAGTATAGACAGAAATTAGAGCTTTCTTCTTTTCTTTCATTCTTCCTCATTCCATTCTATCTAGTCTAACACATGCCAGGCCGAGGTCTACAGATTACTACTATTGTGACCCCATGGTAATTCGAAGAGATTGGCCACTGGTTTTTGCAATCGTATAGTCTTCAAAATGTTTTCAACCAGAAGTCTGAAAAACACAGGCTGTACAAATAAATGCTTTCAATAAAATGATTTAAAACTCACATTCTTGCTTTTACCCTATCTTCTAAGGGATTTAACAAACACTGATGTTGCAGACTTGGAAACTCCTAGTCCAGAAGCTGAAGGTGAAGAATGCAAGAATGCAACTGTCTTCATAAAGTAAGTTTCACTTCCATAAACAGCATACAGGGAGGAATTAGGGCAGAATTAAAAGGAATATTGATCTTAAAAAAAAACAAAGCATTAGAAAATGTTAGGAAAAAGATACGTGTAAAATGAGAGCGAATCATGGATGGCTTGAATGCTGTAGAAGACTCTTCACCTTCCTGAAATATGATAGTGACAATGTCATTTCCAATATGTCGCTTCCTTTCTACCTGGAAAAAAAAAAAAGGAAAACAAAAAAGGAAAAAAAGAAAGCAGAGGCAGAAAAAAAGACACAGTGACTTACAAGACATACGTAAGTATCTTAGCAATTCTGTGACAGAATAATAAAACAATATTCCTAAACTGCCAACAGAAAAATTACAGTCAGTATGACTGAGGACAATATAAAATCATTAGTTAACTATAAGCAAGTAAACATAGCAATGACATGGTGCACACAACAAGGCAGGTTCTAGAAAAACAGATATTGCATATGTTTAGAAAAGCACTCATAGTCTCCATAATTAATTCATTAATCGGGCACGGAAACTCTAGCATTCCGAAAAAAAGCAAATCTACCACTTGAAATAAAAGGACAAAACACTCTGGTGCTGAATTATTCTTTTAAAAAGAAAATCCTGATTGGCCTCAGTTTTCTTCTGTGATCTTGTCGCCAGTCCAAGCAAAAAGCAAGAGAAAACTGACACAGAAACAGAAAAAGTATATTTTAATTATATCGTCTAACTATAATACTGTAAGAATGTATAATAAATAATAAATCAAGTAATTTGTAAGTCATTTAGGTAAATCATTATGGATGTAGGATGTATAGTAAACACATGTGCCTATAAAGCATTTTTTTCATCATAAATACAAAGGAAGGCCTGAGCAATAAATGACAGCACATTTGTGCTAGTTAATCCATGGCAGGGTGACAGCACTTCTTTACGGTTACCAACATTAACATGCTCACAAGGGGAATTTCCTTCAAGCGACACTAATTGCTACTCAAGCAGGAGCTATGCGTTACACATGTGAATATTCCTACAATTCACACACAAGGCTAACTTCCAGTTTTCCTAAAGTCTTTGAGGTAGTAATTACAGCAGTGAAGCTCTTCAAGTCATCTGAACACCACACTCAATCACTTGTCAGTGAAGCAATTTAGATCTTCTTCACAAGTATCTTTTGTACCTTAATGGAAATGATAGGACGCATTATTTCTAATAAACATAATGAAATTTTCAGCATCAGGTAGAATATGGAGGGAAAAAAGTGCAAAAGTCTCAAGGCTTACATTTCTCAAATATTAACAGACAAGAATTCCTTTACTTATAAAGTTTTTGAGTTTGTGATTTAACAAATAAATAGGGAAATAAAAAAAAGAGAACTATGTACCTGCTGCTTGTTCTCTCTAGAATATGGCAGCATGGTTGAAACATGGAACATAATTTCATGCCCTTGAAAAACTGTATAGATGGAACAGGTTCCTGTTGTATCATCTGCAAGGGAAGGCAACATTTTAAGGAGGAGTATCTCCTCTTAAGTTTTCTGAAGATCAAAAAATATTTCAAGTCTTTCTACCGAATCTTCTTCAGTTACCCTTTTTTGTCTGACATATTTTAGAAAATGTCCACACTGCATGTTTCATATGAGTCCAAACCCAAGTTTGCAACTAATCTGCATATTCACACTTAAAACCTACAACATCTTTCACCTACCCTCCTGAAATCACACGGGTCTTCCAGCCAAAATGTCCTTCTATCATAAAGCAAGTAACATGTCAGGTTATTGTCCAACTCATTCCAACTTAAAATGAAACTGCTCGCCTTGATAATACCTGTCATAACTGCATTCCATACCAGTGACTTAAGCTGACCTGACTCACTCCTGATGAAGTAGAGCATTTAGCACACATACAAGGAAGGCTGTTTTGGGATTGTTTCATAACGACGATATATACAATATGCACAATACGCAATAAGAAGAAACACTTAGAATGCGGCTCCACCCCCCTTCATTGCTTCACTTGAGTTCTTACTTTTAGTGTCCAGTCCTCCTCTGTAGCCTGACCAGCCTTTCAAAGTAATTGTGTCACCCAAGAGATGCAAAAATCGTTGAAAGCTTTCACTTCCAGTTTCTGCATGTGGGAGGGAGAAATGTTACCAAAAAAGCACACCCGTAGTAATAGAACAAATCTCAAAAATTACCAAAATAAGGAAATGGGTCCTGCTTCCAGGACACAAGTTTCAGCTGAGTTAGTTTCCTTTCATGTCTTCCAAGCCTACTGCCTTTCCAGAAACAGCACCCCAACCGTGCAGAATAGGCATCATCACATGACATTAAACAGTGACGTCTTTTGCTAGCACCAATGCTGCTCAAGTACACAGGAGAATGTGATCATGCTGTAAAAGAGTGAAAGAACTACAAGCAGTGAGTTAACAAGTTGCCTCCTTCAAATACCTCTTTTTTCTAAATGTTCATGTCACACAGACTATTTTTAGAAGAGAGGTTTCACTCTCTTTCAAGCTGTAACAATAGGCTCCCTACTGCAACTTCTTACAGACATAGAAGGCCCTATGCTACAATTTTTCACCCAACACATGAAACCAAATGACTGTTCATATAATCATTACCTCCTGCCCTGCTTCCAACTGCAGGCACTATCTTGCTTTTTTTTTTTTTTTTTTAGATGAACAAAACAATTAAGGAGAAGGTGAAAAACTCACCATTACTGAACATTTCATCATCTGTAAGCTGACCATCCTTAGCGTAAAGGACTCCAAATTTAAAATTCACTGATCCCTGGGAAATAAAATCAAGTATCATATGATAAACAGACAGTCAAACAGAAGACCTAAAAATTTGTTTCCCCTAAGGACTTTCACGTATGCGTCTTTGTATACATCCTACACATTAGAACATATACTTTATACCATCTCCTAATACATAATAATTTACCTTTAAATTTTGATAGTATAGCATAAAATTATTAACGTAAATTGGTGATCTATTATTATTAAGTTGGTGCTTAAAGTTATTTTTGCTGTCATGTTCAAGAAACGTTAATTTTTTTTTTTACTGTAATCAGCAATTGATTTCAAAGTCATCATAAGCACATCAAAATACAAAGCTGTATTCACTGGACGGGTCTGTTAGCTAGAAGTAGTTAGGTCTATACTTACCTCTTGCTCTTCAAGAACCAATAAATCCTGTAAACAAAAACAGTATCTTTAGAACACTCATATTAAAGATTCTACAAGGATGATGGTTTATTTGTGTATATAAGTTTAAGTAGTATTACATTACTATTATTATTAGCTGCTACTGGAAGAAACAAACTAGTAGTATGTATAATTGATTACTTATATTTCCAGAAAATAATAAAGAAAAAGAACCAAACAAAAAACAGTCACTTCCTACCTTTTGTATCTCAGGATGAAAAATTTCTCTTGGGCTCTTCTCAAATTTATCAAGACTCATAGCACTGAAATGCAAATGGAATAGTGCTTTATAGAAGGACAAATACACATTTCAATGCTGAACCACCAACTGATTGTAGTTACAACGGTTACAAAATTAATTGTTTGAAGAGCCTCTGTTAAATGGAATGTTTTGAGGAACTGTCATTTCTTTCCCAAAATACTAACTTCCAACACTTCTTAAACTTCTTTTGTATTTTAAAAACAGAAATTAGTAAGACCCTGTGTGGAGATCAGGTTTAAATTTAGTTCCTTATAAAGCACAGAGATCTATTACTTCACCCTTCACTTCAGCTCTAAACATAATCACGGTGAGCATTTTAGGAGGGCTCAATAACCAATTCTATTTCTCTCTTTTTCTAGTTCTCTCTCATCTTAAATAATTCAAGGCAAGTCAAATGAAAAATGAGAAGTTCAGCATCAAATTCACACTTTTTCACTTTGTCTGGTCAAGCAAAGGCTTTAAAACCACTTTTTGCTGCCTTCAATGATTAAGACTTGCAAAACCATTTTTACAGTTTTTATAGATTTGTCATAAAAATCACAGAACACAAGCTCTGAATTACAGGAAAAGGTATACAGGCAAATAGCTAAACTGATAACTTATTTGTAAATACATACCTTAATATAGATTTCACTGATAACGTTTTTGTGGGACTGTAAGGGAGACATATTTTCTGAGTACCCTGTAAACAAGAAAAGCTAGGATATATTACAGGACCTATCAACTTTTTCTGCATATTCAAACAGGAATATTAATAAAAACAATTAAGTTATAAAAGAAAGAAGAAAACCAAGGTAATTTTACTTAGCTCTATTTACTGCTGATTTAGAGAAAAAAAAGTCATGGGTGCTATGCAAAGAAAAGAAAAAAATGAACCATACATGCCTACAGCAGGGTTTTAAAACAATTGCTTGTATAAAAGAATCTCATGGAACATTAAGTGGAAAAAAAGTGAAGTATCAGACCTGCCTATTTTCTTATTGTACAAGAAAATCCTAAAAGCAGTGTAAAGTCACTGCCTAAACTGATCATAAGACGTAACCAAGAACAATTTAGGCATCATTTCTAAAAAAAAGCAGTTGTTAGAAGAATTAGAAAATATCTGACATTACAGATTTCTGTCAAAAAGTTTAATATCATGTTATCTGCAAATTTAGTTTAGTGTTATCTACTATGGTAGAATGATAAGTTCTTATTATACAACATAAAAATACATAATAAATACTGGAATTCTGAAGACAGGAAAATTAGTATGATAAACACATCCAAAACAAACAAACAAAAGTCAGAAGAGCAGTTAAGTATTTGTTTCTTACTGTTTTTCTCCAAAGTATTGAATGGTATTGAGGAATGCGCTGATTATTTTGGTCAGACAGTACAACAGACAGAAAGAAAGGGTTCTTCTCTGCATCTGTACCTACATAATTCTGATGAACTGTTGGAAGAAAAACAAGCAGCACCATCAATCATAAGGAAGACACACCCACTCACTCATGTGCAGAATCAGAGAGATACCCGTAAACATATGCATTCATGCGTAAAAGTATATAATTGTCTGCATAAATAACTACGTATTTACATACAGATCTGTAAATAAACCACCCAAAGAGATTGGTACGGTTTTCAAAGCTAAGAAGGACTTCAAAACATCCCTTTTTGGTAGCAGGGGTTTCACTCCTTACAGACACCCATCCTCTGCTTTCAGGTTAAAAACACATGAAGCAAGGACTTGTTTTATGTACAGGACAGAAAATGTTTTAGTACTAAATTAACACCATACCTTTTTCCATATTGAAATAGTAACAGTTCAAAACTACAGAAACAGCAGCAGCATTTCTGCAAATTACATTTTCATTGGTCCAAATTCCAATCCATTTGCAAAAAACTATTTACCTTTCCCCAGAAAATACTTCAGGTACCATCTCGTATGATACTCCGGGTTTTCCAAATGCACATCCGTTCTGTGCCATGTACCTGGAGCACAGTCGGTATTCTGAAATAGAGATTGCTACATTAAATGCCAAGTGAAAAAAAAAAGAGGAGAAAATACAGGCAAAAGCAAATAAAGAGTGAAATTTTAGCTGTACACTGCTACTTAAAAAGCAAGGATTTTTGTGAAGTCACTTGGTGTGTAACTGAAATAAAAATTTCTACCTCTCATTTACCTTTTTTCTAGTTTCTCTGTAAGTAGATAAGTCTTGCCCTAGTGTACCACTCTTATGGGTAATGTCTTAGAATGTCGGTGAAAAGAAGGTCTTTCAATGTGGAATTTGAAGACAAACATTTTTAAAACTTAAATAAATTAATGCCTTCAGCTTTCATTTTCTCAGTTCTTCCCAAATTAACCCCCAAAGTCTCCAGGCTTGACCAAAGTGTGCTTTGGAAGTTCTTCAGTGCTGTTTCTCATATTCTCAAATTAAGGTAAATTCCCAAGCATTCCTCAAGCACCTTCCCACTACGAATTAACATGCGAAGAAAAAGCCATTCTCCATATTCATTCACCATGTGGCCGTCCACCACCCACTCTACGAATCTTTCTGCGATACAAGCTAATCAGCTTTTGAACTGCATGAAACTGAGCTAAAAAGACAGAGGAACAAACACAGCTCCCCAAAGAATGAATGCAGAATAGTTAAACTGCTTTCAACTCTGCAGCCAGTGCTGATGCTAGCAGATGATCAGCAACAGTTCGCTGTTGCTATTAGTTCAATACATTCTTTACCAAAATCTTACAAGTATCTCTAGAATATGAGGGTCTTCTTTCTTCCAATATTAAGATGGTATTTGATGAAAAAGATGGTAGATGGAAAAGTTTTGCAAAGCAAGATAAAACATGAAAGTAAGTGGAAACCTAATTGTCACTGAAGTAGTTGCAGGGACACACTGCGAGTTTAGCAGCAAGAAAGATGAAAGGAACTACTTTCTGAGGCTCCACTCAACCTCTTTCTCTCTTATTTAAAGATAAGCACAGCTGCCAAAAGATAGCTAAGGGTCAAAAAAATAAACTAAACCTCATCACGCCAAGGAGCAAACTTTAAAGCACAGAGGTCAGCTTGAACATCATAGTACCAACAGGACAGGATATATATATATAGAGTGATGAACTAGAGACTGGGAAGCATCATTCAGAGATATTTTCGCCTAACACGATCGAGTGAGCAAAATGTTACCAAAATGAAACAAAATGCCAGAATTTTCCAAGTTCTCTTCCTTAGCAAATGACTGCAAATGCATCTTTTGTAAGTGAAAAATAACTGAAGGTGAACAATTTTCTTCAGCATTCTGTGAGTATTTTTGAGCACTTACCTCACCAGAAGAGCCATTTTCCACACGGAACCGTCCAGCTCTTTGAATGGCTCCATCAGCATCACTAGATATAAGCTATAGGAGAGTTTAACACAGAGATTCTAGTTCCAAAAATAGCCATACGATCAGCAATCAAAGCTTGCTATCATTTCTTTTTGTTCCAGGCATCATGACTCCCCACAGAGATGGGATCAGTCCAGTTATTACCAATTTGACTAAAAATTTTGAATGACCCAGTAAGAACTCTGAGACACGAATGAGATGCTACTGTGGAAAACATGAAGCAAGAAAAGTTAAGTTTGAAACATTTAGAAATTTGAAAGGGCAACAAGAACCTTTAAACACTCAACTTCCAGCAACTAGGCCTCCATTTTACGCCCAGTTTACATACGCATTAGTAAATATACTACCCAGGAACTTTATAACTATAGCTTGTAGAAAACTTGTGATTTCATCCCATCAGATGTAAAAGAGGTGGAGTTCATTTGCTTAACTCCTCCCCACTTCTGTTATCCTACAATAAATTTATGAAATTTCATTATGACCTAGCAATCAGAATGACACTGTTTTAACTACTCACATAATTTCACAATGCAGAAGTAATTGATATATGAGAAAAATGTAGTGCCAACTTAATCTTTGAATTTCAAGAAAATGCAGAATAACTGACAGATTCTAGGGAACTGTTTTCAAAATCCTAATTCTGACTAGTTCGTTTAGTCTTAAGCCCTCTCCCACTACTATGAGTCATGTACATATAAAATTACACACACATGTATGTACACACGTGAGCATGTATACAGTTTATAGCTTACATAATTGCTAGTAATTCATTAAGTACCACCCTACAATATTTTGCCATCTTCAGTTTCTAAGAGGAAAAAAGGCTCAATTTCCATCTGGATGTAAACACAGTATGTATATAAAGCTTCCTTCCCTGTTACAATGAAAAATTAATTAACAAGGTAGTAAAAAGAGCTCCTATCACAGGTCTGATATATATCTATTCAGAAGCCCCTTTATATTAGCTTATAACTTTCAAGTCTAGCTGAGAATGCACATTTTCCAAACTAGATCCAATTCTTTTACTTGGAAATGAAAAGGATTAAAGCTCTGCATTATAAGCTGATAAACTGAAGGGCAGGCTATGTGTACTTACAAGCTCCACAGATCCGTAATGCTTTCTGCTAAACTCTCCACGTCTGCAACCCAGATCTTCAGAGACAGAGCTGGAATGGAAACGCTTCATCAGTGTGCACGAGTCAACCAGCCTTACATTTCCCGCAATGCTATACCCTGCCATTAAAAAAAAAAATCATTTCTGCTGAACAGGGTTCACCGCACATTAACTCATTGATGCAGGGAACACTTCTTACAGCACAATCTCCAGCAGCCATCGCAGTCTGGCTTTCACATTAGTCCCAAAGCAAATGTCCATGTCCTGACTGGGAGCAAAAAAGCTATGATTAAATGAAATACAAAGGCATGACGCAATCAGAGTTCCAAAGCAGGTGGTGGCTCATAACCATGTTCAAAAAGTAAACTTAACGCCTCAAAGAGGACAACTGCACTATACAGCTCTGTAAGACCACAGGTTGCTACTGACTTTTTCAGTCTTTTTTCAGCCTACACACAATGAGAAAAGAGACCAGTACTTTAATTTAAGAGCATGAGGAAACAACTGCATTTCAAACGTTTCTCTCCACCACCTTAACAAAGACAGCAAACGAAAGTAATCCTAGAACACCGAGTTCAAAATCCACCTGCATTACCACCTCATACAATTGTATCACTTTACTCACCACCTCTTCATAAACTAGTTCCACCAACCTGAAGACAGACTGCCTTGCCACAAACCACACCCTTTTGTATCAAAAGCATTTTTCTGACAGCCCTCTCAATAATTCATAAAACAGGAGTATATCTGAGCTAATGATTAAAACAAAACTCCTTTAATATCAACATTCTCATTTGTGTCCCAATTCAAACTACCTAAAACGTACCTAAACTTCAAACACACTAGCAGTCCTTTTAAAAATCAGAATTATATCCAAGAGCAAATCTCTGCTTCTTCTCAGCCTAACTACTCTATACCACATGTCACCTGCTTCATATCTTGTAATTAAAGCAGAATCTCACACCAACATAAATGCTACAGAGACAACTTCACAGAAATTAGGCATCTGAGCTTCAATTTAGGCACAGGTAAGATTCACATTATCACGCTATTTGCGTAAGCGCATACACTCCCTAATGAATTCTTTGGCTCTCCGTTCTCGGTGACCACCAAGATTTGTACTCAACTCTCTGACATATCACATCCATTAATTTAAACAATACACTGTGATTAAAATCAACTGTTCATATTAATTTTCTTCATTGAATCATATCCTTCCTCAGTCCTAATTTACATAAGAAAAATGGCTGCTCGAGTTATGACACTTTTAGGGTAGTTTTCATCTTATTAAGATGAACTGCCGGCACTGAGGAAGTTAGTTCATCAGTGCTTCACATTAATTGGGCTTAATAATTTAAAATTTACTTACATTGCAAAGTATTTAAACACAGATGCACCTTTATTCATATGAACGTAACTAACCGGCTTACATGCATTTGTACAGCATCTACACAGTATATACACCTCCCTTTCCCATTTTGCTGGAAACATAGGTGCAGTTGTATAAATGAACAGTAATGATGAAGAGGAGAGAGGACTAGCTTCCCGTTCCAAAAGAAGCTCTTACGAAACAGTCCTGAAAGTTCAACAATGAAGCACAATTAAACGCATTTGCTAGTCTAAACCCAGACGTTTTTTGAATCCCAGTGTCAAATCACAAGTTTTTTCTTGCTCGACACTGGAAAGCATTTTACTTGGGGGTCGGGAGGGTAGTGGCAGAAGGGGGTGAGTTTGCAGACTGCACCTGTGCGATCAGAAGGATATAGCCTGCACGCCCCTTGGGCTTGCCATTCTCCTTGCCATCTATATGTTGTTTACTAGTCAGTATCGGTCCATCTGTTTTCACTTAAGAAAGAGTCACAAGCACTAACGCAGTCGGCAGCCGCGTAATTCTACTGCTATCCCAGTGCTATCTGCTTGCAACGCTGAATACGCTGCGAAACCGACTCTGGAGACGCTCGCCCGACTCCACCCACGCCACCTGCAGCAGCCCGAGGGAGACGGCTCCTGCTGCTCCGCGAGCCCGAGGGCCAGCCGCCCCACACCGCGGGAGCGTCCAGCGCCGCTCGTCCGGGTGGCCCCTCCAGCTCCCGGTCCGCGGAAGCAAAGCACCGCCTCCCACTCCGCCATCGGCGGTCGGCAGCACGCCGCGCCCCGCCCCACCCGAGCTTAGCCCCCGCCACCGGTACCGCTGAGTGAGGCCGAGGAACCGGGTGGACGCCCCTTCCGTGCTGCTCAGCTCCATGCGGGCGGCCAGACGGAGGCTTCACCCCTCCAGCGTCGCTCCCGCCGCTCCGTCCCGCGCGGGAGAGGCGCCGGGAGCTCCCCGCGCACATCCCGCTACCCGCGCACGGCCCCGCGCGGCCTCCCCGGCCCGCCAACCACTCATAGGCCGCGTCGGCCGCCGCGTCGGCCGCTGCGCCCTCAGCAGAGCTGCCGGGAGTTGTAGTCTCGGGCTGAGAGCCACCGGTCCGTCCTCCGCCGCCGGGAGCTGCGGTTCTGTGAGAGGGTCAAACGGGGAGGAAATGTGGTACTTCTGCACTTCCTGCTTGGTTTAAAAACTGCAACAGAAGATGAAATGGTTGCTGATCTCATGGTGAATATTCTCAAAGTGTGCCCAGATTTATTGAACAGATACTTCAAGGAGACCCAGTATTCCTTTGTTCCTATAGTGAAGTCTGCTTGGATGGACGACATGAAGTTACTTAAGAAGGGTGATGGTAAAAAACCATGCTCAGAGCAGGAGGCTCTATAAACATTTAGACTTAACTGGTAAAGAAAGAATTGGTCTAAGAAACAGTGGAAAGCATCGTATCAGGGACATATTTTTGAGATGCAGCAACATCAAAGCTCAACTAGAAAAGCCTTTTGTCCTTTGTGAGTGTTCCACTGTCTCTTTGTTTAACTTAAAATGGGCAAGTAGGATCTGGTATCTCTTGAAAAGGGATGGCCTTTAGCAGGGATGCTGGTTGCATACGGAGGGTCCATTTAGTTGAGTAGGAGTCTGGAGGATTCTCTGTAGCATTTTTGCATAAAAATTGACATTTAATGTTGCCATTAATTCCGACAAGTCAAAATCTTTCTGTAAAATGCTCCCCAGAAGAAGCTGTCATCTCCGGAACTGTATCAGTGGGGCTTAAATTTTTGTTTCTTTTCTTTCAGATCTATGAGGCTCAACCAGAGATCTCCAATTCTTTTAAGATTTCAGAATTTATTCCTCTTCCCAGAATGCTTTCTATGGTGATGGTAACAACAGTCCCTGCAGTGTGCAACAGAACAATGTTCACCCAAGGGTTAAATGTAAGAGCAGTCTAAAGTATTTCAGTGACTTTTCTGTCCTAGTTAGTACTGTTTCGTTTCAGTGTGTGATCATTCAAGAAATTTCTTAAGTTGGTTAATTACTTGTGTTTTATGTTGTCTGCCTCAGCATTAATCTGGCTTGGTGAAGCACTGGAAAATTAATTAAACTGCAATGTGCAACAAAAACCGAACTTCCCTCTGCCTGGACCAGGTGAGAGATGGAACTGAACCCCAAAGGATTTTCTGCTCAGAAATCTGATACATTATTTTCGAATGTGGCCATAACAGTAGTTGAGCATGGCAGTCCAGACCTGCAAACAGGCAGTGCCAGAGCGAGAGCCTTTGAAATGTAAACCAGGACGTATTTATTCGATTGAATCATGACTGTGTGCTGCGCCCAGGTCCTTTGTACAAATTGTGTACGGGGAAAAAACAGTGTGGAATTTTGGGGGGGGGTTAAATAAAAATGAAATGCAAATGAGGGAATTGCTTGTCCTAAAGGAGCCATCATCTCTGTCCTGAGAGTTGAGTTAAAATTGTATTTCTTTCAAGACCCACAAGCCTTTTAGAGGCTGCAGTTTGTGTCATGTGGAATTCCTAGGGGCTGCCATCAGGAAATCTGTGAGCCAAATCCAGCGGAGCCTGGCTGAACCGAGCCGAGCCTGGCCGAACGCCTGCTGTCCCTGCAGGAAACATGCCTCGTGCAGCATGGGGTATCCATGACAAACTGGGCCACCCAAATCAGCTCTGCACAAAGGGATGTGCAGGATGCCTGCTGCTCCCCAGGCAGGAACCAGACCTGGCAGAGCAGAGGCGTTGGCATAGCAGAAGGAAAGGAGCAGAAAGTGGCCCAAGTACGGCAAGTAACATTAGAAAATAATGGTTTCTGAGCTGCTGTTCACTAGCACGTGTTTCCCCTTTCCAGCACAGTGCAGCCGGCCAAGAAGGGATTTCATTTGTGGATCAGCAGCACGTGCTCCTGCCTGCACCCTGAGGCTCTGGCATGGACCTGGCTTTCCGTTGCCATTGACTGGAGCAGAGGGTACTCAGGAGTTTTCTCAGCTGGCTGAGGCACAGAGCCATGGAACCAAGTAAGCCCGAGGCTCCTGCATGCTTGCTGGGAGCCTCGAGATGAGTGTGCATCATTGCAAGCTTGCAGTTTATTGGAATGTGCTAAGGAAAGCAGCGGGAGGGAGGGAGGGAGGGAGGCAGGGAGAAAAATCCTCTCTTAACGTGTACCAATTCCTCTGTGAAACTCATCAGGGCAGGACAGCCTTGAGACTGAAAGTGGGACAAGATGTGGAGTGAAATGCAAACTCTGATAAGCGACAAGAGCAGCCAGTGCACGAGCGGACTGTGCATTTTGCTTTTTGCTTGGATTTCAACTCAAGACTTCTGAGGAATTTGGAATGAGATGGAACATTTCAGAAGAAGATGAAGGAGAGGAAGAAGAAGTTGTTACAGTCCTGGCAAAATCTTTTCGTCTAGCAAATAAAAGAAGTTAATTTGAAAATAAAAAAGCAGAAAAAATCTTGGGTTTTTTTTTTCTCCTTCAATATTATCTTCTTTGTTGGTATATGTATGGTGTGTTGTTTTACTTTTTGGTATTGTTAGCTATGTGCAAATTTGTTTTTTGACTGAAGGTAACTTTACGGATGGGTTGGTTTGTATTTGAGGTAGAATCAATTTCAATAGGTTTCCAACATATAGGTATGTGTTGTTGGGATTTTGGTTGTGTTTATTG